>NW_008824049.1:2991443-3016033 GCF_000699105.1 Pygoscelis adeliae
ACGTTCGGGGCGAAGGCGGCGGTGCTGTGGGCCCTGCTCGGTTGCCAGGGCGACGCCGGCCCTGTCAGCCGCAGACGCTACTCGCGCTTGTACTTGGAGGCTGTGCCTAAGTGCCGCAGAGAATGGGTTTTTAATACGGATTTATAGGTGGAGATATGTAACAGAATAGTACGAGTAGTAATGTGAGGCACCTGTAGAAAAAAAAATGTGCTGCTTTAACTCCCTGCTGTGAGTGCTGCCCCAGGTGTGCCAGCCATCAGTGTGCAGGGAGAGTCTCAGCTGAGGGGAAAAAGATGGCCTGTTTGATGTTATGCCTTTCTTTATATATATATTTCTTTCCTCTTGTAAAATGGAAACAGGAGAAATAAACAATTGCTTCAAGTTAGGTGGATCACACTGGTGCATTGGTCTGTGTCTACTTCCGCAAATCCCTAAACTCTGGGATAACATCTGAGATTTATTTTTGGAGATTATTAAGAATGGAGAAATGTGTTGCCATTATTTTACTCAAGTGTTAGCATGTACTGGCAAAGTATTCTGGTTAATGCCCTTCCATGATCAGCAGATCCCATGGGTACTCTTCCCCCCTGCCATTGGTGGTGATTTTGTTTCCAAACCGAAAAGCTGCTTTTGAGATGGCTTTCAGCCCCTAGGAGAACAAATTAGCTGTTCAAACGAATGTGTTTTCCCTTCACTTGCTAAATTGCAACCTATCTAGTGACAGGAAAGAACCTTTTCACCGTTGGCAGTAGTAAAGCTGTGTAAATGCAGAATGTTAAAATCTTACTACTTTTACCTAAAGTTAAGCTACCTGTATGCCTGGGAGCCCTTGGAAAGAAACAGTTTACCTGATCATTATGACGACAGAGATGAGCTGAGCTCCCAGCAGGCCCTTAGCTGTGTTTGACCCTCCCTTTGCCTCACCTCACACCTATTGAGATTTTTGCTGTGAAGAAATTCCTTGTCCCTGGTTGATGGCTTTGTTGGAGATGATTTCTTTTTCTGCCCAGCAGCACCCCATGGCAGGAGCTCAGCATCTTCTCTGTGCTTGGGGTCAGCTCGTATAATGCATGGCGCCTGCAGTGCCGTTTTACAGTAATATAAAATACTGTCGGGTCAAAATCCATAGTTGCACTTAGTACTAGCCTTTGTCAGTTTGTCTTTGAAGTGCCACAAGTGCTGGATTTAACTATATAATAAAGACATGGAATTAATGATTATTTTCCATAAAAAAAAGGGATGCCACTACTTACTTATTTCTGTGAATGAGAGAAAAGAGAGCTCCCTTTTCTGACTAGTATTCTTAGTGAGTTCTGAAGCAGATTTACAGTGCAATAAGTTGAAAAACTGGCTTTGGAGAATATCATACTTATCTGCTTGTGTAAAAACAGATCCTGTCTCCTTCAACCTACGCAGACTATGAAGGTATGATTATGGAAGTTCTGGTGCAGGCTGGCTCTGGCGGCAGAACTGAGCTGACGCGTGAGGCTTTGGAGCAGATCTCCTGTCTTGGAAAACTATCCAGGACCTTTCAACCATAGGTTGTGTGGCTGATCTCCAGCAGTCAGAAGCTGGTATCGCACAATTGCATTTATGTTCAGGTTTCTCTGTTCCTGCTTCAATGTTGGCTGTCAAAAAGCCCAGCTCCCACGCTGAGAAAATGACTGGATGGATTTGTCCTAAAGCAGGCACCAAAGCTTTTGTTCATGGGCTGGCTGTCAACAAAATGCTGAGATAAGCTGGTTGACACTAGAGTTTCTGTCCTGGAGATCAATTGCATTACAGACACGGTGGCAGAATGAGAGCTTTGCACTCTCATCTGCCCCATGAATTGCTGTCTTTACATTTTCTGGTTTTCTATTTTACCGTCTTATAAAATTTGCTGTAATCACCATCAATTGTTCTTACTACTTTTGGAATGTGCTGTATAACATGAAGTGTGTTAAGAGCTTTTTAACACTGAGCATTTCTGAGGGGAGTTTGTAATATTTGCAAGGGTCTGCCGTTGTGAATCCAGTCACAGAAACGGGATGCCACAAACTGTCTTAACGAGGATAAGGTGCAATAATTTAAGATGAGGGTTGTGTATAGGAATGTATATAACGTAGTAATGCTATTACTACTGTTGTCATCTATGATGTTGGTCAGATACAAGTATGCTATTTTCAATAGCTGGAGGGTTTAGCATAGATGAGGCACAAATGGAAATAAATAGATAAGCGTTTAATATCTGTAGATATTAACATCACGTTGTCTGTGTCTTTTATATGATAGTGATCTCAATAGGTAGTAATCTCAGTCTCATTTTTTTATGAAACATCCACTCCATTTCATGTATTGCTTTCATTTACACATCTCGGGCTGTGTTGTTTTGCTGCTGATTATAAGCATGCTTATATTATTCCTTGTATTTTTACTTCTCTGAGTAAAACAGAACAAGAAAGTTTAGGGAAGTAAGAACATTTAGTGCATATCACTGATATGGAAGAGGTGTACATACACCTTCCCAGATGGATGATGATATCTCAGTAGCAAGAGGACAACTGCCAGCTACAAGTGAAGAGGCAGAAATTAGAGCAACTGCTGAAAAATCACTGAAATTAAGGACCTGCTCGTTTAGTGTGATTGGAGCATGTAAATATTAACTCTAATGATGACAACACGTAAATTGGAGTGCTCATTAAAATTTGAGCACATGAAACTGAAGTGCCACAACCTGCTTTATTGATCATTTTTAAAGTCATCTGCATTTAATTTGCCACACTATTTACATATGCTTTTCTGTAGTTTGCTTATAGCAGAATTTCCATAAGGAAGCCACCAGTCTTCCAAAATTCACACGGACAGGTACATATAAACAAAACAATTCTATGTGCAAGATTGCCTAAAGTTGGGAGCTAGTTAGGATTATGAAATTCTTTCATTTAACTCATTCTACAACAGTCTCTGGCTTTGCAGAGAAGACAGAATATCCAAGAAAACAACAAGATAATTACAAGGTAATGCTAAAGATTTCTGACATAGTCAAGAGTCATTTATTAGTCAATAAGGATAGTAAATAGAGGCAAGTACTGCCACATAGAAATAGATCAGTTTTAGAGTAAACTTCTGAACTAGCTAAAATGTAGTTCCTATAAATACCCATAAAATCCTATAGGGTTTCAGCTGCAGTGAACTCATGAATGTAAATGAAAACTGATTTAGGAGCAAGTATCTGTTTTGTTACATCACCAAATAGGACTTTGGAGTCTTGTGATGTGCCTTAAATTTTTCAGAACTGAGCTTCATACATACAATACTATAATGCTAGACCTTTTGGTTCCTTAAATCTCCCAAGTGCAAAGGCAATAATTTAGGTGACATCGTCACTGTAAGGATTCAGCAAATAAAAAGCAAAAAAATCCCAAAAGTGAGTCGACAGTGAGACCATTTCTTAGATCATTCAAAGAGCAGCATCTTTCAAAGAGTTGTGCACTTTGTTTTGGCAGAAGTCTTTGTGGTTTTATAAGGCTTCTAGATTGCAAACATTGGTATTGAAGAAAAATATGAATCTTAAAATTGCAAGAGTTAATTTTTCAACAGTTATTTCCCTCATTAACATGCCATTACTTTTATAAATGATGAGCAGATGTATGTACAAGATTGTCTGGCACGATCAGAGACTCTCAGTAATCTTTGCCATATAAAATCTTTTATTTGATTTTTAAGATTTAAAAATCTCTACTAACAGGAACATCAGTAGCAAAATTACTTTTTAGGATCCCAAAAGGAAAAGCAAGTTGTCTGTCCAGGTCAACTTGATGACAATATACTATCAGAGGTCTGGATAGCAGGCTTTCTGGCAGTGGCAATGTAATAGAGCAGTTTATCCTGACAGATGATGAGGTTTGCTTACATTAGCTCATGATTTAATAAAAGACAGGCAAAATCATGGGGACCTTCTGTCCGTTTATCAAAGCCCTTGTACAAAAGGAACTTTTTACATGGAAGAAAAAGTTTCTTGAGAATTCATAATTAAATGTCAGGCTGTGGAGTGGGCAGAGCCATACAAAATATAAATGAAAACTGCGCAAAAAGAAACAAGAAAGGATTTTTATAGATTGCTGAAGCAGCTGCTTACTGTTGACAAAATACGTGCATGACCCTATCATTTTGCAAATACTTATTCACTGTAACACTATTAAATGACTTTATAATACTGTATATCCAACAATCTCAGGAATTACTGCTTTTTTAATTAATTCAGATTTCTAATATGTAGAGATGTATTTCTTGCTCCTCCTCAAGACCCAAGGTGTTAAAAATCTTTCAACATCATGGCAAACAATGAGAATTACTTGGCTTCTCCCATTCTAATATTGCAGACTTTGAAAACTGATCAGAGGTTTGCCATGAAGAGGTGTTCTGTTCTGCAGTACAGAAGCACTTTGTTATTGCAAAATAAAGGAGTTGTCAAATACCTAATGGAAGTGTGGGACAAAACAGGACAGATCACGGACCTGCTTGATCTTTAAGGAGCTGGGAAGAGCTTTGTGCAATTCAGAATGAGATTGATTGGATTTTAGGCTCTCAGGTACTGGGTAATGTATGTGGAAAATAATGTGATGTAAGAGACTTTGGGGGTTATCTCTGTTTTCTTTCAGGCTGTGCTTGAACAAAAGCAGTGGTTGCTAAACCACATGTGTCTCTACTATTGAAAACAAACCCCAAAACTAAAACCAAAAGCAAAGAACATGTCAAAACCTTGACATAGTCCAAGCAAGTCTGAAGTAGTGTGCGGTCAGACTAGTAATACCAATCCTTGTTGCTGACTGCCAATGTTGAGAGAATCTGGAGATTGTTTTTTACCTTTATAGCGTAGCACTGTGTCAGCAGTGAGCACACTGCTGCATACCTTAAAACTGATCTAAGAAATTGAGTGGAGGGGAAGGATGAAGGAAATTAATTATTCTGGAAAATGAGAAGACAGAAGGAGAAAAGAAAGGAGCTAAAGGAGGAAGCAAATGAGAAGGCACATAGGAAAGGTGAGAACTGGAAGAAATGCAGGGGTAAAGCAGTAAAACAGGATGGGAGAAGAAAAATAGACTGGGACTAGAAAATATGAGAGGATGCAGAAAGGTACTGAGGAAACAATGTGAAGGTAAGGGCAATAGAAAAGGACAAATAAAAATTATAACAAATAACAGAGGGAATTTAGTTAAAAAAAAAGTAAGTTGAAAAAATAAAAGTTAAAGAGGAATTAGGAAGTGCTCCGTGTAGAATCCTTCGAGAGTCCAACATATAGCCACATGCTATTGGCAAAGCTTTTAATCTCATCTGCTTATAATTGTCTTTAAGAGTTAATGTGCCTTTCTAAAAGCTGATGATTTCTGTGGTCACCTTTTCTGGTTCAAGGGGATGTGCTCGGCCTTAGCCTGTGTGGAGGCCTTGTATCGCTAGAGTACCTATGTGTCTTGCGACTCTGGGTTAATGGCAGTCATTGTATGGCCCTATGTCTTAGTCCCTGAAGATGTCAATACATAGTTAACATTTGCATCTGTAACCAATGGCTGGAGGGTCTAAGAAGATAGACATTGAAAAAGTCTATAAAATTGCAGGATCATCCATTTCTGTGCCGGTACAGGGTAGCTTCCTGCAATAAATCTTGTTAGAAAATAACATGAAATATTAATTTAGCCATATATCTTCCAGTAATTTAAAAACTAAAACCACTACAGTGGGCTCTGAATAGCTTCTTATTCAGTGGAAAGTAAATGGCTGTTTTTCTCGTGTAGCTTCGGCATTTCAGCTTCTGCTGCTGAGACCAGCTGAATGGCCTGACTTACCGTTTACTTTAAAATGTGGTGTAGGACAAATGCTTTTTGATGCAATATATTTAGCTTGGAAAAGCTTGCCTGGTTATGATGGGGTGTAAGGACTGTAAATGATCTGTTCCTTTAAATGCAAGAAAGGTATTCAGGATGAGAGACCTATTAAAATACTTAGGCCAGAATCAGAGAAGTCCTTACCAACCGTTACCAAAACTGTACACTTGTCATGAAGCTGTGCACAGGCACAGCGCAGAACTGATTACAGAACTGTGAACCTAGATTGTATCCTTTGGGACAGCAGATGCGTGGCTTTGGAAAGTGACATGTTAGCCAGTAATAAGCTCCAGTTTAGTACTGGACTGCTGACAATTGCTTTTGGGGGTCTAAAATTTTTCTCATTTATGTTGTATGTTGATATTAATATTTAAACCGTATCAGCTAACAAGAATAGGTTGAAGGAACAGAACAGAAAAGGTCTTGTGTAACTACTGAAGACAAATGCTTTAATTTTTCCCATTTTAAGCCTTTTCTGTTAAACCATATGATTTTGTTATGCTGTCATACTTAAATTAGTCATTTTAATGTTAAATTTGGTATAGTTTTTTGTATGTGGACTTCAGTTAAAATTAAGTATATTTAGCATTTCACTGGATTCTTTCATTTTCTTCAATAGCTCATCCAACGTATGTTCAACAATAGGAAGAAATGTATTGTATGTGGGGTCATGTTTTCCTTCTTCCATGAGTTATCTAAGATTAATGTGTTTTATTTCATCAGATCACTATCCAGTGCTCATAACATCTACCACAGTGTAAAAGAAGTCGGTCAATTTTTTTTTCCACATATGGCTGAACAAAAAGTGCGTGTTACAGATCCTTTCATAAGTAAAAATGCAATGGCCATAGCCTGCACCAAATTGGGAAGTTTTATCAGATCTTCCTTCCATCTCTGTTCTGTCAGTCTCTCTAAAAAACTGATCTAAAGGTCACTGAAGTCAATGAAAAGACTCCTATTGACTTCAGTGGGTTTGGTTCACTCCCTAAATGCCAGTGAATAAATGTGGGCTTTGCAGGATGCCTAGAGAATTTAAAAAAAATCCTGGGAAAGGTGAAAATATGTGCAAAAATCTTTCTCAGCAGCAGTCCCATGGGTTCAATTCCCATTTATATCAAAGGAGCTCCAACTCTGCTTTCTCGGTTAACCCTGTGTAGTTTTTCTCATTTCAGCTGGAAAAATGATTGACAGAAACAATCAAGAAGTGTTCATCACCTACCTTCATTTTGGTTTAGTTGTGAACTAAAAGCAATGGGGGATTTACACTCATGACCTTCGATTATTGCATACTGTAATGTAAAAACCCAGCTAACAGCCATAAGCCAGAGTTCCAATGGAAGGAAACAGTTGTGGAGTTTTCCCTTACTCTTGTTCATGTTTCCTTATCTTTTTTTACACCACAAACTGTATTTGCTAGTACTGACTTTTATGTCTGGCTCTTAATTTTTTTCTTTTTTTGAGAGAGAGAACTAGTCTTCGCATTTGCAAGATTCTAGATTGCATATAGTTTTCAAAAAGTGAAGGTTACCAGCAGATCTCCAAGTACCTCTCCCTTTTTAAGAGTTTTTACTATCTCCTTTCTAGCCTCTCGCATACTTCAAATTTTTCCGTTCAAGTGTAGCTTCAAAGGCACTTCCTGTGAGCACTGAACTTTTGGGAAAAATTGCCTTTACTACTACTTTCTCACAGAAAAAACATTCACTCCAACAGTTTTACTCACTAAGGCATGTTGAAACTGACATCACTGCTACCCGGAAAGCTTTAAGCTGTAGTCAACCACAGAACACCATACTTGCTCCAGAACTTGTTGCAAAATGACAATGAAGATGGGTGATGCCATCCCTTTGTAAGATGACTAAATGTGATTCTAGTTTCTGGTGGTCATCTCTTGGGATGTGCCAAAAGGTTAGTTTGAATCTCTTGTCCTCACTGAAAAAACATGCAATCTCTCTAGATCACTCGTTCCAACTCAAAGGCTCTGTAAACCTCTGCATGGCCCTTGCCTCCACCTAGGCTATGGCTAGAGCTCTCTACAAGCCGCCTTTCCCACAGTGCCCTACTGATACAATAAGAGTTACTGGTGGGGCTGGCTCTGGGATAAGGGAAGTTTCCTGCCAGGCCGTGTTTGGAGTTATGGGGGGGTGGTGGTGTTCAGGGCACGGGGACGAGTCACTGTACAGTCAGCAGAATGGTGATATTAGCATGTTCTCCTATCCTGTATTTTATACACCACTGGTAAGATTAGATATATGTGGATATAAAGTATTCGCTACTGTGAAGTTAATTTCTAATAACAATTACCCAATGTAAATGTTACATTCTCTAAGAAACCTCACCAACCTGTTTTGCTTGATTTAGAGGCTCACATTAGTAACAACAACCTCTTTTGATTTTTGGAAATCTTTCTCCCCCTTGCACTAGTTTCAGATAGTTTATCAGAATACAAGTAATTATTATTTGTAGAACTAATATTATTAGAAGCCTTTGTAAATGATACTTCTGCAAAAGAATAAGGCTGAATTTTGTGTTCAGGTTTTCAGAGGAAAATAAAACATTTGCGGGTATGACAGTCATAGAATCATAGAATCATTTAGGTTGGAAAAGACCTTTAAGATCATCGAGTCCAACCGTTAACCTAACTGCCAAGTCCACAACTGTACCATGTCCCTAAGTGTCGCATCTACACGTCTTTTGAATACCTCCAGGGATGGTGACTCCACCGCTTCCCTGGGCAGCCTGTTCCAGTGCTTGACAACCCTTTGGGTGAAGAGATTTTTCAAATGCTATGCTTTTCAGAACTGTCAAGGTTAATTACACTATATTTCCTCTAAAGGAAATTAAGCATGCGTTAATATTTACCAGATATTTCAGAGACTTTACTAATTTCTTTTTACATCTAATTGCTTGATGGGCTGAGGGACTTGTTAAAATAAGCCTGCAACAAAATGATTGCAGGCTGTTAGGTCGCTATTGCAACATTCATGGTATCCAAGAAAACTTACTGTTTGGAGATACGGTGTTTGTTAATTGAAATTGGACATTCTGTAATGCTAGGATAATTCGGTGAGCTAACACTGGTGAGAGAAAGCTCAGTTTTGAATCTTGCTTTTCTTGTCTGGTTGTGAAACCACTGACAGGTCAGAATTCATGGGAGGGTTGGGAGGACATCACAGCTTTATTTGGCAGTTTAATGAACTCCCCAAACGTCAGCTCCTCACCACTGTGTAATGGATGAGTTTGTTCCCTCTTGCTGTTTGCCGTTATCTTGAGGACTCATCAACCTTAACTGAGTTGTCTCTATTCAAGAATACCCAACCGTGTGTTTAGAAATTCCCTTTGCCTCTGTGGTGTTTCAGGCTGTTCAGGAGACTGTGTCATACTGCTGTGCGATTCAGATGCTCCCTGAGGTTACTGGGCTTGGCCGGTTTGAAGTGGTGAGCTTTGCCATAGTCTTAGTAGTGATAATGGTAAAAAAGGATATAGTTTTTGGATCACTTCTCACTTGCATCTGCTAAACACTTACTGAAAGCCCATATTTTATATGTTCCATGCTACGCTGTTACATAGGGATTCCTCTACCATCTTCTTCCTAAAAATATTGCCTTCTAAAAGAGCATTTAGCAGTATGAATAATGTCTGTCACATCTGACTAGTATTCTCCCATCTCTTACCTGCCAAAGCAGAATTTGGTTATGCAGTATGCACTTTGCTTTTAGAGGGGCTGTTTATTTTGTTTTTAATACATACTTTTGATCTCTTGTGTGTCTAGAGAGACCTAATGGTTTAGGGCTTTTTTGCACTTCGAGTAGAGGTTTGTGAGTCTTATGATGGTCATTAGGTCATTTGCGAGTTTCTTAAACAGCTTTCACTGCTTTCACAAATGAAATGTGGTACTAGTAATATATTCCATCAAATACTTTATTTTTGGTTTGTAGCCTATACAGGGCAGAGGTACTCCAAGTAACACAGGGACTTTTCATTGAGGACATCTTCTAAATGTAGCATTTATAAATGACTCATAAAATTAGAAAGACACAATTGCCATTTACTTTTCTAATTTAGTAGTAAAATCTAGTAGTGGACTCCAGCTGCTGTGCAGTGGAAGAGGTGAATGTTGGTTGGAGTTCAGGGAGCTAGATTAGCATTGCTGAGGTATAATGCAAACAGCCAGAATTTAGTATTTTTTTCCCTGAATAAAGAATGACAGTTTAGACTGACCTATTGAACTGACATATATGAAAGCATAGGTAACAGCAGAGTATCATGTTTCTATATATTTTGTAATTGTTGTGTATTGTGTTTTTATGAGGGCTAAAGGGTTGGAATTACAATCGCCACCACAACCAGAGATGGGTATGCAGGCATGTAAAAAGCTTTCCAAATAATGGTTTGTATAACACTTGTTTTCATTAATTCTAATTAACTACTGAAAATGTGACCTTTTGAAGACAAAAGGCATTTATAGTGTCTGTAGAAGGGAAAGAAACACCATCAAGTCACTGTATTCTATGGAAGGTTTTCAAACAAACGTTTGTATAGGATAAATATAAGTATAGGTATATAGGTAAAGCCAATGTGTTTTCATGCTGCTTTGGTTTTTAAAGTGAGTCTAGGATGTTGTTACGGCAATTGATAAGTAATGTGGATAAACTTCACATTGACAGTGCAAAAGCCATAATAATAATTGTTAATTAGAATGTGTTAGGTGCTCCTCAGAATTTAGCTAGAGAATATTGGATTATTTCCTACCATATTAACTGCTTTTCATAATGTGCTGCCTAGGAAACAAAATTGTATATATGTTTATGGAAAATCAAAGCAATCGAGTCTAGCTGCTTCTGGCATTCTCTGGTGGGAAAACACCAAAAGAGTTAAAAGGAAAAACACCTAAAGAGTTTAAAGCAGGAACAGACTGTATTACTTTATTATGGCATGAGATATTTATGATCAAAATGATATCGTATGCATGTTTTGTTCTCATATTAATTCAAATGGTGAGGGGTACACTTTACCTTAGATTCAAATACAACTTGACATGCAGTTCATTTGCCATCTGGGTTAGATTTATATGGAAAATACTGGAAGCATCAGTTCACTTACTGATTATTCTTAAATGGCTTTAGACTATGTATATACAGCACTTCAGTTCATTGAACTCTTGTCAGCACAAACATATAAGACAATTGCTTCACTAGCATGCAATTGTTACAATTATAATCTTATTATGTTGAATCAGCTTTTTGCTCATTGCAGTTAATAAATAGCATTCAAGGTTTTTTTATTTTTTTTTCCTATGTCAGTGAAAGCATTGCCTTATTTAAGAAAAAGAAAAGCAAGAAGCAGAGAGCATATAAAATATGCAGAGAAAAGGCCATTGAGAAATTTTAGCAATGTGGTGAAATGAAATGAGGGCTCATTTACTTCTGCATAGCTTTTCAAAGGTTGACTCTGTGTTTAGGATTTGTGACTGCTATCAATTTACTGTAACTTCTCCTGTTATAGTCTTAAGGAAAAAAAAAAAAAGACTGGTAGAATAATTTAGGAAATGAAAGCTTCTAGTTTTAGTTCATTGCTTTATTTCTTTACTCCTTCCTTCTTTTCCTTGTAAGTTCATGAAGTTATATATAGTTACTGAAATACCAGGTTACTTTGTTGGCAATGCTAGTCCACAATTTCTTCCTTCTGCTGACGTAGTAGGGAAAAGAAGATACGATTTTACGCAAGTGTCCTTTCCTGAAGTCAAAGTAACAGCTAACTCCGCGCTAAGTTGAAGTTGGAAAGAACTTCTTTTGGTATAATTCAGTGATGTTAATCAGTTCTACTAAATTACAAGTAGCTGGCACACAGATGCATAGACATCATGAAGAAGTATCTTGTGCATATATGTATGACACATACAGACTCACATGTACACATATAGTGTTACCTTTTAACAAGTTTGGCGCATTTCTCTTACAACTAAAACAGCTGAAAGTAATCTGAGTATGTTCATGTCATTAAACATTTCCACACAGTTTTATAGAAATAGGATAGAATAGTAAGCAAGAGCAGTAATGAGCTTATCTATTTATCCTATATGAATAAAAGGATGAGTGTCACAACTGATTTGTGATTTTGCCTGTTTTGAGTAAAGGAGCTTGTACCATCAAGGACCTTTATTCTGGCTGTACTTATGGTCCAGGATGTAAAATATCCTGGTGGGTATTTTGCCAGGAGGGGTACTACACAGTTGTGGTCATGTCACATAATATAGCGGATCCCACTGAACAAGGCTGATGGGGAGGCTATAAACCTTTTGTTTGCTCTGGTGAATCTGTCTAACTTGCAGCACTGCAGTGGTACTGTAGGGAGGAAGTGGAAGAAGGTAAATAGATATAACGTCACCTTTGTGAAGTTTTCACCTGCTTTTGGGATAGCAATGTTCCCAATATGATATAACCTTTGAATTATGCGTCGCAGTTCTAGCGTATGGAATGCGTGACTTTGCAGGTTTGCCTGGAACACATTTTTGCATGGTTTTGCAAGCACTCTGAGACAAAATAGACAACTCATTTTAGGCAGAAGTATTGGTGTGTCTTAATTTGAAATGTGAAACAAGGTTTTGAAAAACATTTTATCATAAATCAGATCAGTATCTTTTTGTGTTTTAAATGTAAAAGAGTGAAGATGATTTTTCACTTACTGTAAATGAATGTGGTTAAAATCCTGTCTCCTGTTAATAGCTCAGTCCTGTATCTGCTCCTTTTGTGGGTTTTATTAGTGCTATTCATATGAATATAAGGCCCACAAGAAAAGTCTTTGGCACTTTATTTGAATAAAATTCTCATGTTAACTACTGCTTCAGCAATGAGGGAAATACTTGTCCCTCTTTGCTGTAACATCCATTGTAACATCCACTAAGACTACGACTAGTCTTAGTGCACATTATCATTATAACAAGCAACAAGAATCAATGCTACTGATTAATGTAATATTGCATGTTAATGAGCCATGTTCCTGTATCATGTAGAAGGCTATATCCTTGAGACATATTTAAATAAATAACATTAAGAAGAAGGAAGCCTTCAAATAACTAAATGGTTTTAACTTAAGTCCATAAAATCAATGAAAATGGAAGCTAAAGCTCTTGCTTATCTATTAATTCAGCAGTATGCCTTCTCCAGGTCAGTGTTACAGCACACATGGGACAAAATATCCTTGAATGATTTTGTACAAGATTACTGCAATAGCCAGACACAGGGAGATAAGGTAAAGATAGGCTGATAGGCTTAACTCTGAAATGGCCTGGTTTCATGGGTTTATTTCAAGCCCCTCAGATTTTGCAGTTCTTGTGTGTGTTATGTCACCGCTATATAAACCTTTGCTTATGTGGCCATCTAATTTGTAAAGAAGGCAACCTTTAAGCTGACAAGCAGCTTTAGATCCTGTCTAGTCCCAGTACCAAAGGGAGGAATATGGGCCAAACTGTGACCCATACAGTGTAAATGGGATGTGTCTTTCTCACACGACTGTGTCAAGAAAAATCAGCAAGTGTTTTCCTATCAGGTCTAGAAATTTGTTTGACAGAGGCATAAATTTCACTTATAAAAACACTTGTGTTTTTTATTCCGATCCTATCTGTGTTCTTGGCTTTTCATGTATCTTCACTTCAGAAGCTGTTTTCCAAGCAATAACAACATAAACTGCAATACTGATCTATGTTACATCCTTCATAATATTTGGGATTATATAGCTTTTTAATTTCGTTTCTCCGTGCTCTCTTTCCTCTAATAATGTTCCTCCTTTATCTTTACTTCTTCTCTTCCACCTTTAAGATACTAAGCTACAGAAGTGAATTTTACTTTATTGTTATATTTATGGTCACTGTAAACTCCTCTGGTGTGAACTCAAGCTGAAGTCCTCTGTGGAAATCGCCCTGTCTCCTGTAATCATAAGTGTCATCTTTGAGGATGACAGCTTCAAAGTTTCTGGGGAACATTGTTCTCATGGGATGTTAGCGTTGAGAAGAGGGGCGCTCCCACAGGTATTTTAAATCAGTTCCGTGGAGGATTTTGAAGTGTAACAGCAAGACCTTGAATTTGACTGAATATTCTGTGGGGAATCAGTGTAGAGAAAAAAAGAGGGATGGTATGTTGTTAGCTGTTGATACGACTAAGGAATTAAATTTTGAATTAATTGAAACTTTTCATTCACAAACAAAACAAGGGATCACAGGCATCAAGGTACCACTGATTTTTTTAGTAGAGGACTGTGCTCTCCCCTTGTATATTTACTTTCACTGCAAAGGTAATAATTTTGGAATGAAACTTACCTTGAGCTTTGGTTAGTGGGTGCACATTGCCTCAGGGAGCCCTATGGTATGAGGGCCTTTTGGTATGTAAGATATTAGGCTTTTGCTTCTCATCGTCTTGACAGTTTTTTAGATTTTTGGTGCTATTAGAGGTTCTTGTTAAATATAATTTTAGAATACTTGTTTCTTTTTTTTTTCCCAGTTAATTGTGGTTTCTAGTTAGTTTATTGTGGGGTTCATATTCAATGGTTCTGGTCTTTATGTGAAAAGTATGCTAGAGGGAAATATGTCTTTGTAGATAAGGTTATATATTTATTAAATATTTTATAAACAACACGATAAAGAATTCATGGTAAGGTTCTGGGAAAAAAGAACCAATTGAATAAAAATGAGTGTGACTGGTAATTTAATACTAGTAGGAAAGACAAAAGATTTCTCCAGTAAAATTTGTGTCATGAACC
The DNA here is from genome assembly GCF_000699105.1 of Pygoscelis adeliae. Lineage (NCBI taxonomy): Eukaryota > Metazoa > Chordata > Aves > Sphenisciformes > Spheniscidae > Pygoscelis > Pygoscelis adeliae. The sequence continues at coordinate 3,006,059 of NW_008824049.1, forward strand.
TGAATCTCTAGCCATGGTAATTACAAATTAAATATTTTTATTCTGGACAACCAACTTATTCATGGAATAGGTACTTTTTCACTGTACAAAAGTTGCGTTGTTTCTCTTATACTCTCATGTCTCTGCCTTGGAAACATGTCTGTGCAGTTGCAAATTGTTTTATGGTATCAAATTGCTAATAGTAATGATTTTAGCGATTCAAAAGGAGGTTTATGGGGTCTCTAATCTAGCAAGCCAGCTGGCATTTAGGAATTCTTTGTTTCAGCAAGGAAGCGGCATGCATTTGTTTCCCCTGGAAGTCTAGTCTACCTGGGAAGAAGAGTCTTCTGAACAGGAGATAGTTTCGGTGATTGGCCTTTATGTGAATTTCTGCTTTGGCAGCTACATTGAAAAGCCATCCTTGAACATGTTCTGCTTTTCTGTCTCGGTGCTGGTGCTGTCAGCACTTGTTTGTGTCCATAGGATGTCAGATGTCACCTTCACTGTTCATAGTGACCCACTAAGCTGAGATGGTCTACTCTTCTTTATCAGAGCAGCACAGGATAATTTGTCTTTTGGGGACCATGGAGAAATGTTGAATAGCTGTGAGAGGATTATTTTTACCTGAAAGGTTTAGCATGTCTCACTGCAAAGCATATGGATTACTATTTTACAGTAAGCAGCACTGTAGTGTTAGACTGTACCTAAAAGGATCAACAGGAATGCTGTAGTTACCCCATGCCTGATTTAAGAGTTTTGCTGTGTGGATGGGAAATTGGTTACAGAGAACATCCAGGCAAGATCCCCCTTTAACACAGCAGTGAAGAAAAATCCCTTAATCATGATAGACTGGATAAATGAAAATTGAGTAAGTATAGAGCCAGATTTGGGTTTTACTGGTTTAGGAATAGCTTCATTGGAATTGACTTTTATAAACCCAGTAGACTGACAGCGGAACAAATGAGAGGTGTAGGAATTTACAGTTAGAGTATTTTCTTTTTTTAGGTGACCAATATTAGTGACCCATTAACATTTTGGACTCTATGAAAGCTTCAGCACTCTCTTTCTGACAAAGATATAAAAATCCATTCTAAACATGCTGTGAAATCACCAGGAGTTATAGGAAAAACAGAAGCAAATCTGATGGAGTTAAAAGAATAAACACTTATTTCTTCCTCAAAATATATATACTTTCCAATGATATATAAAATCACTCAAAAGATGCAAAGCATAGACCAAACTTTCCAAAAACCTTGGAAAGGACTTTCAAAATCTTAAAATCTCAAATCAAAAGCTTAAAGGATAGGATTTTTTAAAAAAGGAAATAACCATACAACGTTGGGGTCCCCACAGGGATCTTTTGTTTGAAGATGGTTTACCAACTGTAATCATGAATTGGAAAGTTAATTGTCAATTGCCAGGATAAAGTGTTCTGAACTGCAGTGATAAAGACCTGGATTTAATTCCCAATATCTTGATTCCTTTTCTTATCCATCTGAACTTACCCTTTCAGGGAACATTGCAAACAATTCTCTCATGTACTCTTGCAATAGTAGTGTAACACTGTTTAGGACTGGGACTTCAAAAGAGAGTAACGCACAAAGGTTAGTCACAAAGGTTTCTCAAAGGGGACAAGAAACAACAAAATACAGAACCAAAATCATAAGTTTGGTGAGATTTGGACTGATGTGGTACCAAAACCTGAAAATAAAGATAAAAGAACACTCTATTGGCATAGCAGTAAAATATAATTGACCACAAATAGAAAAGCATCCTGTCTGCTGCAGCCAGAACAATATTCAGATTAAAAACAAGCAAGGAGAACCACAGTGGAAGGATGGGTAGGCAGCTGCAGGAAATCCCACTTTTTAATAGATTTTCTATAAACTGGAGATAAGATTTTTTTTACTTGAGGCATTAAAAAAAAAAAGAAATTGTAAGATGATTTAAAGACACCAGCAGAAATTTGGAAGGGTTAAAGTGGAAATAGAAGGAGGAGGGAGGAGTAGGAAGAATGCAAGGTGATTTGCATGACAGGATCTTGAAGAAAGACGTTTTTGTACACTTCAAATGGGTTTTGCCCTTAGCAGGCATAAGTGTTAGTTGCAGTATTTGAAACGAGTATCTGTGCTCATGATTAGACCCTGTAGCAGAGGCTTGCCTTGCCTTGACAGGGTATGGGAAATAAAGGGGATACGTTCATGGCTTTTGGACGCATCCCTTTTTCCACATAGTTTCCAGTAAAGCTCAAGGGTTTGCGTTATATTTTTTCGCTGTGGTGGCACGTAACTACACAAAAAAGTTACAATAGCTTTTTCTCAGCAAGCCTTGTAAAATACTCTTCAGCCAGTTAGCAGGAGAAAAATAAAAGCCCTCTTATTTCAGGCCTTACCAAAAGAATGCAAGTACTAACACAGGGAGCCTGCCAGGGCGAAAGTGTGGGAGACTGAGGGCAAGTCTGAATGAGAGGGAAGTGTCCCCTGTGCAGTATCAGCTGTACCACGTACGCATTTCAATACAGGTGCAGGCCTAGCTTTGCTCAGCTAGTTGTGCTTTCTACAGAGACTCTTTTGTCAGTATGGCTGATATATTAAGCTTAAGTTATGGTTTTTAGCGGAACAGATCCTCCACAGGCTCCTCAAAATGAAAGATAGAAATGACCTGTGAGACCACATGTACAAGATCAACACACATGCCTGATATTGTCCCCAGTGGAAGGCACATCGGATGACAAAGACATTCTGTGCTTTGTCTTAGCCAAAGAGTCTGCAGTTCCAAGTAGGCTATTGCTGTACTATGTCATGGTTAAATGTATTGTATAAGGGACAAAAGTGAAAAAGCACAAAAAATGCATTTAATTTATCCTTGTACATAAGTCAGCATTGGTTGCGCACTCATTACACCTGCCTTAAGCCTCCAGAACAGGGCTCAACAGGAATGTTAAAGGTACAGCTCTTTCATGCTTGCCCAATGCACAGCAGCAGATGTTATCTGTGGCATATTGAGCAATAACTGGTTTTATTCACATAGAGTCAGATTATTCTGTGCTGAGTAGTTGTGACTAAAACCAAGTGGGAAAGCATTATTATGAACTCTGAAGGGAGATGAAGCAGTATAAGTAGCATTTGGATGTTTACCTTTCCGATGTTGTAACAATTTCCCATTTGGGGAGTAGAAGAAGAAACTTAGTCTTTTCAATATTTCCACTATTGTAAAAAGAATCGTAGAGTTGAAGCCACACAGATGAAGAAAGCAATTAACAGCAGAAAAAAGATAAAGGGCGTCCACCTCCAGTGCATGTAAAAAACCTAATTTTGCTTTGAGAATTTTTGTAATAGGTTAAATCATGAGGCTTCATAAGAAACCATTTAAACTGTCATTTCTTGCTGAAGTCTGTCTTGTATTTCTGTGTTAATCATGAAGTTACTTTCCCAAGGTCACAAAAAAATGCAGAAAATGTCAAAGCTCAGTGTAAATGACTGGAAAAAAAAAATTCTGTTCCTTTGTGTTTCTTGGAAGAAAGTGCTTAGCAGAAACAGGAATAAGAAAAAATATTCTGTGTAATAGCAGTTGCCTTAAGATACTGATACAGTAAGGCAGAGAAAAGGATGTTAAACACTTTTCCCAGAAACAAAACTATTAAAAACTTATCGCTAACGACTAGAGTATCCCCACTTTTTTGCAAAATTGTGTAGAAATAAACAGCATACTATTAACCTTCTTAAAGTTTTTTTGGGTTTTTTTTTGGCAAATCACACAGATGGTGGATAAAATGCATCTCACTTTTCAGTGCTCAAAGTGTGTACAGGCTCGGTGAAGAGGAATGCACAATGAGATGAGAAATTTTTAAACCACTTCTGCCACACTTTGTATGTGACCTCAAGCAAACCATTTCATCACTCACTTGTTTTCCATTCTCCCAAATGGAAATGCATAAACATTTGTACTTCACAGGTGAGTTGTGATTGTAAGTTCATTCATTTATAAGAAATACTCAGATACACACGAGTGTTGTAAGAACAGTAATAAACACAAGAAATGTTGAAGGCAGAAAGAAGTGAGGGTCAAAAGGCAGTGGAGACATAGTGCTTAACTCCCTTCTGTGCCTCTGAAAATTTCTCCAATTGGTTCTAGCTCAGATCTCAGAAGACCCTGAGTGTATGTAACCCTATAAATTGCAATTAATGTTTAATTTGCACAATAGTTGAACCTTTGACTTCGTTTTCCCTCTGCTCAGCCTTTAAAAGCTGCACAAAGTTTCTGTTTCTGACCATGCTACGGGAGAATTATGCTTAAGTCACCTTATGTCAAGTCTAGGTTCAGTCTTTAGATATATTACTTCTGCAGTAGGTCCTGTTTTCCACTAATACCATATGATGCCTGTATGTTAGGTTTAAGCTCAAACAGTTCACTGGCATATCTGTTTATTTTCTCATTTCTGTTATGTATCTGTTCAGTTTCCTGTTTTCTGAAGTCTAGAAATTGATTTTAACATAGTTGTATCGTGTCTTACATTCACAGAACCTGACTCATTTCAGTTGCCATCTGTTGTATATTTTCAATCTTTGCATTGTGCTTCCTATAATCTGATAGTCAGAAATGTACACTTCACTCCCAGTACTATTTCACTATATGCTTAGCAGGCCCAGAGACCTGCCAGGTAATGTTAAATTTCCTGCCCTTTTAGAAAATGCATGATAGTATAATGTTTTTTGAAATTTATATAGAGGGGTTTTTTCTCCACCTTTGACATTATGCATAGACTTAATAACAAGACATTAATTACAGCATTGTTTTCAATGTATTTATATTTCAAAATTTAGAATGATGAGTCATAAAGTGCATAGCTTAATATTTTTAAGAAAAGGCTTTCTATTATAAATGAAATTAAATGCAGGCTTTTAAAAAGCCTTGTTTGTTGCAATACTGTGTGCACTGTGTTTGCAAAGTCTATCAAATATTCATGGAGTAATGGGTTATACTCTTACAAATGTGGAATTTTTTTCTTTGGCTTGTGCAGCAGAAGAGCAGTATAACTTGCATCACCCACTGCCCTTATTTGTATGAAGATCTGTGTTAGCAGTGGGAGGTTTTCCAGTCCAATAGGACTTTTCATATGGGTGATGTCCCTAGGAACATGATTCATTCTTATTTTTAAATAATAGAAAGGATTCCAAACTCAATCCTACACTTATGGCTACGTTGTTCATCCTAATGACATTTAAAAAAATGATAATACATAAATAAAGCAACTTGTACTTGATGGAGAATCATTTTGCTATACTAAGTACCTGATAGGCAGTTGCCACAGTTTTGTCTATAATAATTTGAATCGTCATAAATCCAGTTCAGTATTTCAGTGCATGAATCTCAAGGAGTCCTGGCAATCTTCTTTTTAATATATACTCTTTCCAAAAAAGCAGCACTTAACTGCATGGCATACATTTCTCAGCTTTATTCGAAATCCTCTGATAAAACAAGGAGCATGTAGAGTCCTACCCAGCCATGCCAGTAACTCTTAGCCTGAAGGAGCTAAGAGTTTTACACTAAATCAAATTCTGTATAAAGAACATCACAGCCTTAGTCTTACTCTTAACAAAGAGAATAGGAAAATCCGATTTTGACCATACTCATCCTTCTGTTGGAATAACTGTTGGAAACATGCAGCAAGAAGCAGTCAATAATTTTTCCTCTTGTAGGCACCTCTAACCACTGCCTGGGGAAAGGATAAGCTACATCCAATAGCACTCTCCTCTTATTTCTGTTTCTTATTCCATACTCCTCTTGTGACCCTCCATTAATCCCTTTCATCCTCCAAAGCCCAAGGAAACCTACATCTAAAGTTACTCTTATCCTTTAATTCTTCCAAAAATAAAATGCTGCAACTGCTTCTGAAAAATGCTTTTTATGTATGTGCAAGTGCCTGTGATATTTCTAAAAAGATTTCAGACATCTAAGTGCTGTGTGAACTACTTATTTTTAATATCAAAATGTTGACCTAGGATCGGTGTGTGTTTCAGAAAACACAGCAAAACAGAAATTCATCCTTTTACAAAAGGCTACAAAAGGCTTATGAACCACGTGAATTCCACTTAGGCTTGTAAAGTAGGGCATAACTACAACTTGCTTTTGTAATATGGGCCTTGTCCTGGCTTTCTGTCTTTTTCATTTTTAGAAAAGACTGTGTTTATATTCATTTGGGGGCATTTAACGTAATCGGAGTCATGGTTTACTAAAATGGATCTAGAGTTGTAAATACATACCACCCCCCCCTTATAATCTAGCTACTATGTTATAATGTAGGGGTTTTAATACACCAGCTAGCTGCCTCACTCGTTTTCAGATTTAACACTAGAAAAAAAAAATTCTGCAATTCTTCTTGACTATATCAGTCATTACTATTAACAAGTAAGGAATCAATCGGTAGCACATTTTTAATAGTCATCCTAATGCGTTTTTTAATGCTTTTCTTAATAAAAAGAGAACAGATTTCAAATGTTGCTGGAGTAACTTCAATTTCCCTTTCACAGATGCTAATTAACCTTTGACTAACTTAAGTATTAGTAGATGTAGGAATTTTTAATGTGTTCAATGTGATGGTGATTTTATTCTCATGAGTTTACATACATAGCTTACTATACTATCATACCACTGAAAGAAGGAAGGAGAAGTTATTTTATAAAAATTAAAATTTTAGTTTACATTTGTTAGTATGTCCTAAAGTTAAATTAGCTGTTTTGGAAGTTTTTCCTGGTTGCCTGGCATTCTGCTGCTATCAGGTTGCTTAATCCCTGGTCCTGCAAAATATTTAAGCAAAAGAAGGCATGGTTAAGGTATAGTTTTACAACTTTACATTTATTTTTTAGAAAGTTCTACACAGAGCTTTAGGCACCATAATGTATAATTATTAACCTAACTGAAAAGCACCAGCATTGTTAAAATAATTAAAAACAATCAGCTGGTAACTATCTACAGAAAATCTTTCCCTTGTATCCTCTTTGTTAAAGTACATTTTGAGACTTCTGTGAATTATCTTCTCTGAAATGTCTTCTGAAGATCCTGTTCATGTAAGCAGGATGAATCCAATGACACAGGAGTTACTCATGTATTTAAGTTGCTCGAATGCTTAAATCTTAAATGCTTGGTCACATTATTACCATAGCCTTGATTTCCCATCCATACAGCATGTACCATCCTTAGTTACATGAGGTGATTTCCATTTCAGTATTTTACTTTCTGTGAGAAACTGCTCAAAAAAATGCCGCCTTTGAGCCTGAGTTGTACTGTTTTGAAAAGTTTGTTTTCTTTATAAATTAAAGAAAAAAAATCACCAGATTTAAAACAGCTTGATGGCTTATGATGGTAATAAACATACTTTCTCTTAGCGTTCAACACTTCAGCATTTTATATTAGCAAATAAGAAGCAAGTGTGTGATCATTATGGCTTAGTGTTCAGTGTTCTGCCTAGTGCATTTCTAGGAGCTGAGATTAGCCTCTGATTACAATCTCAACTTCTTTTTCTATTCACTAATACTATTAGTCACCCAATTAGTCACCTGATTATCTTAATGCTATCAATGGATATGTTTTCAGATTTGAGTTTGAAATGTCGTGTTTCTGGCAATGCACTGTGCTAATTATTCAGATATCTTTGTTAGATGGAGGATGACTTGATGCAAAATGCCCTCTTTTTCCTTCCTCACATTGAAAGCTAGGAAATCCAAAGGTTTTTGATACTGCCAGAATTGTTCTGTACAATTTTCCTCAAAATAAAGTTGAGAGGGAAACCTTGTAAGCAGGATTGTCCTACCAAGTACTGGTTTGTTAAGTAATCTGTGTTGTTCACTAAGGCACAGATGCAGTTGTGTCCGTGCACTTTCTTCCTGCTTATTCTGCCCACCCTGCCTCCTCCCCAAGACTCAATATCCTTGTTTGCTCCTGACACATAACCAGGCAAACACACGTTTGCAGGGCCTGAAGGAGAGAGAGCAGCCAGGAGTGTGCTGCAGGATGCCAGAACCATACCCATCGTTCATAGCCAGGCCAGTGCCTGAGGTGCTTGGCTTTAATGGAGCTGCTATTTCATCTACAGCAGGGGCTGTCCATTGCCATGCCATGGGATTTCTATTCTACAAAATAGGTTAAACTGGGAATATCTGTTGCATTCAATATTTGCACTCTTTGACAGTATCTTATTTCTGGACTTCATCAACCAAAAGCATGAAAGCGGTAAGGAAGATGGGAGCTGTTTGCTTTGGCCTCCATTCTTCTTCAGGTGTTTAAGTATGTTTTCTATGTAATACAGCTTGCAAGACTAGTCTCTAGTAAAAAACTTGTTATATATTTACAGACATTCATTGTGACTCATCAAGTAAATCATACTCATTTTCCAAATTAGTACTGTATGCCTATCAAATATGTACTTTGCAGACAGCTGTGGTCCATTAAATATATAATTTTCTTTTTAAGAAAATTAAAATTCAAAGTTAAAATGAAACTTTGGGGCAAAATTTTAGCAAAAGGAGATTGGAACATTTTTCAAGTGAGAAATTTTAGTAGGTATAAAATTACAGGTTGTTTTGGCCTGAGCAAGTGGTTGTAACAAGACAGATGTAAATGGAACCTCTTGCTACCAAAATGGCACAGGTTTCTAGATATTTTATTCTCCCTTCATAGGTTCCAGTAATGTAATTTTTGCTCTGAAGGATGATGGGAGAATCTTAGGTACCTTTAATTCAAACTTGAAACTCAGAATAGGCTGTGCAGTTTATTATTTGACATAATAGATATGACAGATGCATCTAGTTGGAAGACTTCAAAGGTTCAGTGAATTTTGCATGACACATACTTAATTTGAATCACCCATCTGTGCTTTCAGTGACGTGCGCTAATATTCAAGACAATAGAGTATCAGACTATTACATAGGTGTAATGCTACACAGTATGTTCACTTTAATGAGAGTTTATAAACTCAGTTCTTCCTGTCTGCGTGAAATGAACTCCACACAAAAATTAACAATGAACCAACAAGTTTTATAAAACTATAAAATTGATTGTGTCAAGAAATGAAATAAAAAAATCTTACTGTGTTTCATGTGAGGGATGTGTACTCCTCATCATCCGTGTCTGTCTAATTCTAATTTCTGGAAACTGGGAGTGGGATTCAGCTCCAGATTAAGACACTGTCATACAGGAGTCACCCTGTAGCTGTCTGTGTGAGCCAACTATCTAAACACCCGTTGTAGTTGGAGGAGAGATGGTGTAGGAGTGCACCGATGTTCATGGTGCCTACAGGTATAGGGGTCTACATTAGGGTATGATATCATTCTGTTGGCTACACTGGCTGTATTATCCACCTGGTCCTTGTTTATTGAGAAGTCCATTATTGACATGGTCCTTGCTTATTTAGACACTGGCTTGCATGTGGGGCACTACATTTAGTCTTTATAGTTTAAAGCTGATAACTCCTAAATTTATAGCTCTTTCCCATGAATTTGGATATCCCACTGTAGAACTTAAATCACTGATGATACGCCAGTGTATTCTGTCTTGCTCGCATTATGGCATAAATTACTTTGTTCATCAGCAGTGCCAGCGAAAGACACTGGCCCAGAGAATGGCAACTTAAAGGATATATTGACACTGCAAAGGATGGTGTATTTGATTGCAACATATGTTAGGCTCTTTGAGTAGTTGTAAGCTAGTTATTGCGGTGTTAGTCCCAGCTTTTCAACAGAATTAAAACCATCACTGAAGTGTCAGCTTCTGTGTATGTTACTCAGACTACAGGAAAGCCAGTTCAGGTGGGTGTGATTTGCAGTGATGTCAATCATATAGCTGTTACTGGGAAGCAGCCTATTGCAATGAATGGCTGCAGTCTGCTAAAATTCACAGCCTGTTGGAAATCTACAAAACTCGTAAGTTACTCTTCTGCTAATGGCATGTAATGGTTTGGGATGAAGTCAGAGGTTAAGCTGAAAGGCTTGCAGGGAAAGA
>NW_008824049.1:3017107-3038577 GCF_000699105.1 Pygoscelis adeliae
AAATTTCTTTACTGAAAGAGTGGTTAAACATTGGAACAGGCTGCCCAGGGAAGTGGGTGAGGCCCCATCCCTGGGGGTATTTAAAAGACGTGTAGATGAGGCGCTTAGGGACATGGTTTAGTGGGCACGGTGGTGTTGGGTTGACGGTTGGACTCGATGATCTTAGAGGTCTTTTCCAACCTTAATGGTTCTATGATTCTATGAAAGCAGAATCATAGAACTGAGGACACAGCCTAGCTCAGCATGCAAACATTTGGAACCTTGTCGAAAACCACAGTGAATAATAACCTTATATATAAATAGTTTTAATTTACAAATAATACTAATTGCAAAGTCGTTTCTACTGCTTTACATTGAAACATAAATCAACTCTGCTTTTTAACAGTTTCTGACACTATAAAACTATTAAATTTCTTCTGTTAAATGAAGCAGTTCATTCATGTTTTGTCTATACAGAAGTCTGATTATGTCTATAATCATTACTTCAAAAAAGTGTATGATTGCATAACAGTGATAACACAATAGAACTATTCTATCAAAACCTTTTAACATAAAAAGACTTACTGAATATCATTGACCAGTGGTCCTGACCAGTACCATTTCCAGGAAACCAGATTTCACCAATTAAAGAAAAATAAACACAGTTTATTATTTATTTTTGGGGAGTTGCTGTCAGCAATAGGTTCCTTTTCTTTTGCTTTCAAACTATTATGTCTGCAGCTAGTCTTTCTCCATCAGATATACCCAAATTGTACACAGAAAATCCCAGGAGAAAGAGAATTATTTTTAACTCACATTAGCAATGAATGTAGAAGTCATCTATGCCCACATACATTTCTAAAACTTTCTCCTACATCTAAATCATAAAGTTAATATACACTTAGCACATCTATATCTCTGAAGGCATGAGTTAAAAGCTCTCGGAATCTATTGAAATTAATTGAATTGTTCTTATTTATCTACATTAAATACCCTGCATTTACAGTTTAGTTAATAATCCCATAACTGAAGAGCTAGAACGAATCTGTCTAACATTACCGAAACTTTATTGAATCCACAATGCTAACAAATGAAAATCTTAAAGGAAAATTGTAAATTTAAAATTTTACCTCCTACTATGGAAATTACTCATTACTGATGCTGAAGTGAAAACAAGGACCGAGATTATCTTTACTGTTGGGTCTATAAGCAAAAGCAATCTTTGCTGTCCCATAGGAACAGGCTATTAGCTGTCTGTTACAGGAATAACTTTCACTTTCCCCAGTTTGCTTGGTAATCTGATAGTCTAAAGTATTTTTCCGGTGCCAGGAGTTTGCTATACTTGCTGTAGGCATTCATTCTGCTCAGCAGGATGGACCTTGGCTTGCTGCAATATTTTTTCACTAACTTTGGTTGACTTGGGAAAGGGTCATAAGGACTGTTTGCTCAAATATTCTCAGAAATATTCCTCATAGATTTGTTTACTTTCTAAACAGAAGATGTTCTAGTCATATCAGGGACTACTCTTAAACAAACAAACTTTAATGATTATCACTAAAGAGTTAAAGTGGTTATAAAGTAACTGTTATGTGTGTAGTTGTTACAAAATACTGTATTTAATTTAGCTACTGATTTTGTTATCAAAAAGACCCATGCATGAAACCTTGGGCCATCATTGTAATTTAGTAGTTCATACTGTTTATGTAAATTCTCTGTATTTGTTAGGGAAAAGAAAGTACCTTTTACACCACTATGGTCAGCTTTGAGAAAGAGAAACATAGCTCAGTATAAAAACCCTGGTAACTGTGCCTATATTGTGATCCTAAGCAAGTAGACTTCTGAGAAGGAAAATAAATAAAAATAGAAGTAAGAGTACCTTTTGTCCAATGCTGAGAAATGTTATGCTTTTATCTGCTGTGCATTTTGTCGCTTTCCTCCAGAGAGCAGGGTTATTGTCAGCAGATAAAGAATTAGAAATGTCATATTGTCCCAAACCCATCAACTCTTACCTAAATGGCTGTTGTGAAAATGGGCTACTCTGACATTTTGCTCTTAAATTTGCTATGCTTTTTGTAAATAATATATTGTAGTGCTGGACTTGACATTTTGTAAATCTATTTTATTTTGATGATCATTCCCTGTTCACCAGCTTCTGTCTTAAGGTATTCAATTATTAAATAGTAAGCATGAACGCAAAGTTTCTACTAGAAGGGTTTGGAGCCTTCTGTCCATATAGGAGTTGACAGTAGCTGTGTAAATACGTGGTCCAAAGTATCACTGCCTCTCTGTAAGTTCTGCTAGATTAGAAATGATGTGCTGATTTCCTTTCATGCTCCATTCAGTATAAGGATTTTATCTGTCCATTTGGGAATCCTTAATATAACATGCAGAGCAAGTCAACTGTAGTTTCAAAACAAGTACCATGCTAATATTGAAAACATGTCAAAATAAAACGATTTTTCTTATGACAAGCATTTGATCCCACTAATCTTCAAGTGCTGGCTGTGCTGTTCTTGTTTTGTGACTGCTCCATTGCTGAGATGTTTTGAGTTTTCCTACCTAAAATTATGCTCCTCTAAAAATATAGTATGTATTTCAGTTCTCCCATCACTGTTTCTCAGAGCTGTGCACTTTGATTCTGTCAAAAGGTGTGGTAATGAGAGCAGATATAATTATGTTTCTAAAAGCTGGTGACCACAGTCCCAATTTAATGGTCTTTTAAGGATGCTTTGAATAGTGGAGAAACATTTGACTTGAAGTATCTTTATTCTTTTTAAGATCCAAGTTAATGGAAAGACTGTTGTTCTGAACACCAGGTTATTAGTATCAGTATTTATTATTTTTTTATGTATTTCTATTTACATTTCAGTAGTGCTCAGAGCTTCAAATCTGTAGGAAGAATCTTTCTGTGTTAAAAAGTCATATAGGAGAACCTGCCTGTATGTGTGTGTGTACACATATATCTATATAGCCATATATAGCTAAAAGAAAATTATCCACCTTTACCTCTCAGGAAGAAACTTTGTTATGTGAATGTTTTAAAACATTTAAATATGACTGTACATGCAGATACATGTAAAGTATAAGAAGTATTATCTCTGCCCTTGAGATCACAAGAGACAAACCTGGGTATGATAGTTAGAACAAGGAAACTCTGTGACTTAGGTACCAGCATCAGCGTTAGATGATTGGGAAGTTCTGGCCAACGCTGAAGACAAGCCTTTACAATTAATGAAGGAGGATGCAGTTCCGTCTAATTTAGCCTACTGTGAATGACTCAGTGTACATGATGTCTACCTTGGTTGCTCACTATAGAATCAGATTTTCTTTGTGCTACTCAAAACACGGCAAGAATAGCAGTGATTTGGAGTTAATATGAGGGAATTGAGAGGTTGATCAACAAGGTGCTTTGCCTATAAACTCCTTGCCTCTCTGTCTGCTGAGCGTTTGCGAGGAGAGGGTTGGATTGCAGTCAGCTATACAACAGAAAACATTCTCCTCCCCTTTACCACTTTTCTGAAGAAATTCAGCTCTGTGAGAGAATTAAGTTTTACTGATAGTGGCTCATTCAGAAAATTGAGAAAATAAGACTTGCACATTATTATGATCTCTATGGTATGCAAGAGTGTGGATTTCTGGATGGTAAAATACTGCACAGGTTGCAGTGGTACAGTGAATTATATAGAGCTCAAAGCATGTGGCTTAAAACCGGATAACATGAAGTACATTGGGGAGAGGGGTGGGAGAACCTATTTCATTCCAAACTCTATATGAAAATATTATGCACAATTAACTTGATTTTCTCTGCAATGTTCAATTACATGGTTACATGAAGACCATTTTGCTCTGCTATTTAGGCTATGAAACCGGGTCTCAAGAGAGCTGGACTGTATGCTCAGCTGTGCCATAAGCAAAACTATACAGCTGCTGTAACACCAGCCCCTGCAGTTAATAGAATTAGTTGGGGAGGAGGCTTTTCCAGCAGAAGGCAGACTGACAGTGTTTGTCCCTAGCAGAGGTAATTACTTGTGCAGTGAATCCCAGAGCTATCGCCCCTGGCGAGACTGCTATTCTGGGCTAGTTTCTTTCCAGAGAGAGATATTTGGGGGCAAGATTAAAAAGGTTATGTTTATTTGTCCAGTCGTTGTTTTGGGCTAAATCTTTTCCATTCCAGGTCTGAGAACAGAAGGGGACAATGAAAAAAAAAAAAAAAGTAAAATAAGATGGATTTTTTTAAAGTATGGTTTTAATTATATTTTGGTATTTAAGTCAAGAGATAGCAGAGAATGCTTTCTGATAACATATTGTTGTAGATGACCCACCCTACCTGTCTGAAACAAAATAACAAAAAAAAAAAAAAGCAAAAAAGCAGCAAAAAAGAGAACAAACCTTACTGGTTTTACCTAAGTTGATGGTGGTTTTCTCAGATGTGTCTCTTCGTATATCCTTATACAAAGGATACACTTACTGCACCCTGACTTGCACTGTTATTACAGCAACACTATAGAGATCTTTGAAAGAAAGTGAAGATTAACGTTGATATATTGATGGCAATTGTAAATCTTCCTTTTGGAACTGAAAATCTGGATCTTAAAATTACAAATCTTCAGTTCTGTTGCATGAGCTAAATATAGTCACTTTTTTAAGCTTGTGGCCTAAAATGAGTTCATATCTTCCTTAAAATTAGGAAGCAATTTGATTATGAGAGCTGTAGAAAATGAATGTAGCATTTTATTTGTATGTACACAGACTAAAAAGCGGTGCATTCATAAAAAATAAAATTTCATTTCATCACAGAGCTTTGATAGTATGTTCAAGAGATTGAAATTCTATTTGTTTATTAGATTTATCCACAGAATCACTGAGGGAAGTTAGAAATTTGGGATGCTCGTTCCTGCTTAACTTTTACTCCTGAGTTGACCTCCTGGCCCAGATGCAAATAGGAGCAGTTCTGATAATGGTAGCAGCTCTATCTTTATATTACTAGGAGATTTAGCCTGTTGAGGCTAAAGAGAACTCACTCTGAGGCCTCAGAGAACTTACTCGGAGGCTTAAAAGTTAAGCATGTGCATAAGTCTTCGTTAGGATCTGGATTGTAGTCATTACCTGTAGAGAGAGAGAATTGATTCATGATCTGAAAGCTCAGGTGGTGGCACAGCTGTGTAATGTTGCATTCAATTCATTACAGCAGTGTGTCACCCTGGAATATGAGTATCTGCAAAACACTATGAATTATTAATGCAAGTAAAATGTTAAAAGCTGCATGGACTTGTGATATAGGCAAGTGAGGTGGCACTGGAGTGGTAAATGCTGATGATAATGGCCATATAACAGCTTACAAATTTCATTTTTCATGTCAGTTACCTACCCATCCCTCACCTCTGGAGCTTTGTGCTCCAACTGCAATGTTCCTGGTTAAATGCATGGGCTTTGTTTTTCTGTGTCAACATTGGCCAGCAGAGTCCCGGTCTGTTTGAAGCATCCTTTTCCTCACATATAATTCCAGTGGGTGGGACAGCCACTGCTTTATCATGAGCACCTGTTCCTTTCCTTACTTCCACTGGAAAGAAAATAAACGAAAGTTTTTCTCTCCTCTCTCCCCTCTCCAATGTAATTTTTTTTCCCCATTGGCTAGAACACAAGTCAAAGTGGTTCAGAAGCTATGATGTCTAGAATAATTATCAGGCTGCTATCATAATGAATAATGTTGGCTCTTCCACTGAATTCCTTCCTCCTTGTACTAAGCATGCTCCATGCATGAGCTATGTTTTCATTGCAACCCTATAAGGATTAGCAGGAAGCTCACCTAGGATATTAGCTTTGTATGTTATGGAAAGTTAGGAAAAAAGTACCTGTGCTGTTTCTGAACCTGTCCTGGCAAATCTCATTCACGTGAGTGGTACCACTGTGCCTGCCCTGCTGTGCAGGGGCAGAGTGGAGCAGAGCTTTACCCATCCAAAATACTATCTGGTGGAACACTGTAAGGGTGCCCAATGCAGGCAGACATCCAGAGGGGTAAGGCGTGCATGCTGCATGCATCTTCAGGGCTGAACTTGTCTGCTGTGTGGATGGGCCCCAGGGGACCATGGCTCACCCAGCGATCTGTACTTATCCTGTGTACTTTTCTAGTAATGCTGCATGACTCCATGTAAGGCATATCATGTAACCCATGCCTCTAGAAAGGGAACTGGATTTATAGAGTGGCCTATTGCAAAGGGAATGGGATTTAAAGAGAGCCTGAAATGAAGCTTCATTTGGACTGCTCTCCACAGGACATGTGAACATGAAGTACCTTCACCTCTGAGAATACATTGAATTTCAGACTGCACCTAAAATGGGAAACAGAGGAGTGAAACTCTATCTACATTCCCAGATTCTGATCTCATTTAAATTCACACAAATCTAGTGTTCAATAATGAAGTTCCTTCAGATTTAAGGGAAATCAAGATCCAGCCAGTGTGATTAATCTTGTGAATAAAAAGGTTCGGGATTAGACATTCTTTCTGTGTGACACTTCAGCAATATGCTGTTATAAAAGACACAGCAGGAGTTAGTCTTGAAGTGTCAGAATAGCTTCTTTAGTGACAAAGCACTTATACATGTAAATTTTCAAGGAAAGTTGGCAACCCTTTTGTGCTTTCAATTTGCACCTGTCATTCACTTGCAGATGCAAATTTGAGTTACTTGCAGCTCTAATTACAGTACTTGATTGTCATCACAAATCAGGTAGTAAGATGTGAAACGACGGAGGTTTGTGCCATCATTTGTTGTTAAAACATGAGTGCAAATGTTATCATCAAAAAGCAAAGTCGACCAGCGCTTTGCCCTGCTGATACACTCTACAAGTAAGTACAATATGGAAATAAAAGGAATTTAAGGGGGAAAAATAACAAGGAAAGGAATGAGCACGTGGTGAAAGCAAGACAGTAATAAGGGAAAATATAAAGTAGATTGTTTTTTCTATTGCAACAAAGTTTAATAATAGAAAGAGATATTTTTTCAGTTAAGTGTTTCTTAAGACCCAGCTGCCATTTGTACCTTCCAAATCTTTCTTCTGTAAGGAATTCTAGTTCTTTTCTTTTTGCTGACAGCTTTCTAATTTTCGAATGAAAGAAGATGATTTTATAAAATTATTCATCAGATGACTATTATGCTTTATCTTTCCAATTTGTCATTACATTTATAAGAAAAATTATTATATAGTTATGTTTTAATTTCAACATATAAGAATTTGATTTTTGAATTCTCTTCACTGAAAATGTTGAGGTCTGAAGATTGTTAATCATAACTTATCATTAATTTATTTTAAATTAAAACCAGGAGATAGGTACAACATGTTATTGTGCCGCAGCTAACATCTGCTAGACTGTGATAATTCAGCACAGATTTTTTTTTTTTTTTAGTTGGAGAGTCTGTTGCATAAAAATGATAGTTGAAATAACAAAGGATTGGTTATTTTATGCTTGGATCTGAGGGTAGGGCCTAAAAAGGTGAGGTAATTTCACTTTGCAGATCTTCAATGCTCAATTAAAAAACAAGCTAATGAAGAAGAAATAGCAATGGATGGATGGAGGCACTTATCTAAGTTTAAAGATAAATATATAATTGTATTTAACGTGCACTACCAGATTCCATGGTGTTGCAACGCACTTAGTGAATTTTTCTATTACCTCTATTATTTCAGCAGTCGGCCTTAATCTCAAACCCTTTTTATTGAACAGACACCTTAACTCAAAGAATGATTATTACTATGGAGATTTCTCAATTGCTAGATCCATGGGGTCTACTTAACCTAATGTAAAAGGTCCTTTTCTTCTTTCCCACTTTTCTCATTACCAAAGGAGAACATTTTGGCCCGAACAATGGCTGCATACATAAGCACAGATTTATTAAGTTTAGAGGATTTGTACTGTTGTTTTACAAAATGGTGTCAACTTGCAGTATGACTTCTTTTATGATGAATAGCTTTCCCAGGCCAAAAAGCTAATGACATCCACAGCTTCCATGCCTCCCACACACATGCGGTCCAAAAGGCCACAGATAATTTCTGCCAAATCGAGGCCATAAAGAGAGAATTTATAATCAGCTTTAATGTGTTTGGGAGCTAAAGTACCTTAGTCCTTCATCATAGGGAATGATAAAAAAGAGAATTAATATGTCTGGACTTTAATTATTTCTGAGCACATAATTACTCTAGCTAACTGGACAGGAGGTATGTTATTTCTCTTATTTTGAGCAAAGGAAAGCCATCTGCAAGCATACAGTAGTCAACTATCAAGATTTTAAAGCGCATCATGTTATTTCCTTACCATCGATTGCAATACAAATAGAATAAATATTTGAATAATACATTAAATAATATAAGAACTATCTTTAAATTAAATAAGTAGAGAGTTCGTTAGGAGTTCCTCCTGCACATAGCATTCCTTTAGCTTTTGTAGCAAGACTGTTCATTACCTTTAGGAGACATAAAATGCAGTAATCGCTTCTTCCCCTTTTTAAACTGACTTAGGGGTCTACTTTCCCATTAGCATTAATGAGAGTTATGGGTATGCAGCAACATGCAACTAAATGAGACTAAACCTTAGAGTGCCTCTTGATAAGTAAATCATCTTTGCATCAGCATTTTAGAGGCTTTAGTATCCTTTTTCCCCCCATTATTTATGGTATCTGATTACTTTGTTGATACTTAATATTTATTATGTAAACTTTAGCTAAAATTTAGGCCAGCACAAGAAGGCAGTGTATCTATTGAAGGCTTATGTCTTAAACATAGTAAAATATTCTTTTTGTAGTGGATACCCATTTTTGTAAGTGAAATGCTCAAAGAGGAGGAATAACTGGGCCTTCACGAAAGGTGAAGAGAAGCTACAATGGAACAACAGGGAAAAGTAATTGTGGACAAAAGACTTCTGGCGATCATAATTCTGTAAAATGTATACTCTTTCTTGTTTCATTGGCTCCTAGTCCATCATGTCTTAGTACCAATATTTTTAAAATTAGTTTCTGTTACCTGAAAAGAATATTAAAATGGTGGAAGAACCATGAAGAATCATATATTGAATAAACAGTCAGGGCTAAAGAAATAAATCTAGTTGAGGGATACATTTAATTTACAAAATCATAAACTTCCTGTAGAATATTAATTCAAACCTGCAGAAAATAACTGAAAATTATACAACTACTAAGCAATTTCAGTCCTGATTTATTTTTACTTAAAAAGGCTATTGCTGTTACATTTTGTAGGATCTTTCCATAAGGTTTTATTTTGTTTATCTGACAGTGATTTCAGCACGTTTTCCTGTGTAAGGACTGAAGACGTCAGTCTTTATGATCATACAGACACAGCGATGCTGTTAGTCAATGTAGTCTGTTATCCAGAAAATCAGAAGCAAAAGCCATTTCTTACTGATTTTAGAATGAGAATTACTGCTGAAACAGGTGGAAGTCTAATCCAGAACTTCTCTTAATACTACTTTCATGATTTCAGAAAATTTCTTCAGCAGCCAGACATGAAACGGGCAACACAGAACATAAACAGTCAAGCTCAGAGCTCCGTTTCCTCTTTGAGGATTCAAGATTGAACCACTTGATGTTGTTGTATCCCATTTTAGACAGCCGTGTGCACAATGGGTCTTGAGCTGATGCTTCTTTTAGGGATTACAGAGCAATTTACAAATACAAATGAAGTTTCATGGCATCCCTGTATGTATAAGTGAAGTACAGATATTAGGTAAGTAGTTTCACTCCTGGTGCATGAGGACCAAACTCTGCTTTGGTTTCTAGACCTCAGATAGCATTGTAACTCCAGGAAGCAGAAAATTTGTCTGAAGCATTTTGGTCTGTGTTTCTCTAAGCTAGCTGTTGGTGAGATGTAATGAATGTGGTCCATTACATTTGCAGACTGGAGCGAACTTGTGGCAGAAATCATGTCTCATCTCTTTCTTAACATAATACTGTTAGTGGTGCCTGGTGAGTCTGCCACATGTCTCCATCAGGGATGAGTCCTCCTGTTTAGGGGATGTGGCAAGCACAGCCCCTGTATTGTGAAATAGATATACAGCTGGATTTGAAAGCACGATTAATCCATGACAGCTTAAAAATAGGTCAGCCCCTTAGCAGAAGGAATTGTGTATAATATGTATTGCAATATTATTATAAGGAAGATGGTCGGATTTTTTTTATGGTTTTCAGAGAAACTCACAACTGTATAAATACTAAAATTACCCAGGTTATTTTTAATAGCTAGCCTCAATTATGCTTCACTGTATTGTAAAATAAGAGATGGTATGAGGTCAGTCATTTCCGTTGAGATGTTTGATGCACTATGTAACTGCTGTTGAGATCTGGAACTGTGATCTACGCAAGACACCTCACAAAGGCCAGCTATTTAAAAAATGTAACACTCATTGTCTTGGTTTCATCCAGAAAAGGAATTGCCCTCTCTGTGCAAGTTATTTGGAGAAATGTGTGCTGTTTGCCTTTCCAGATGCTACTTTGTTCCACTCTGGTGACTTTTAAAAATTTAAAAGATAACAAGAAGCCATTAAAAATGTGTATGTATATATATCTTTGGCTGTGTCTGGCTCTCCATTATGAAATGCATAGCTCTGTTAAGCGCATAGTTCTTAGACTTTTAAGTCCATTCTTCCTGTTCACCGTGCTGAAAACGCACCATGAAATTATTGTTATTCTTTGCATACATCTTTTACTTTTCTAGTTTTATTCTTTCAGAAGTAAAGTTGCTATGCTATGAGAGTGATGGGCAGCAAGACAGTTGAATGTGTGTATTTGGATAGGGTCACATTATCTAGATACCATGTATTGTAAAGATTACATTCAGGGCTTGTACTAGGAAAAGCTATTGCATTCACCAAGGCTCTGTACTAAAGAGAATGATTGCTGCAGGTGTGACTATAAAAATACTTGTCTTTAATTTATGATGTATAATTCTAGTGTTCTGTATTTAGAATGAGTTTAAAACTATACTCCTGACTGATGCAGTAATTAAGGTATTCAGCTTTGGTTTTCAATAATACGGTCCAGTTCCTACATTCACAGTTAAAATCTCATGGTACTTCATGGGTTGTTTCTGTTTCTCAAATCCATGCACCTGGTACAAACATTTTATGGATTGTTTTTTTTAAATGCATCACTCAAATACATGGTATTTTGCCTATAAACGACAGGTTTAATGCTGAATGACTAATATCCTGTAAAATAACAGAGCTAGAGAGAGCTTTTTAAATACAAATGTTTTAATACTCCATAGTGCTTAGAGTTAATGCATGTCTCTTGCCTACATCTACTGCAAATATCAACACATACTGTTCATCTCTTTTTTGTTGTTGTTTTTGTCTATTGCTATTTTATGCATGAAAAAGTTCTTGTTTTCTTCTCTGTGCTTGGCTGGCTTTTTCTTTTTTTGTTACTTAGTCCTGTGTTTGTTCTGATTGCTTTTTTGCATGCAAATTACAGAATGTCATGGAAATGAGAGAGCTCTGAAAAAAAAGGAAAGATAATGCTGAGTTCCAACTGTCTTTTGTTTGTGCGTAAGTGTGTAAAATATATGACATGGAAATATTTTCAGAATAGCCTTTGACTTTCCTTCTGGTATATATTTTTCTTACTCAGTAAAGGAGCGGGCATTTTTCCCATTGGAAAATATGATGAATCTATTAATACTTGTTAATAATACAGGTGCTGGGCATGAAACAATTTTGTCTTGCCATCCATTTATAGAAATAAGGAATTATGATATTGTATGTCTTGCCCAAGCTAAAACTTCAATTCCCGTATTCAGTGTAACTTTTGTATACTGTGGATGAAACCCTAGCCCCACTGAAATCAATGGCAAAAATCATTGTCTTCAGTTGGTCTAGGATTTCACTCTTGTTTCTAGTTTACATATGGATTTTCATGTTTCTTTACAAATATCTCAGCAGGTAGTCAAAGGTTTCAAGGGAATCTACAGTTCTATTTAAAAGAGAATGTAAAATGAGTGTGTCAAAAAAAAAAAAAAGAAAAAAAACAAACCCATGCTTATCTTTGTAAAGCATGAGCTTAAATGGTTGAACTTAGAAATGTGAATTAGCATTTCACAGAAAAGAATCGTTTTAACCAACTGTCGACATTTATTAGCCACCTTATTGCATCAAATGCAAGAGGTAATTTGGCAGTGCTTGTCTCCACTATTCCTAATAACAACAACAACAAAGAATTAAATTAAGTGGATAAATATAGTTTATGGT
Organism: Pygoscelis adeliae; assembly: GCF_000699105.1. Taxonomy (NCBI): domain Eukaryota; kingdom Metazoa; phylum Chordata; class Aves; order Sphenisciformes; family Spheniscidae; genus Pygoscelis; species Pygoscelis adeliae. The sequence continues at coordinate 3,029,338 of NW_008824049.1, forward strand.
GGGTATGCTTTTAGTAAACAAGTTTTGATTCTTCATTTAAAAACAATAAAGCACTGGGCACTCTCTGATTCTTGTGCTTGATGTTTCTAATAGCCATACCCCCTAGGGAAGGTTTTGCTGTAATGTTTGAAAAACATAATGAAAAATTGGTTGTTATAAACTAAGATTTCCCTCTCTGCAAATGTTTTTCTTGAAACATCCATGGGAATTTAATATTCACTGTTTTTTTTCCTCAGTCTTGTATATTCTTGAATTGTCTTTTTCCTCCATTTTCTCCATTCTCAATCCTAGGTCCCCTTACAAAGAAACAGACAGATGATTTAGGTGATAATGACGGTGCTGAAGATGAAGGTATTTTTTTGCCGCCAAACTGATTTGCATGACAAGGAACCCTGAAAATCTTTTTTCTCCCCTCTTTTTTTGACTTCTTGTCTTCTTTTGAAGATTTTTTTTTAATTCCCATTTTTGATGTGTTTTGTCTTCTTGCTTGTTGTTATACATATATATTTTTAATTTTTTAAAAGAAAGAATGTTGTTAAGTTCTACGTTTTGATACAAACCAGTAACAATATTTAAAGAGAAGGGGTTTTTGTTTTCTTGAAATGGACTTCTGATATGTTGCATCCCACCTTTTGACTGAATTTTGTCCATACTATTTAAACTAACACTCTTTTAAAGTTTCTCTGTACACCTTTTTGCATGTTTTCTAACCCTATGTATTTCACCAAGTACAAAGATGTTTCTTTTTTTCACTGACTGATCTCAGTTTGATAAACATATAAAATGTTGTGTTTATAAAAGGAAAAATACAGAAAATTCTTAGAAAGTGTCTCTTAAGCAACTAAATTTCCCCAAATACAAAACCTTCTGCATTTACATTGCCATGAACAAATATAAATAAATGCAAGACCCTGTAGAAAAGAGGTAGCCCTAGAAAGGTAGGCAATATTTGCAGTTGGTGAGGCTGTGCGCAGCACCAGCGAATTCAGTGGAGCTAAACTGATGTCATCTAAAGGAATGTGATCCCTTCTGTTTTCTACAAGCATATAAAGATGCCTGTCTGCTTGTGCTGACCCTTAGAAAACCCTATTACCAAGTAAAATCGAAAGTTTGAAATATCAAGCATATTATTCTGTTTATGAATTATACCTGTTAATCATATAAGCTATGCAGATTTTATATTTTTTCAGGGCTATGAAAATGGTAACAAGGGGCTCTTTCTCTTGAGCAGTCTCATCCTTTCAAGTTGGTGCAAAATTCTGAATCTTAAACACATACTTCTTACATTTTATGGTCAATGAGTAAAACAAATTACCATATAAGACTAGTAGAGTCGCTACTTGCTTCTCCGTTAATATCTGGGGCTTTTTTTGCCAGATACTAAGATGAAGCTCAATTTGTAAATTGAGAAATTACAGAAATTAAGAAATCTTTCATCCCACAGAACATTAACTGTTTTACTCAAACAGAAACATGCAGTCTTATCACAAAAGATGAAGGAAGGCAGACATGAGCATTTAACTTCTTACCCAGTAACTGAACAGAGACTTTACAAACAAACCGACAAATTTATACGTCTGATTTACGATCCTCTACTGAATGTGTATATTAAGCATATGAATGAAAGCCCACCAGTTGGCCCAAGATTTGAAAGAAGAACGTAATTGAAAATCTCCTTTGAAAGCGCTCATATTATTCTGAGCTAAGTATAATTCAGATCCACTTAGCTTTATGAGGCCAAGTCATTTTTACATTAGTTCATGACAAAATATTGCAAGGGACGTTCTTGTGTATTCTCTAAGACCTGTGATATTGAGTTAGCCATTGTAAAAGTTAACTCTGTCTCATTTTAACAATATGTTTTAAGAAACAGTTTGAAACCTGGGTTATTCATCCAGTGGACCTTAATGGATCTCCTAAATTGCTGTATAATTGCCAAGACAGATGCTAATGGCTTAACATTTGTTAAGTCCGTCTCTGCTTAGACACACGTAAAAGAGACTACTTAGTTTGCTAAAATTCAGCAGAGAGTGGTGGCTATCAGAAAGAAGTTTAGTACGTAGAGTCAGATGAGAGTAGGGATCTCAGTCTTTGGAGAACAAGTGTCCGTGTCAGAGAGAACCCGTCTCCCACATTGACAACTGTAGGAGAGAGAGAGAAAGGGCTGTAAGAACACAGCAGTCAAACTAGGGGGGGAAGAAACACATTTACAACATTAATAAATCTCTGTAATTTATAGGACTGGGATTAATTTTCTCTGGCATACAAGTGACAGTTTTGTTCTCCTCTCCGTGCCAATGGAAGAATGCAGGCAGTAATTAGACTTTCACTGCTTCTGAGAGTCACAGAGAGACAGGGCAAATTTAAATTTTTATTATCGGTAGACACTGAAGGCTGCAGGGATGTCTGCTGGGTAGGTAGAAACCCTGTCTGCTGAGGCCCTGCATTTCACTGTCCCTCAGTGGAGGAGCGGTATCAGATGACCTGACCTCTAGCACTTGTTGCATATGCAGAACTGAAGAGTTCACAAACTTCAAGTCATATGTATTTGGGTATGAGTAGCAGGAAAGAAAGTGGCAAAGCAAAAAGCCACCTTAGCTGTCTAGATTTCTGCTAACCTGTCCATCAAACCCTTCACCTTTTGCAGTACAGTAGTTTTTATTCAATATAAATATCTACAAATGAATAACTGCAGACAAAATAAAACAAATAACCAAACTAAATGAATTATGAAGTCAGAATATTAGGAAGACTGGGCTATACACAGTGAAAAACAACTGTGTCATATAACCATAGAATCCATGCTACATAAACAATGTCCAGTGATTTCTAAAATGCCCAGGATGGTCTCTCTATTAAGAAATTCAGAGCTCCCATGTCCATTTCTTGTATTACACCTTTCCTGAAGAAAGATCTTTCGTAGCACCTTCTTGGATCAAATGGCTGGAAAGTATTCTGTATTGTGTCACTCAAACATCAGAGTTTGATTAGAAAATTTCATTTTAAACCAGTGTTCAATAATCCTACTCCCATCTGCTGCTACATGTCACTACCACAGTACTGCGGTCCAAACCTTGCCAGCACAAGCACTGGAATCAGTAATCAAACTTGGATCTCTGGTATGTGCTGCAACCAGTAGACCAGGCTTAATTAGATCATTTTTCATTTTTGTTTTCAAAAGACCCAAAGGCAGTAGTGCACATTACCAACTAATGATCTGCAAATTTGCTGTTTAAAAAATGAAGGTGTTTTCAAATTCTATGAGTGTGAAATGTGTGAAAAGTCAGAAATTATATAAATATCTCTTTTTTTTCACCAGTCTGGATGCATTCTTGTTTCTGTGTAACCCTTTCACATCTACACTTGAAATTGCTTACCTGTTTTTCAATAAGTATTGAACTACTTGAGCAGGCACCAGAAACAAGAGTGCAAAAAGCACCTGCAACCAGTGAGCATTGGGGCTTTCCCTTTTTATAGCAGTGGTGGATTTGCCTATTTGCTGACATGCAGGTAAGCAATATCTAGTGTAGATGCAAGATTTAACTTTAAGTTGCTTAGCGGTTGAATAAACTGTACCTTCCCCAGTCTAGAAACAAGGCTTGGTTTAAAAAAGTAAAATATTTTAATCAACATCTTATCTCAGTCTTAATTTTGGTAAGGCAATAATTTAACTGGATTTAATTCAGCTATAGCAAAAACCAGGGACTCTTTATGCACCCTTAGTTCCCATATGCTAAAGTCCTTAGCATGACTTAAAATACAGCAACACAAATCATTAATCAGCCTATGTACTCAGGGATCAGAACTGGACTTCTAGGTAGTCAGTGCTGTATGAAATATCCATGAAGGATTGCTCACAAATGAATTCTTCTCATCCACCATTCTGTCATACACACCTTACCTAGTGCATCAGTCTGTCAATCTTAGATCCTTATTTAGTCCCCAGTGCTATTTGAGCATCTCTCAGTTTTTAATGTATTCAGTCTCACAGCATCCCTCTGCGATAGAGGAATGCTATTATTCCATTTTTAGAAATGAGGAATACAGACGCTAAGTTTGAGGGATGCAGACACTATGTCCATAGTAAAGCAGGGAACTGAGAGTATATGCCTCAGAAGCGGGGTCTGCACTGTAATTGCTAGATGTTTCTACTCTTCCCTTCTCCATTCCGTCTCTCCTGTGAAAAAGACAGATTAGGAACAGATGTTGCTGTTTGTTCATAGGCTGTAACTGTGATGATTCTGATCATTTAGTCTGATGCTCTGTCTTACATGGGCTATTGAACTCCTTTGACTGAAAGAAGTTCTTGGTCCAGAGTATGTTTTAAATCAAAACAAACAAAAATCCACTCAGATTTTAAATTGCTAATGATGCAGAATGCATCTGCAAATCCCTTCTTATACTTAACAGACTGTAGCGTCATTGGCACAAAAGAGCACATTTCAGAATTGAGGATCTTCTCCAAAAAACCCTATCACTCCATTAGTATTAAAATAGACTAGGTTGCTAAGTTTAGTATTTCATCTGCCTTCAACTGTCATGGTAAGAAAGAGGGAGAGAAACAATCTTTTCGTCTGGCACTAGTTGTACATTTTTGGACTTCAGAGATCAGTAAACAGCAGAACACATTTGTCTACCTCGCAAAGCAACCACATGCTCCAGCCTTAATTATAGCCTCTAATGAGTTCCAGCCAGGCTGGAGTAGCACAGATCTTACCACTTTGGGTGAACTTGTTGACTGATACACATAGACGTATTCATGATTCCTGTTCATGCTGTCACCCATTCAGGTTAGTTCTGTGGTTCCAAATCCCAAGTACAGATTCCAATGTCACTTGCACATTAAAGTTTGCCGATTAGATTTTCCCTTTCCACTGAGAACCTCAGTTCAGATTATGTTGAATTTTTGCGGTGGTGTTATTAATACTTGAAAATGTGCATACTAAAAATTCTGACAGACCTTTAATTTAAGCTCCTCTTTGGAGCTCCATTATACTCTTAGCACTGCCAAGCATTGCTCGTACAGTGAAGAGTCTGTCAGCTTTTGCATTTCTAACCATCCTCTTTTAATAATTTAAAATTACTACCTACCTGGCTATTGAGGTCCTACTCTAATGAGAATCTGCTCCAGATGCTGACCTGTAAAAGTACAGGCCTTTTTTAATGTTAGAATATACATTCATATAGTCCTCCATCAGGATCTCAAATCACTTTCAGGTAAAGGTAGTTAAGTGTTTGAGAGCGCACAAAATGATCCATTGGTTTGACAGTTACAAAAACAAACAAAAAAGAAGATAATTCTGTTTGTCTGAAACTTGAAGGGTGCTGTATTTTAAAATACGAAACATGTCTAAAACCTCACTGCCGCTCCTAACAGAAGTTCAACAGTTACTTTAATAGTGTCAGGACATCTAATTTTCTATCACATGTTAAAAATGTGGCATTAATTGATGTTTACGTATTAGTACTGAGAAGGGCACTAGCTTATTGAAATAGCAGTGCATCTATGAGGCATCTGATAGATTTGAACTGAAAGGTCAAATACTGTTAAAAGGCTTTTAAAGGAGTAAGAGTTGCACTGATTGGTACCATGCTCTACTTAAATATTTTAGGACAAATGCTTATGAAAGAGCTACACATATATCCATATAAAACACATAGGTTTTACAGTAACCAATCTAAAAGTTTTCCACTGTTCTTGTGCTGTTTCATGTTCAAAAACCAAGATTTACTCAATACTTTACATCAAAATGACACAACTTTTTAACGGCATTTAGAAAAACACTGCTTGTGACATCTGTGCTAAACTAATTATATTTTTGTGCTAAGTTGCCTCCAGGTAGGCTTTCTTCCTTCCCCATTTTGGTTGTTCCCTGCAAATTATACTTGTTAAGTCACGTGGCCAATTCACATCAGCTTCAAGTGACTGAAGCTATAATTATGTTTTGTTATATATGACAATTGTGACTGGTATTCACAGTCAGACCCTGTTCCCTGTTGTGTGATGTTACGAACATAGAATAAAAGACAGCCCTATTCCTAAATTGCCTGTAATGTAATTAAGACCAGACATAAAAAGTAGATGCAACAATCATTAGAAAGGTTCAGAAGAGAGGAGATGATGGAAGTTGTAATAAGAAAGTTCATGTATATGTCATATAAATAAGATCATTCTCTGCTATACAGTAAGACCTACTTAGATGTTTTATGAACTAGCAATTTAAAGCCAAACAAATCACAGCACTCAAAACTTATCTTCTGTGTGAATAAAAATAGAAGAGAGTTGAATTTGAGAAGGATTTTGAACAGCACTATCCCTGCATATGTCTTTTAAAATACTAATGTGTCTGCTTTTTAATTGAAGCAACACTTAATAAAATGCAACAAAAGGTACAGTATGCAACTAAATAAAATCAGTATGTAAATCTACACTTCTTGGCAGACATGTCACATTTGCACCGCAGTTCTTCAGGCCTGTTTAGAATGAGCTACTTCCATGAATAAGTGTTAATCTGCATCCATGAATAAATATTAATCTCTGTGAGAAAGTGTAACTACAGTTTACTGAGATCACTCCAGCACATGTGCAGAAAGGACTGATAGCAGCTTGTAGGAAAAAATGAAAGACTTATCATTTAGGGTCAGGTTTTGAAAAGTATCTGAGTGCCAAAATCTCAATTATTTTCTTTGTTGAGTTGGACACAACTCCAACAAGCACTTTTGAAAAGTGCATCTTTCTGCCACTTTTTTACCAATATACAGTTTCTCCTCACAGAGTATTACCTTAGTACTTGCTCCATTTTAATTTTAAGGGATGATGGTTTTCATGGGGAAACATTTACTCTCTTTCAGGTAGGAATAAATTCTTGATTATGGTCTGATTTTTTGCTGTCTTCCTTTGATCTTATTATTTAATAACATCCACAGTTAATATGGCTGTACTTAAATAGTACTCTCCCACCTGAATATATATCCCACCTTTCAAATATTCCTAGCTGTAGACTGCAATTGATATGAAACTACTGACTGTAAGACCAAAATGCAGTGATCTCTCTTCTTCACATGAAGAGCTCCATAGCTTCTATATAATCCATAGCCCAAAGTCCCACTAGCCTCAGCTGAATACTGCATAACTTCACAGATGTCTCCAGTACTAGATTACTGCCTGAAAAACACAGAGAAGCACAATTTTTCTTTTGTAGAAGGGATTTCTCTTACGACTGATGACTTCGGCAAAGCAGCATGAGGAAAATTCATACTGCACGTCATCTGCTCTGACATGGCACATAGGCAGAGCTGAAAATTAGTCTGTCTTCATCTGTCTGTAATCTTTACAAGAATATTAGTAGTAGGAAATAACGAAGGTATGGTATAGACAGAATTTACTCAGAGAATCACTTCTTTATATGTCAGATTTTACTCATGAATGTGTGCTTCCTTTCTCAGATAAAGGACACCTATTCTTTTCTAAATATCCCAATATTATTTTCCAGATAAACAGGCCAGTGCTACCAACATTTCATTACTGTTCACAGTTGGTGCTCTGTAATTCTATGTAATTTTAATTAAAGAAGAATTCTGAGACAGTCTCCCCCTGTGCTACCACCAAGCATACAATTAACTGTGTACAATTTCTGCTGGGAGCAGTCACACAGTGATTTCAGATTAATAATTTATTATTGCTTCCATATTTGTATCCAACAAAAAAGAAGCACAGACTATGAACAAACAATCTACTGAAAACAGTATATGAATTTGAAAAGACTTTTTCCTCTGTATATATTTTAAACCTCAGGAGCTCATAATTCTATCCTATGGACAATCTCCTTAGCTTTACGCTCTGAAAATTGCATGTTGGAAAGCCCTTACTATATGCTTGACAGAGGAAAGCAATACAAGCAATTTTATGCACAACCTTTCATCATTCTTTTGGTCTTGAATAAATGATTGTTCTAGTACTTCCAATATTGAAGATCCAATTTTTGATCTTGACTGTTCTGGCATTTTCTTCGAATTAGAATCAATATCAAAATAATAATAGCAACTGGCTTTCTATATACAGACACGTCTGTGCTGATTTTTTCAGCAAATTCAAAAAGCAGGACTTTTAGTGTAACTGCCCTCACCTAGTTGCCTTTATAGTGCTTCAGAAACGGTTCAGACAATTCTACAGAGAGCTTACTTGGAAGCGTCTTAACTAAGATTCCTTCAAATCAAAGTATTAAACAAAACATCTGAGGTTTCTTCAAATGCTGAAGTGAGTAATCAGGGAAGTCACTTGAATACTGTCATAATGACAAAAAAAAGTCTTCAAATCAGAATATGCAGTACAGTTCCTCATTGGGAAGTTTTCATATGCTCTCTTGCTATTGTCTGTCTTGATTTTTAGGGACTATTATGGAATACTATGACTTGGGCAGTGGAAAAGACTCAGACACCTAGTAAATGAGATCAAAATACAATTTAATCCAGATGTAAAAGTTTAAATTTACACCTTAGATGATTTCTTTCCAGTCGAACAGAAAAAATCTTTTAAAAATGTATATTATCCCACCACTAACTGTTGCTTTGAATTGGTACTTAAGAACAACTTTCCTCACAAGGAGCAGTGGTGTTCAGATATTCAAAATTTTATTCTGACTAGATGCATCAATTTGCAAATAGGGATATTTGGGGGGGAGGGATACCCACATCAATGTCTTAATTAAAAAGAAACTCAAAATAATATGTCAGTATCTAATTTTCTTGTCTGAGAGAATAGCGGAGCTTCTAAGATTTAAAATTGTTACCTGCATTCGGGTGTTACTTTTGAGAACCTTACTGCTTGTTTGAATGCAGGGTGGGGATTTATAAAGATTGTTCCAGGCATCTATTTTTTCAAATATAACATACAGTCCTTTTCACAATTTAGTAAAATAAGAAGTACCCATGCTCCTTAAATGTCAGGCTACCTAGGTTACAAGTGATATCAATTTGAGGTCTAAGTGTTAAACAGCTTCCAAGTACTTTTTGAAAACTTGGACTTCAGACTTATCAGAAGACAGCTGTTTATACACCCTTTTTATAAATTATTGATCTTACCATACTGGAAGCAATCAACAATTTATGTATGAGCAGAAATCTTGTTTATCTTAATATGGTGAATTGCCTTTAGCTAAGTGAACAGAAAGATGGACTGAACTTTCAGAAGTGTTCAAACTTTGCCTAAATAAGCTCACACAGATGTTAGTGGACATTTTA
>NW_008824049.1:3038602-3042408 GCF_000699105.1 Pygoscelis adeliae
TCCATTTGAGCAAACATGTTACCATTTCCGATTCCCTTCTGCTTTTCTGAGGCCAACAAGTGTTTCAAAAATATGAACTTTAGTTACAAGCAAGCCACAAAGAAACACTTATGCCCACCTGCCCTTTTCCTTATGTAAAAGACGTTGCTTGAGAAACACTTCAAGAATAATAACCTCACTAAAAAAAAAAAAAATATTGCATGTATCTGTTTTGGTACTTTCTTGAGATAAAATGTGTCTTAATATTTTTTCCAGACATTCGGGACAGTGGGGGACCTAAGCCTGTGATGGTGTATATTCACGGAGGGTCCTACATGGAAGGCACTGGAAATTTATATGATGGCAGTGTTCTAGCAAGTTATGGGAATGTGATAGTCATCACAGTCAACTATCGCCTTGGGGTACTTGGTAAGAAGCTTTCAGCTTTCCATTAATCCCTGCTATCTCCAATGCAATTCATGTTATACATGAGAATGTATTTTTTTTAAATACAGAACAGAACAAGCAACAGAACAACAACAAGTTTTTTGTTTTCTTTGTCAAATAAAAGGTTTGTATTCTTGGGATGAGATATTATGGCATTATAAGTACTACCTGGAAGAACCTGCTGTCATGCTTTTAGTGGTATGAAACAGGTGTTCCCATTGCTGAGCTATTCAGACAGAAGAGTTCTTTTTTTTTCCTGTGAATAACAGTGATGTTTTGCGTCATAGACAGGTAAATTAGATTTTTTAAAAAATGTTAAGTCATAGACAATAGGGTTTTCTGTTGGAAGAAAGAGACTAAGTTTCGATTACAGTGATTTTTTCGTACTTTGAAAAAGCTAAGGAGGCTATGAAAACATTACTTAATAAGAGCTGTACTTTTTACCTACTTGTTTTGCGCTTCACTGTGGTTTTGAAAAGTGTTGTTATAATTCAAATACCTCCAGTATTTCTTTTCTAGGCCAAATTAGAGAGCGAAGAGAGTTACTTTTGATTGTTTCAAATACAGTGAATAGGATATGCTGAAGCTGTTGGTAGACTTGTGCGGTATCCCTCCGGTAGCTTGTATTTCTAAAAAATTATACTTTGCTATTTGTTCAGTGTAGTCACATTCATGATACAAGTTCACCTGCTCTTGAGACAATATGATTGTTGTTTTTTTTCTTCTGCATATTCTACTGAAATGTTGCATGCTAAGCCTCCTGAAAGCAGGAGTTCAATTCTGGGATATTATGGAGGTCAGTACAGTAACTTTAGAATACTTACATAGGTATAAGGGTATTCCCTATAACATCTGAAGTGATGTTACAGGGAATACCCTGTGATGTTATCACCTGGTGTGATAAGCCAGGTGTCATTCATAGCAGTGAGTTGGTTCTGAAGACCAGTCAACTTTATTTTCAATTTGTGGGCATTAGCAACGTCTGTTACTCTGGTTTTCTTTTATGTGGTCATTTTATTTCATCATTGCTCTGTTTCTTTTGCTTTGAATTCAGTTAGCACGATCCCCAGATTCATTGGTTCTGGTTTGCTCATCTGGATAATTTTCTTCCAGTTTCATTTTCATTAAAAATTTAACATCTGAATACACTTTAAGTTTGGGGGAGGGAATGGATTTTGACTTTAGGTTTTGAAACTTAGTCTACTACAGTTGTGTTTTACAAGGGACTGAATAATTTCCAGAAAGATCATAACTATTTTTTGCTGGATTTATCTCCTTAGTATCCAGTTGGAGGTTTCATTTGTGATGTACTTCTTTAAGCAAGGAAATTCTGATATTTTGTATGTTTTTCTCCCTCATCCTGTCTTCCAATTTATATAGTGACTTCAAGTCCTTGGGCACATACTAGTGCAGCAGTTAATAATCTGTAATCTGTGCCTCTAATCAACATTTTATTTTTACACCAGTGCTCTCGTCTTTGACGTTTCAAACAACATTTTTCTATATTATATGCCTGTAGGGTATTCTGTCCAGTAATACAGCATCCATTATCTGAAAGCACTGTTTATTTTTGTAAATTATTTAGTCTGATTCCTAAATCACTTGTAGTTGCAGTGTTTGAAAGGGCTAGTTGCTTGAAAGATGAAAATTAATTCACCTTCGTTGATGGTAATGGCTTTTCCACTTGTAATTTAACACTGATCCTTGAGGTAACCCACTGCTAACATCTTACTGAGCTTAGGAGGATTTCATTTGTGTTCGTGCTTTTGTGGTTCTTTGGACTTTGTGGTCTTTACAGAGCCTCAAGGGGCAGAGAGCTAATTTTCTTTTAAGTGGGACCTATTACAGTAAAAACTCTAAAACTCACAGTAAAATCCAGTGATTGGTATGAATACTTGAAATTACTTTCAGACTAACTAAAATAACCCTGTTTCAGGCTTGCAGGGTTTTCTTAGTAAAATAAATGCACCTGTTAACTATATGTAGCAGTCGTTCATGTATTTTGTATCTGGTACAATGCCAAGTATGGAGCAAGTGCATTTAAAAACCAAACAAAACCCCAGTGAGTTCCCTGGCCTAATTTTGTCTTTGAAACAAGTCTGAGAATGGAAGTCTGTTAGAATCTTTCCTTAGATAAAGATAAGATGGAAAAGAGAACTCTTTGCCCTGGAAAATCAGGGACTACTGAATAAGAAGTCATTGGAAACAGACTATTTATAACTTCTTTAGATTCTCTTTAAATGCAAGTCTCGTGCAAGCAATCTTGTCTAGTGAGTCTTAATTCCATTGTGATTGACTAGAAGGTATTGTCTTGTTTTGGTTTGATATTTTTCTCTTTCTAAGTAGAATAACATACCATTTTTTCAGTGCTTTCAAATTAGATCTGTTTTTTTTCAGTGTTAACCTAATTTGTCAAACTGATCGATCCTTATTTTGGTAATTATTTATTTTGTAGTGTTCCCATCACATTGGGGTTTTTTCCTTTTTTACTGCCTTGCGCCCCTCTTTATTTTGACATCATGGTAATACTACTGAAAATATTAAACAGAGGATATCTTTCAAATATTTTTCAAAGTGATATATGAAATTTAGGCATAACCCTTTCAAAAATCGCTTCATGTCAGATTAAAAAAGCTTTAGTCAACTTCATAAAGATATTGTGATAAGTGTGCTTAAGCATTTTTGCATATGTTTTGCATTTTTGCATTTCATGTTCCTGTTCCGCAACATGGAGAGTTGTCTTTCCTCCTCAAAATAAGCCTCTTCACTTTAGTAAAAGTAAGTGTCACACACTCTTGCCATAGTGACTATTCAGTGAAAGTAACAGTGGAATAAGGAGGTTTATGTTAGTTAGATATCAAAGGAGTTAAAAAATGTAGCAGGATTCTTTTCCCGACATTGCTTAGACTGTGGGGTTTTCTTTTATAGTTCACAATTTAATATCCAGTAAAACTGGGAAAATGTTTGATCATTAGCGTCAGTGACAAGCACATCCATTATCTTTTTATGAAACCTTAAAGGTACTGTCAGGAGATGGCATTTTATTCCAGCTTTGCTGTGCCACCAAAGGGTCTCTGATGAGCCTTTTTTCTATTATCCATTTCCTAACATGTTTGAGTAAAAATGATAGATGAACAGAAGATTATATATTATTGCCTAATTAAAAGTACATTACATTGAAAGTAAAGATGGGAAATTAATAGCAAAACACATCAAAATGTGCTGTCAAAAATCATTCATTCAAGTTTTCTGAATTGGAAGAACATGCAGAGAATGTTAATTCATAAATACTTTTAGGGACCCTTGGCAGCTTCATAACAAGTCTCCTTTAGATATATGAATGTTAAGTTGCTTATAAATGAAATTTTAACATTTTGGGA
>NW_008824049.1:3042420-3052351 GCF_000699105.1 Pygoscelis adeliae
AGGGAAAGTGTCCAGAAAGCCATATCTGATCCCACCTTAGCCTTGGGCATCACTGTTTCTTGGTATGAAGCACTCCAAATGAATGTGATGCTAGATAAATAGAAGAAGTGAAGATAGAAAGCGTACTGCAGTTATCTATTCCCTCTGGTGGTGTACTTCACAAGGTCTGATTTACACACACTTAGAATTCTAAAAATGTATTAGACAATTCTTATTTAATATAGTAGGTAACCTCAGGTCAGCCCAGTTTGCAGGAGGCCCAAGCACAGCTCATCTAGATTTACAGTGTCCTAATTTCATAGGTCCATTAATAGAATTAGCATTCAGATCTCAAACCTGCTGTAATTAATGACATTTTAGTGGCTTTTTTGTGAGCTAGTACCAGCCAAAGGGAGTCATGTATGCAGTGAAGCAGAGAAAGGAAGATTGCCACACTTGAATCTGTACCATCAAAATTACAAAATGGACTTGCGGAAAACAATAGGTTATTGACTAGATATGTTTAAAGGGTCAACTGCAGTGCACAGCAGGCAAGATATTTATGAAATGGGAACCCTGAATATATAGTGCACTTTTAAAATGAACCATTTCTTTTCTGTTTGTGCTTTTTCTAGCACAGCAAATTGACATTATCCATCTGCTTGGATAGATGGATACACACCCGCTTCTCTATTTTTTAGGGCACAAAGACATAATTTTGTTTGCCATTGAATAGGCTTCTAACTTGGTACGGGTACATTTTAAATAACAGGTTTATTCTAACGTTTGTCACTAGACTTCTTTTTTGGTAAACAGAAAAATAACAAATAACAAACTTTGAAACTATTCGTTTTGGCATAAGAGCAGTTTGTGTCATTTCTGTCAAGAGAAATCACTTTTTGGTAAGATAAATTCCCTTGATCAATATTTAATCATATAATAAAAGTATTCCAGTTTTTCCAAATAGCAGATTTATCTTTGAGAGCATAATAAACTTCAACTTGGTAATATTTGCAAAATAGGAAAGAAAAAGTGTTCACTGAGGACAAATTATAGACATCTTACTTCCTCAGAAAAAAAAAATCAAAATCTTTGACCCTATTATCCTACATGAAGTTATTTGTAATTTTTATGATCTAGCTATTTGTAGCTACCTTCACTTTCCTCTAAGTAATATCTGACCAAATTACTTTTACACCATCACTGATTCCTGTGCAAAACCTGTAATCTACAGTATTACAAATGTTTCAGGTATACAAAATAACTTGTATTATACACTATACACTGTCCTAAGCCTTTGGTTGTCTTGTGATGGGAGACCTGTCAGGAAGCCAGATTTGGCCTCATCCTTAGACGCAAACAGAATTTAGGCTGCTCTGCATTTGCCAGGATGCCAAACTTCCCAGGAAAGGATCTGTCTGACTGCAAGCCAAAAGGTGGGGATAAATTAGGATTTTTATGCAATCTGTATCTCACTGCAGAGCGTTCCAACACTGAAATAATCCCCTGAGTTTCCAACATTCTGATTTTCAACCAAGGCAGAAAGACATTAAGAAATAACGCTACAGCTCAGCATCTAGGTTAGATCTGTGCCCAGTCTCGGTGGGCCAGGCACTCTTCACTCCTGAGTTTTACGGTGCTGTAATTCATGCCCAGAAAAAAGGCAAATGAAGATTCTTTTGACACTTCTGATAGAAGTAGCAACACAAGTAGATAGCACACTTCTGAATTCCCAATTCACTGCATTTAATTACGTGTATTAAAATAGTTCCAAGTTTTCTGAAGCTTAAATGAAGCACTTCTGTATACTGTGGGACTTTGGAAGCAATAGATAACTTGACAGGGATTTCCATCGAAAATGTTGCTCTCATTTTTCACCCATTTCAAATGCATAAAATTGCTCAAGTTTTATGTTTTTTTCATGTGCAAATTAGTTTACATACATAGGTACTACCTCAAATACTGTTCTGGTACTTCATTGATGTAATACCTCATGATATTTTTTTAATCAATTGAACAAGATCTGTATTTTAAGGTTGTAACAGTACTTTTTAATGGTTCAAAAGAGTAATGCGAACAATAGATCTAGTGGACCAAAACTCTCTTGGCAGCAGTACTGGCAAGACAGGGTCCTAAATTTTTTCTTCTGTTTAATGGGTGATCCATGTGTAAATGCCTGCCTTAGCCAACATAGAAAACTCTACAGTAAAATGTAGCAATTTGTATTACTTTCCAGCGGAGAATGGAGACTGCATTGTTTGATATACTGATTTCTTACATCCCACGATATACTGGCAAATAAATATTATTTTGGTGAAACTGGATTTGAATACAGTATTACAGGAAAAACTGCTAGATGAAGGCCTATGAAAGGCCAGAAGAAATTATGTATATTGGTTAACATCCCTTATTAAGCAAAGTATGAAAATTGCCTTCAAACAAATATAAATTATAGATACCAACATATTTGTAGAAGGATTTTGAGTATCTCTTGTGTTGTATATGTTGCAAGCTAAATATATTTTTGAAGAAAGGAAGATTACTTATATATCTTAATTAAGTCTTTGAAATATCTTCTCCATGTTTATTGTTGCTCAAAATGAGAAGCAAGACAGAAATAAAACTTACTGAGGTTTTTCATTGTTTGCAGTAATTTTTCACTCTTTTTGTGTCAAGATTCTAATGAAATAGAATCAAAAAGAGGTGAGCAGACTTTCTCTGAGAGACTCACTACACATTCAGGAATTCTACTGATTTTAAAATTTATTTTTGCTGTATTTTTCTGTCAGCTCTTGAATGTTTGATTTTATGAAATCTCTGACATTCATTGTAATTTGTTCATCTTCTCAACACTTTCCACCAGGATTTCAGTTGAGGGGTCTTACTTTGCCATAGGTATGCTGAAAAAATTCTTAACTTTTTTTTATTTTATTAATTGATAACGAAGTGTTCAGTACAGAAGTACAAAATATAAAGAGAGAAGAGGCATAGTGCCATATAGCTCCAAATAATTTCAAAAAGAAAAGGCAAACATATCCCTAACCTGTTTTCCTTACTTAGGTTCTAATACCTCATGAATTTGGTAAGCACTTATTTGTATCATCTCACTGATTTCAACAGGAAACATACGGGTAAATTAATTTCTTAAAAAAAAAAAGGTTTTTTCCATCTCTACTTGTTGGTATAATTTATTGCACATTAGTTGATTTGCTTCTATGACTGAAATATTCCTTTCAACTTTCACAAAATACTCTAGCTCAACTGAAAATGGTTTTGCTTTTCATCTGTAAGGCTTTATTAAAGCAGTGAGACGCAATAGGGTGTGCTTTACAGAGACATTAATGCATGCCCCATGTGTGTTGTGAGGCATGAGGCCAAAGGCCATGTGCTTTCAGCTACCCATGAACCATATTAATGACCCTGTAAAATACACTCCTGAGCATCCTAATGCTATTATAATTACTCACTTTGTTATTACATGCCTCTTGAAAAAAATTCTCTAAATATTTTCCTTTTGCTTTTATATAGTCCTTAAGTAGGAAGGCTAATTTATGGTAGACTGAAAGGCAAATGTTCACAATAGAAGGAGTATTAACTTTCTTTTCACCATTTCTTTCTGATAATTTAAAATTTTCTCTTTTAACACTTAATGGGCTTGCACATCCTGTGTGTTCAAAGGTTACAAACCATTTCATTGTTAAGTTTCTCCTGTTGTAATTAATAGCTGTTTGGATGCACGTTGCTTGGATTTTATTTATCATTAAGTTCTTGAATTTATATTAAACAGATAACTTAAAATGGAAATGTACTCGCTATTCATACATTTTCTTTCTAATAGAAAAGAATTCACTTGGCATCTACCTTGCTAATATAGATATTTTCTAATGTGGGTTTCCTCCATCTGAAGATGTGCGTTAAAAATGTTCTTGATAAATAACAAGATACTACCTGCATTTTCCAGCAATCACAAAATTCAACATCTGCAGTAGTGCCCGAATTCCATCTTTTCAGTTGTCTCTAAGATAAATGTTATGGAAGTGATGATCACAATTTGAAATTTAAAGTTGCACTCTTAAATAGCTTTAAAATGATGCATACATTTTCTTTTCTTTCCCCTCCATAAGCACATGATATTGTTTTTTCATCCTTTGAAAGTTCTATATAGTTTTTGGCTGGTTTCTTTTTATAAATATTTCATAGGTAGTGTTTTGATCTCTGGTTCAAATTCAGTCATGGCAGCAGATGTTTTTGTTGCTAAGTTTCTTTTGAAAATACTGTGTGCAAACAAATTTACAAACAGGAGTATATTCAGTAGATGTAGTGGAACTGATAATTTTGAAAAAGTATTATCTAGAATGAGTGCTCAGTTTTAACCTTTTTTTCTTCAGACATACAAAATATGAAAAAAAATAGCATTACTTGGCTATAGTGTATCAAAGACGCAGCTGAGTGTCAGAAAAAGTCTGGGTAATCTTAAGAACGTGGAAAAAAGCCCTCCTCTTGCAGACAATGTTGTCTTGTAACCACTTCCAGTTCCAGATTACCATAGAGCAGGCCCTCTTGCAAAATGGTTGCAAGCAGCTGTCATTAGGAATAATCAGCTTTGCTAGAACTTTATCTAGTTTTACTAGGACCAACCACAAATAGGAAATATTGTGTTTTGTACTGAAGAATCAGTGATGACAACATCTTGCACCTGTAGGAGAACTACTTGGTGCAGTGCCTCTGAAAGAGGTGGAGATTCTGTTTCTGCCGCCTAAAGCACCAAAGAAAACTGGGTCTATGTATTTGTTTTTCTCTGTTATTCCCATTCTTGTGAGCACCTTTGTGGCTCACCACTGTTGAAGTCTTCACAATGTTCCAGAATGACTCTGGACAAATTTTCAATATTGCAGTAGTAGCGTGTGGGTCTTTCTCTGCTTTTATATGATTCTCTTACAACACACCAACAAAATAATTTTAAAAATGAGCCCAAGTAGGTTTATTTCCCGTTAATGATTGAATGCTGGCATTTGGATGATGGAAATAGATAAACCAAGTTCCTTTGTCTGACTATACAGAGGAGAGCTTTTGCCACGGGACTGCACTTTTCATTTACACAAGCGTTTAGTCAGTCTTTTGGTGCTAAAACTTTTGAGTCCTTTAAAAGCTTTTTCCATCACATTCTCTGTGCTTCCTCAGTGTATTCTCCCTGGAGATCTGCATGAGTTAGGTAAAGATAATCAATCTCACTCTGAAAGAAACAAAATTACTTGTGACGATCAATGAGCGCTAATAGTTACTTGTTGTTAAAGTCATCCTGCGAAGTTGCAGAACCCAGCAGAAACATATTCAGAACATGGTTCTTAACTTCTCACTGCCAAGTAAGCCATATGCAGGAAGCCAAAAGAAATGAAAACAAGCATATGAAGGGGTTTGGTTTTCACTAGCTTCAATTTAAGTTTATATAGAATGAGGAAGTTTTCCCCCCCCAAAAAAGAGCCAGTCTCTTCTTAGTGGTATCTAGCAAAAGGATGAACAGCAATGGGCACCAATTATACGGAAATTCCAGTAAGAAAAACCTTGTTTATTCTGAGGGTGGTCAAACACTGGAACAGTTTGCCCAGAGAGGTTGTGGCATCTCCAGTGTATGGAAATATTCAAACCCCACCTGGACACGGTCCTGAGTAACCAGCTGTAGTTGACCCTGGTTTAAGCAGAGGAGGTGGTGGACTAAACAATCTCCAGAGGTCCCTGCTACCTCAAGGCTGTGATTCTGTGATCTTAAGGCATAGCAGTGGGATACCAAATACTAAGAGGGGGCAGATGAATTGTTCTCTAGATGTCTACCTGATCTTTTAACTCCTGATTATCTTTGTTTGTAAACCTTGTCTCTGCATAGACTGGACTCTCATGAAAATTAATTAGCCCATTATAGTTGTCTTAGACAAAAAATATGCTTTTCTGCAAAGCAACAACCACACTACTGCCTTTTTTGACATGAGTAGATGCATCATCTACTTTAACTTGCTATGGTTTCAGACGGTGGCTCACAGGCACAGAAAGGATTACTTTATTCTAGCATCCCAATGGAGTAAACTAACTCTGTTTTGACAGTCCGGCAGTGAGAGAGAATGATCAGTCTCCTGCAAACTTTACAGTGGCTTATGTCCAAAGCAGAGATGCCGAACCTTTTCCACACTTAAGCTAAGCCTTTCAAACTCTTTGGTAAACCTTGCACTTACCGTAGTATTACCCAGAAATTAAATACTGGGGGGTGAAGAATCACATGGTCACAGGTTAGATCAAGTGAAGTCTTATGCTGTAGCTTTTTCAGTTGGAATTTGAGTTTTCTGGAAAGGAGCTCCTGATTTTGGGGACTCCTAAAGACTGCCTGCAAGTTGTAAGTGAATGGAAGACTACTTTTTCTCTCCCTTCTTTGCCTGTTCTTCCTCTTAGGAAAGGATCCAGTGTAAGCTGTACCTATACCCGTGAAACGCTGGCTTGTTTTGATGCCGATTACTTAGGTTCAGCCTAACAACCACTGACCTATACGGCATTATATTTTTTCCCTTTGTTTTCATCATGCCAGGATGTTTCCTCTGTGCTGTCACTCATCTCACTGTTCCTTTTCCACACAATTTGGCAATTCCTGAGCACATATTTTTTCACATCTCTTGACACATATTGAAAAATGACATGTTGACGAAGACCAATTTCTTAACTAAAAACTGCCTATGCCATGGGTGAATTCATCGCGTAGGGTACATTAGTGAAATTCTAAAACCTTACTTTTTGGAAGCTGATCATACACTAAAAGCAGCAAAAGGAAAAAAAAATTAAATTGCCAATTACAGCTAATAGCTTTCTGCAATTGACATGTATAAAGCAGATTGAAAGTACTTTTAATAGCAGCTTCACAGTAAATGCAAGCAGTGAAATGCTTTGGAATGAAGCAGTTGCAAAAAGCAGGTTAAATGTCCCGTGCTTAACAACTTGCAGAATCTAGAAGGCTGTTTTAAAGACATCTTTGGGGATTTCTCTGTAAGAATACAACTGACAAATGGTTTTGTTTGCTTTCTCTTGAGAGTGTTTATATACATCTGATATTATTTGCTGCATTTCCTTAAAAACAAATCCTCCTAAAATAATGTTAATGTTTATGTTTAAAAGAATATGAAAAAGATAAACCAATATTAGTGATAAACCTCATTATTTCATTGTGTTTTCATTAATACCAACCCTTTAACATAAATATTGCTAAGGTGAATCAAAGAAATTGAAGTACTTTTTTTCTGAAAGCAATGTATTTTGTCACTCATTTTTCAGAAGGAATATCATAGTGGTTTTAATGATGGAAGAATTTCAAGAAAAGTAAAGAACTTGTTAATACCACGATAAGTCAAGAATAAAAATCACTCACCAAAATAGGGCTTTCTGAACATTTTTTTATATTTGTATTTTTCAGTGCTGTGTAAAGCACATTAAGTACAGATGAAAGGTTAAGAGAGTAATAAACAAAGGCTGGAATGTGATTTGGATGGGTGGGCTGCACTTTGATCTTCAGACTATAAAACACTGCTACCTGGGTCAGCACTAACACTCAGCAGGACAAACAATCAGTTGTTTGCTGCAATGTAAAATTCACAATTCCTTATTTTATGCCATGCTAGCAAACATTCTTGTGGCACACCAAAGGAAGGAAAGGGAGAATGTGGGTGTTTTAGCAATTTGTGTAATTTAAAGCAACTTTAAACGTGTGTTTATTAAACATTTTCTTTAAAGTACTATGATCATTAACACATGGCACTATAGAAATGGATTTATATCAAATACTGAACAACATTGATGATCTCAAAAATACTAATAATATATGAAATTACTTAAAAACAGGAATGAAATTGTAGGTTATGTTTAAAAAAAAATTTTCAATGCTTCTTTTAATTCAGTTAGACAAAATTACATTTCCTAGTATACCCAACTGTTCTCCTGCATTATAATTTCCATTTTCTCCTATTCATTCATTGCTTCGGAAAGATGGCTGCTTCTTTTTAAGTTTCTTAGTTTCACTTCTACTTTCGAAACACAATTAACTGTGCTCCCAGATCTGAAGCTGTGCCATTTGCACATTGCTCCTTGCTGAGGGCAACACTCATCCAGTGCTCTTCAACGTACAGCGCATTGTCACATTCTGGATGATGTGGGTAACCTTGACATCCTTCTCTAATAACACCCGAGTAAAAGCTTTTAAAGATTTTTTTTTATGGTAAGTTTTTCTCTCGCTTACAATGGTACAACTCTGAAGAGATGTCAGTGACACTACCATAGTTTCACATCAGTCTGAAGCAAGAGGACAATTTGAGATAGAAGGAAGACTATCTCAAGAGCATAATAAACAGAAAGAGTACAGTAGAAAATTTAGACCCTTTAAAAAACCATGAGTTTGACGTGTCTTTTCTTTCGGTACACCTGGTCTTTGTTGCTAAAATAGTTTTTGTGATTTTATAACCGCTCATTATCTCTGTTGTTCCTGATTAACTATAAATATGAGTAGTTCTACTAATTGCAGTTAGATTGCTTACATGTATAAAATCAACATATGATGTTTATAGATGTTTATAGAATCTGAGTCTTGGAGAATACAGTGAAGAAAATAGTAAAAGTTTGCTCTTAAGGAAACTGGAAAAATATTTTTTTTTCCCCTTTGAATCTCAGTGCAGAAAAAGTGTGATTTCAACTTGACCATATTTTTTTAATGTATCAATTGTAAAATAAACATTACTAATTCTAAAGACACTTACTAGAAAATTAATTTCCTGTTCTTGATTATCTTAATAAAGCCTTTGTAGTATTTTACTGGATCACAATAGTGAAAATCGTCTGGTTTTAAAGAAACAAAAACTGATCATTGAAAACAATTCTTTTTTTCAGTTAAAACTACACCCATACTGACCTTTTTTATGTACAAGATTGTTGCAAGATTATGACGTACTTTTAAAAGTGTGACCATATCTTTTAATTATGGCCATGATTCTAGCAAATTTCAGGCAATAAAAAACTCATTAATTTTAATTGTGTTGGATCAAGCCCCATATTTATAATGTGAAGTAACGGTCCACTGCACTCATGACATCTGGCAATATAATTCTCAATCATAAGGAAAGCACTAGATTATATTTATTGGTGCAGGATTAGCCATCAGACAATGCCCAGTCAAGAACAAAAAGCTATTCAGAGGATCCCTTCATCAACAATTAGGAAATTAAGTCAGAATATATATTTATTTATATTTATTTAAATGTTACATTGCTCCTGTTGTGATGATATCCACCTAACTTGATACAAGCTGTTGTTACTGACAGAACAACTCCATTTCAATCTGTTAGAGGTTGAAGGATATGCATATTTATTCCATAATTTTTTCTCAAGCGATTGCCACCACTGAAAATTTGGCTAGCAGGAAAGAACTGACACACCATGAGTTTGAGCTGGCATGTTGTATCACAATGTTGTGATCCGCCATTTTGGCTTGTTGTATCTGAAAAAAAGATTTTTAGTGCCCTTTACAATTGTTTCTCAGCAGAAGAGACAATACTGGAAATACCCAGATTGTTAAAATGACCCTAGATTACGCAAATGCCACTGCATATTATTTATCCATTTGTTAATTATACCTGACCAATTCATTAATGACTTTCTCTTTGGTTCATTACAGACAGATAGATGGGCTTATGACTCTGAGACTTCCAATACTCTAGCTACGTACAGCCCAAATATTTGGTTTCTGGGATGTAACAGGCAGATTAATAGAACATATTTCATCCCACACTTTTCATCTTGATCGCATTTGTTTTTTTCTCAGCCAGTGAACATTGGCCTCGCTGCCTGCCTGCCTGCACACAGCTGAGTGGAAACCATGAGGGGAAAGATTATTACTTGCTCCTTTCTTGTTCTACACCAAATAGCAGACAGG
>NW_008824049.1:3052381-3065554 GCF_000699105.1 Pygoscelis adeliae
GATCCTCCAGCTTATACTAGGCACTTTATACTAGTGAGTGCGTAATACTTAAAGCTATTGCAGTACAGTGCACCCTCAGAGACTCTATTCTCGGGCTTCTTGTCAAGGAGCTCGAGTGCTGTGTTGAATTGTGTGACACACAGGGAAGTTAATAAAGGACCTGTGTAGATCTGAAAGCCAGAGTATGCTGTATCCTTACATTTGGAGTAGCAATAGTAGAGAAACCAAAAATTTGGCATTATAATCCATTTATTTTTCAGGGAGTTGTGTTTAATCTCTTGTCCTTCACATAAAAAAGCTTAATTTCAAGTGAAATAAAGCTTAATTTCCAGTGAAACTAAATCAAATATCATAGCTAGTCATGTATTTCCCCCCCCAGAATAACTCATCTAAGTCTAAAAATTAAATAATGATGGTTGAAAAAAATGACTGTGTTGATAACTGTTACTTAAGCAATGTAACCTGTTGGCCACTGTGATGTAAGTTTTTATGGGACAAACATTGTTTGATACTTCTTTCTGGTAAATGTTTTCAAACTCTAAATTTGTATAGTATTTGCATTAATAGATAATGGAAAAAGCAAATATGTAATTGAATAGTTTTTCCAGACAGTCCTGTTGCTGTATAGCTCTTGATATTACTTTCAGAAACTGCCTATGCCAATATTTCTATTTTTGTTTTAGAGAATAATTAAATTGTAATGCCTAAGGCTATCTGAAATTGTATCAGTAAAGTAAGTCTCCAAAGTGAAATGTGTCATTGCATGAGGGATAGCACAGAGAAAATAGAACAGTAATATCGGAATTATTCTTCTAAATAGCTTAGATTCATTGTTGTTTCTAGTAGTTGAGATATATGGTTTCTAGAGCTTAGTAGAGAGCAAAACAGAGGGAGATGAATGTAACAGGGATGTGTACTCATAATGCTGAATGGCATACATGATTTGATATCACTGTTTTGAGTTTGAAGGTATAGTGTTTCTTTCAATACCTCTTTTTCTTCCTCTCATCTCGAAGATTTTTTACCCCTCCTTTTTGATCACTCATGTATCTAAAAAGAAAGGTTCTTCCACCCCCATCACCATTAGTTCAGTAAATCTAGGTGTCATCTGCCTAACAGCATAATGAGCAGTAATAGCTCATAATGACCATAATGAGCACTAACTGCTGAACATGTCAAATATACTGGAAAAAAGAATAGTTCCCTATGGGACTCCAGCCTCCTCAAAGTGGAGTTACAAAGTGCTACTGTAGACAGCAGTGAACTACTGAACTGCAGTGCAACCGCAGCTTGTTCCAAAAAATCTTTTATAGAGGAAGCCAACTTATAAGTGGCATTTTTTTGACATTATATTCATTATAAAGTGAGATTTCTCAGAGGATTTTGAAATAAAACATGTATTTGAGTTTCCAATCAAACCTGAAGGGCAAGTTCTTTTTATCAGGGCAAAACCACAATGCAAGTCTAACCCTGGCCACAGGGCAGCACACTGATTTGGCTTCTGATGAAGGTGGAACTGAATTTTATGAGAACATTTGAGGCATCTAAGGTAGGATATAACCTAACACATTACTGTTTTATCCTATGTCTACAGCTCAAGCAGGTCTTAGGAGTAACTGCAATCAGATAGGCTGCATGCCATTCCCACTACAGTGTTTGCAGCTACAGATGTCCTAAATTAATTTACCTGATTTATCTTACACGAAAGTTTGTTGACTTTGCAATTTGCATATTTCAAGCCTTTGGGAATATTCTGACATTTTGTAATTTTTTTGGCTTAATTTTACTGATGCATCACAGAAAAAGACCTTCTAGATTTACCTGGAAAATTAAACTGTTACAGATATCATCATGTTTCCCCTGATACTGGATGACGCTCCATCCAAGAAATAGTAACAATAACATTATTTTCTTATAAAACGGTCCTTTACACCTCTATAAAAATTCAGCTATATTTTGATCCATTCTATTCTAATTTTTCTTTTTGTTTTACTCCTTGCATTGCCTTCTGACTTACATCATCGGTCTTCTTTCTGCTGAAATGTTTTAACTCCACCAAACTTGCAGCAGAGTTTGAAATGAATCCATATCTACCCTGTATACCACTGGCCAAGGCAATGTTTTGTAAAAATAAAGTCAGGCTATTTTTTAGTATTTTCAGAGAAGTCATGCTTTCTCTCAGGTCACATGGGAAGATAATGAAAGCCATGGCTTCCAAAAAGAAAAACATAATTGTTCATATCTGTTTACAAACTGATCAGCTATGTAATTTTCCTTTATGTATGAGATGAAACTATGAAACTAAAATGCAATGCCTGGTTTACAATCCTATGACGAAGAGAGTCAGCAAAATTGTAGGAAAAAATGAGATGTGTTATCAAGTGTTTCCTCAAGCAGATTTTGGGCATCGAAGATGTTACTTAAGTAATGTTCTTGCCTAAAATTGATGCAATTTTCTTTAGCTCAAGCCAACAGCTGAAGTATTCATCAAGTTTTTAAGTACATTAATATTTTTCTCAGTAAGTGGTCCAGTTTGTTTCACCTCAGTTAATTGCATTCATGTGGATATGTTTGCCACATCAGGGCCTGAGAGTTTAAGAGTATCAACATCTATCAAACAACAAGGAAATGTAAGGGTATATAAAAAAATGTTGCTTTACTAATCAGTAAGAATAGCGAGCCCAAATGTCATAGTCTTCTAAAGAGCAATGTCACTGAGACCTGATGGTGAATACAGTCAAGCTTTTGACTGCTCCAGCTAAATACACATTGTGCATAGCAACAGGCTGCACTGATTTTGGAAAACATCTTCCATGAAACCTATGTAGGTGGAGACTTTGGCTGATTTCATAACAAATTTGTAGTTTAGGTGGTATGTAAAAGAAGAAATCAGAACCTTCTCTAAATACTAAGAATTACTTTCTATAATCACTGTATGTGCAATGTTATTTTTATCCTTAATTAGATCAGTCACAGAAAGTCTTGTAAGAAAGACAGTGTGACTCTGCCGACTGCAGAAGAGGTGTGTCTGTACTTGCATATATGTGTTTATATATTACTATATCTGCGTACATTCAGGCACACATACATGCTACAGTTATTATGCAGCAACGCTTGACATATACTTGAGGTATCACATCATTGTATGAAACACATTTAATCTTCATAATTTCCTCATAAAATATATATGACACTTCTATCCCAGGTGAGATACAAGAAAAGAGACTTTCCAAATGTCCAGCCCTGGGTCCATGAGAAGCAAAGATGGCAATCCCACCTAATGATCTAACCATCTGAAAACATAGGCACAAAACAGCCATCCGACAGGCTGATCAGCATTCCACTGGTTCAGATATCTCACATGCTGCTTTTGTAAATCCCTCAGCCTATGAGAAGATTAAACATAATTTTCAGGAAATGGGGAACCCTTAAGAAAAATATTTTAAGTCTTTCAGACAGTTAGAGGGATGCTTTTTGGAATTTTATTTAATTTATAATTAAACTCACTATTTTTTAAAGAAGTATAGGTCCCTCCAGAATATAAATAAGGTACTTTAAGTGAAATAATCTATAATTAGAGGATCCAAATGTTTGGTATGACATTTATCTTTTTTTTTCTTTTTTTTTTTTCACTTCACAGATAACTGTCTGCTTTAAGCAGTTTTTCACACACTTTTGATTCTGACCAGGAAAGGATTTCTTTTAATAGTGTCCTATTTCTGAAACGTACATGAACTAGGAAGGCATAAAAGTAAAAAGGGTTTTAAGGGATTAGTAAAAATGGATGAAGTGGATTCCTATGTGAAATTAAGTTTCACTTTGTGCCTGTAAACGATTACATGAAATGTATGGAAATTACACTCAAGAAAAAAAAAATCTATCCCACAGTAGGTAGTGACAAAAGTCTCCAAAATATCAGTTATTTATGTGTCATTGCCAATGGACAAGTATCAGTAGGAAAAAACCAACAATCTGAATGTTTTATTTTTGCCTAGAACTGGTAAGTTAGTACTATCCAGCTCAGACTTCTCTGCATCTCTAGGTCATAATTAGAATATATCAATCTGAAACGTGAAATACTGTTTTTTCACTTTTTAACCGCTGTTGTTAAATCACATGTAAATCACGTAAATACAAATCATTAGTCTCTGCAGAGATCACCATAGAGAGTATTCTTTGCTAATAGTGGTTCCTTCTGTCTTTAAAATGTATTAACCAGGAAATTTTGATAAATCAAGGGCAACTGCTAATGAGAGCTGTCAAAATTACCAAAGGGACCAGTATAAAGGAAATGGAACACTGCAGATATAATATATTTTATGGGAAGGAGCACCAGAGTTAGTGAACTTGTGAGGACGCAAGTTAAAATTCAGAGACTTATTAACATTTTTGTTTCTTTCCAGTTTTTGTCTTCATCATACTATTTTATGGGCTAAACACTTATCCTGGAATTTTAGTTTAGACAGATAATTTTCTGGTACTTTCTTATTTTCCAGCATCAGGTCTGGCTGATTCCCCTAGGAACATCAGGGAGAAACCAGCCTTCCAACTATTATTAGATTGTCCTACAGGAGTGCCCTAGTGACACCAGATCTAATGGCATCACTTGGCCTATAAGCCACTGTGAAAGATTCTTGCTGTAACAGCTATAAAATCCTTTCTACAGATGTTGCATGCTTACCTGAATGGAAAACTTCCAATTCTGGGCAAGATTTTGTTTGTAAAAAGAAAAGAAAATAAAAATATAAAATTAAGTCCTGAATGCAGTCAGCTGCAAAGACGAATGCTCTGTGGTCCAGGTGATACAGAGATCAAATGCAAACAAGGATGAGTCAGGCCTTAAAAATAGATCTGAGCAGGTGCTTATTAGGAAAGCAAAGGTGGTACACAATTGGCCATTTCTATAATTATTACACAGATCATTTCACATCATCTATTTATCTGCAACTTTTGACATGTCTGTCTTGGTATTGGGTACATTGGGACTGTACACCAGCTAAAAAGATCATATTAATGTATTATCCTTGGTCCTAGCAACTTTTGCAGATATTTTTTGAGTTCCTATCCTATTACTATTATTAATCACCTTTTTTAGGCAAAAAAAAAAAATAGGAAATCTATTAAAGACAGATTTTATACGAACAATTTTGTGCTGACCCTGTTCATTGTGAGGCAAAAAACATAATTTGTGTTTGTAAGTTGTTTGTACAGACTGGGAAGATTTTGGGGGAGGCAGTGTTGGTTTTGGGTTTTTGTTTAGTTTGTGTTGGGTTTGCCTCTGGCTTTTCTTGTATCCCATGACAGCGCTCAGCTATGCAGGCAAAAGGGATAACTCTTCTCCTGACTCATAAAAATGCTTGAGAAAAGTACTCTTTTTTTTTTTCCTTTTTTGCTTTTACATTGGGACAGAATATACCGAATGGCTATTTCTTACCTTGGGGTTTTGTTTTGTTTTGTTTTGTTTTGTTTTGTTTTGTTTTGTTTTGTTTTGTTTCTTCAGGGTAAATTACTAATAGACTTTGGTTTTTTCACTTCCCTTCTTCATTTGTTCCTCTCTGATGTTAGTTTTTAGTAATTTATTTAAGAACAACATACAAAGAATGGTAGGAAGAATTTTAATGCAGCTCCTTGGTTATAATTAGGAAAAAAGCAGGAATATATTTCCTCGTGTACGTCATTTATAACAGTTTGGGCAATTTGCCGTTGTACTGCTAACTGATTGCCTTTGGGAATATGAACTCTGCACGTGCCCTAGTCAGACTCCAAACTTCTTTTTCAGTTTTTGCTCTGTCTTGCCACTTACCCTCTCTCTTGAATGATGTTGTTAAGGGGATCCAGCAGCAAATCCTTGACTGCAGTGTTATTACCACTGAAATGTAATTGTGCATGACAGTAAGTTACCTCCTACTGATGACTGAGCTGACAAGAATAAAGTTTTCTGGCAACGGACATCTGCCAATGTGTATGATGACATTGTGAGAGCTGGTCACTGGAGTCACCTGAAAAAGTCTGGCAGCTTATACGAGGGTAGAACTTGAACTCCTTGGCATTATTGGGAGTGCAAAAAGAGGGGAATCTCCTTGAATCATGAGCTTGATGAGATAAGGGTTCCCCTTTTCATAAAACAGAGTCTTTCTTCAGGAAAAAGACTGAGCTACAAAGAAGTGTGTTGTATTTGGGAAAGCTGTTGTATTCCAATAGCTTTAGCAAATGTCTAAACCGTCAAGAAATTTATCTCCTATTTCACACTGAGGTAGCCACATTATGTGCATTTTAGTTTACTCCCAGACTTGCTTCCTGAGTGAGGAAATTCATTCTTCTGAGACGAAATCTAGGTGCAGTAGTCTGGATCATTTATTTCAGAGGCTACTGCCCAGAGGAAGTGTGGCTGAGACCATGCCAGCCTGGCTCCTCTACCCAGTGCATCCCTACGGCAGCATCTCAGCACTGTCCTCAGACATCTCCACACTGCTGGAGTCCCCAGGCTGATTGCTTAGGAAACACGGCAACCCTCTCATTACAACTCCATCACAGCCTGCTTTTTGCAGGTTTATGTTATGTAGCTATCTACTGAAGACCTGAAAAACTCAGCTCAGTGCTTGTTAAGGTGCTCCAGCCAGCTCCACTTATTGTAGCTTCCTAGCCTTGTTCTTTATGGTATTTCTCTGGCTTTTATGGAGACCAGGCAATCCTTAGATAGCTATTGAGTGAATGAATCACGTTCCTACTTTCCACTGCAATTACATGGAAATTTATTGCCTTACTCCATTGTTGTTTCTTTGAAAATCACAGTTTAGCTGCTGTAATAAGGGTGCTTAATTCTCTGGTTTGCAGTATTCCAAGAGAAAGAGGAACTTATTTTAATGGTCCCTTCTGGCCTTGAAAAGGTGAGTATTGATAAGTATTTGCAAGCACCTAACTTGGAACTTTGCGCTACCAAAAATAAGCTGGTACAAATCCTTCATACCCCAACTGCTTATACATTCTCTCCCCATCTTTCCTCCAGAAAATTCAGATCTTTCTCTCTCGTGTACAGGCCTGTCAAGCTTCATGAGCTGATCATAAGCCTCACTTTCTTGACCTGTAAGACCATCTGGCCGTACATTCATCCCCATCTCCTGGTCTGATACATGTTCCCACTTCCAGTTTTCATTATTTTGAGAGATTTAGCTCTGTTTTACCTGAAGGAAGTAGAAAATTTTTCTGATTGCAGACTAGGCTTTTTCAGGACGTTGCACAGCTCTTTATCCTTTTTCTGATCAGAAAGTTTTACTGCACTTACTGTCTCAAATACTACATGTGTTATGAAAGGTCTAAAGGAAAAATGGACTTTCATACTTAGATATATTTAGATAGAAAAGATCACAGAAATCATGCTACAAATCAAAAAGGTATTATTCACTTCCTTAAAGCGTATTAAGGAAGATCATGGATACCTATTTTTTCCCCTATAAATTAATACTACTCCCTCCCAAACTCCCAAAAGAAAGTCGTGGATTCCCAGACAATCATGGTTTGTGAATAGCTCAATCTAAGCTGCATTTCTTTGTCAAAAGAATATACTGTCCCAAAAGTACATCAACAATTAGGATGGGAATTTTCTTCGTATATTGATACTTGCATTTTTTAATGAGTTACCATTTCTCTGAGTATTATATAATAGCATTTATGCATGAATTTTATTAAAAATACCTGGTTTGCAATCTGAAAGAAATGTGAGGTAACTAGCATTTTAGAATGCAGCAAAAATGAAATATGAATTTGTGTGAAGCTGACTTGTAAACAAGGTGATTTCATTATTTTCTATGCATATGCCTTTAATATAAAAATATGTATTCCAGGAACATACTAAAGTTTGATGATCCTTTGAGTGACCAAGGCCGCCTTCCATTTATTCCATCTTCCCATCATTAAAGTAATGACCACCAAATGTAATACAACATCTCCAATGAAGAGAGTCTTAAATACAATTTTCTTCTACACAAGACATAGTATTTCATGTTAAAAAAATTTGGTATCCATCTGAAGTTCTTTTCTTAACTTCCCTCAGAACGATTTCTAAGAACGATTCAGGGACAAGATACTCAGTATGGAGGCAGTACGCCGCTTAATATCAAACATGAAAGGAAGAACAATCTTTGTAATGCAGGAGAAGGGAATCAGAGTTGGTTTCTTTTTGTTTCCTATCCACTCCTTGTTTAAAAAAGATTGTGACATAGTTTCTTGTTCTGTAGAATGGAAAATTGCTATTTATTATATTTGTTATAAAGCTGTCATCATTCATTAATATTTATAAAATGTTTTGAGATCTTCAGAGAGCTATATCCTGTAAGTGAATAATCACTCACTCCAAAAAACCAAAGGTATTAATATTAATAATTATTAATATTATTTTTAAATTTACTTTGTTCCCTGAGTTGGAAAAGTATATACTATTTTTCTCTTCATTTAAACAAAGCAAAACAGTTAGTTTTTACCTTTGCATTCTGAAAGCTGTATAAGCAACACTGCTTGCAATTTCTCTTTTCAGAATATATCCACAAATCCGAATAGTAAAAAAATATTTCTTTCTTCTTCTGGGATCTCTATTACACCAAATAACAATAGCCTTGGATTTAGCTATTATAGTTGTTACAAAAACTGAGCCTCTGTCATACAGAGATTTGATTTGTTTTGTTCAAATACTGCCAGTTAGACAGGTATTCAGTGTATTCCACTTTCCTTTTTCATTCTTGCTGTTTATTAAAATAGGCCGTGATTTTTATCACGGGTTATCCTACTGTAAACACACAACTAATTTCCAAAGGCATCTTCCTTTCTGAGTCCTATGGTAATCCTCAACCCACACATTATTGGTTTTCATTTCCTTTTGAATGTCAATTTTAAACCTTTAAGTATTGAGCCCAAATTAATGTTTTATGTGGGCTCTTTATTCATCATATGAAGTAAATTGTCTAGAATAGGTCATTTGTGTAGTGCTGGACATTTCGCTAGAACAATATATCTGAAAAAAAATATTTCTGCCCTCTTGCTTGATTCCTATTCTAATAGTATTTTAGAAATAGCTTAGGTAAGATTAAGAAAGGCCCTTTGACAAAACTTTGGCTAGTACTTTGGGAACAGACAAGCATGATCTGTAAGAGATATTAATTGTTAGAGATTAACTTCATGCTTTCTATTTATGGATTTGAACACACTCCTTATGAAAGGTCTTGAGTTGCTAATCCTGGAGAATGGCTATTTATTCTAAGACTGGTTCCTGATCAAGAAATGAAAGTAAAAGCTTCCATAAAGCATCCTCTCACAGGGAAGAAAACTGATTTTGAGAGATTGTGTTTAAAGGGAAAATGAATTAAGACAAAAAAAAAAATCAACACCCAGATGTTTGTTCATCATCAGTTCCCATTGTGATGGTATATTTGCAGTATGGACACTTAAGCAATATGAAATAGGAAAGATCACTAAAGAAGTTTACACAACTAGCTGGATACCACAGACAGTGGGTCATACATTCATATAGCTAGCCAAGAACTGGACAGGGCTAATTAAGAGATTTGGTAGATTTTATTAATAGCAACATTCCACAATTAAACTGTTGAAAATTAAGAAAGTTTGAAGCTAGTAAAATACTTGTGTGAATACTTGTTGGCTTTAAAGCTTGCTTTCTAAGGAAACCAAAAGTTTCCTTAGTGTCCTGTAAAGATTTTTCTGTGCTTTCTACAAGCCAAAGTTTACTACAGTTTTGTGTTTTTTTTTTTTAATCAAGTTATTCCTGTAAATTCCAATTGTTCTTTCCTCATTAGAGACCTGTTGGTAATGCAATACCTTAATAAGAGCCTGATAGGGAAATAAATCCCCAGTTAGTTGCATTTAGAAGTAAGGTACTCTATAGTTTGCATATCAGAGATTAGAAGACGTGAACACAAATGCAGTATCCAGCTGTGCAGTGGGTTTGAATCTGGAGATGAAAGGACCATTACTGTGGAGCCAGTTGGCTGTTGTGTCTGGGTGAGAGGAAGTTTTGCTTGATTTTTTACTAATGTAATGCACTAAACTGTCTACCAAAAAAAAGTTTTGAACTCTTCCTAATTCTGTCCCATGAGGCCATGCAGCTGGTGTTGAAAGGGAAGTACGGAAGGCTTGCCCCAATCCCAATTTTATTTTTTGCTGTTGTCAGTTGTAGGGCTTTTTTTTTCTGGAATTTTTATGTTTGAAACCAACATAACGGGCTGCTGTGGTGTTCTATAAATCAATCACCTTAGCTCTGCCGTTGTCTGTGGACTTAATCTCTCTCACCCTAAATAAAAGAGCCAAAAGGAAGAACAGATGGAGAAAATAATAGAAGGTGAGTATAATAATAACTAGTATCATCTTTAACACACTACAATTATAGTAAATTACTGATATATATTATTTAAAACAAAAGAAATGAGAACATAAGGTATAGGTCATTCTGATATTCTTTGTTAGAAGGACGATAGACTGCCAAATTTCATTTTTAAATAGACACAGAGCATTCGATTGTTCATCAAGAATTTCAGTATACCGCTGCTTTTAGTTGTGACTTTAGCTGGAAAAATCACCTTTGTCTCTTAGTTGTGGAAAGGAGACGCAAGCAAGCATTGGTTAATAAATTTGTTGCAGTTCATTGCTGTGACAGCTAATAGATGTACGTATTGGCAATTTGCTTAGTAGATTATCATTTACTGACACTTTTTTTAATTAGAATGTGATCTTCCATTGTCTTTAATCTATTTGCATCATGGATGACAAATTTCTTTCCTTAAGGGTAATCCCTTATAATCATAAAATAATTTTACCCAAACTGTTACATGAAGAGAACACCTGAAGCTGCAAGCATTTACAATCCCAGGATTTCACTCTTTAAGAGCCACATCACAAGTGCTGATTTATCATAGTTCTTAGAGCAATACTCTTTTCAACTGTAATCACAGTTTACACCAATTACAAAATGGAGTCTGTAACTGGTTTGACTCTCCAGATCTCTGTTATCGTGAGGGATAGATATCTATCATAGGAAACTGTTTCTTTTACTAGTCAGAATAACATTATGGGGAGATACAGTGTAGCACGTTTCTTCTAAGCTTCAGGAAATGATTCTGGCAGTACAAAAGTTTACAACGTTCACATCACACAAGAGTGTCCTCTGATTTTGGATGGTCAGCTTGAAACAACCGAGGGGAGATTCTCAGAGATGTTATTTTATCATAATTTCAACTGAAGTCAACACAAGTAGGAAGTGCTCAGTTATGCTAAAAGTCACTTTTGTTGCCTCAATTAACTTTGTCCTGTCGTAGTAGGGAATCATGAAACTTGAATGTATAAGGTAGCCATACCCAGTAACGTTCAATGAATATTCATTTAGTACAGTCCAATGAATACTTCTTAATTTCTCTATTTTTTGTTTCCTGTGCACACAACCGAACTCAGTTAAGGAAGCAGAAAGCCCAGTACAGAACCCGAACAAGGACTGAGTGAAGTATCCTCAAAAAGCCAGAAAAACCTAAGGGGCATTAACAACATGAGTAACACATGGATTCTTCAGGCTGGTAATTTTGCTGCTCTAAAAAGACAAGTTAAAAATTAAAAACAAAATTGTCCTAGTTAAAAACTGAAAATCTAAGGAACAGCTGCAAGCACTTAGAAATGCAGCAATAAGAGCAGTAGGCAAGTGGTTTATATGGAAAAACACACAGCATCTTCTGCTTACATGCGTAGCATGGTATAAAGACAAAACACCTTATCTGTACCTGCTGGAGTAGCAGATGCCCGGTGGGAAGTAAACAAAACGCATTTCATCGCAGTGTTTTACCATAAACAACTCACTCTCGCAAGATGAACGGTCAGTTTTTCCTCACATTTAGTTCAGATGACTATCACTAGCTTTAAAATGCTATGTACCAGCCAGCATGTGTCTTACTTCCAACAGTTTATAAGCTGCTTTAAGTTACAGAAAGAAATATTCCACTGCTTCACAAAGAAAGCATTTAGAAAACAAATGGAAAGGAAGTAAGAGTCTCCCTTTATGTTTGACATGGACTCTAGCTTACATAGGCTCCAAGGAATGTGCTGTAGTGAAAACAGTAAATTAGAGAAGATAAAATCATTTGAAGAAACGTCATCTGATGCTTCAGTGGAAAAGAAAAAACAGTACCACAAATTCTCTCAGTTTCCTCCCTAGATATTTTTTTGTGACGTGAAACTGGGAGCTGAACTGTCCTCAAAGGTCATGGAAAGCAAAAGAAAATATTTTCCTATTGAAAAGGGCAGTCATTTTCTTAAATTCTCCTTCACTGGCCTATTTCTCCCTGCTTTTTGGTGAACCACCTTTGAGTACCAGCAAGTAAAAGTAGCATCTCAGGAAGGTTTTATTTGATATTAAATATTTGCTTCTTCTTTAACAACAAAGTCCTCCAAATGGTAAATAGTTTGGCAAAGTAATACCTAATTCAACATTGTACAGCTCAGAAAAATCATTCTAAAAGTGGGAAGTATGGAAATATATAAGCTTCCCTTGGCAAAAACAAAAAGCAACCTCTTCTCCCCCAATGGCTACATTTGCTGTTCCAGATAATTTGTGTCTAGTAATTAAGGGCATATTGCAGAATCAGAGAATGTGAACAAAAGACATGATTTGGTCTGCGCTCTGATCTCATTTTTCACATTCTTTTATATGAAGGGGGAAGGGGACAAAACCGGGCTCACTAGAGATGAGCCGAGGGGTGGCATGCCGATGCCGGGTGCGAAATTGATAGCCCAGCTCAAGTGCATCTACACCAATGCACGCAGCATGGGCGGCAAGCAGGAGGAGCTGGAAGCCATTGTGCAGCGGGAGAGATATGACTTAGTCGCCATCACAGAAACATGGTGGGGTGACTCTCACGATTGGAGTGCTGCAATGGATGGCTATAGACTCTTCAGAAGGGACAGGAGAGGAAGGAGAGGCGGCGGGGTGGCTCTGTATGTTAGGGAGTGTTTCGATTGTCTAGAGCTCAACGATTGTGATGATGATACGGTTGAGTGTTTATGGGTAAGGATGAGGGGGAAGGCCAATGAGGCAGATATCCTGCTGGGAGTCTGTTATAGACCACCCAACCAGGATGAAGAGGCCGATGAAGCATTCTACAAGCGGCTGGCAGAGGTGTCTCGATC
>NW_008824049.1:3067900-3073834 GCF_000699105.1 Pygoscelis adeliae
AGGCTGCCCAGGGAAGTGGTTGAGTCACCATCCCTGGAAGTATTTAAAAGACAGGTAGATGAGGTGCTTAGGGACATGGTTTAGTGGGCATGGTGTTGTTGGGTTGACGGTTGGACTCGATGATCTTGGAGGTCTCTTCCAACCTTAATGATTCTATGATTCTATGATTATATATATATGAATAAAACAACAGGCTTTTCAGCTTTTAATACACAAAAGGATGAATTTCAACTATATAACACCTAGTGCAATGTATTGATGCATCTGATGAAGCTTACTGTAACAGTCACTTTTTTAAATAGCAATATATTCACTTTGTCAAAATCTAGAGCAACTAGACTCATTAATAGCCAAGGGAAACAATAAGAAGTGGATGTGAACTGATGTATTGGCCTCTTCTAACAAAATGAGCTGAGCTTTTTCAGCATGTGTAAACAAACCAAAGCCTCATTTTGATAAGTAATATTATATTTTCATAATTTTGTCTAATTTAATTATACTAGCATTATGAAGGCACGTAACCATTGTAACTGAATCAGTGTCAGAAATCAGCTATTACTACAGTTAGGACTTAAGACAGAAGAAACTGAAATATCCAAAATGAGAACAGTTTAAATTCTGCCATGCAGAATTTATTGTGAACGATTAACTGGGGACCTATCTTAGAAATAAATCTCTTTCCTCAGAATATCCATCGTTTCGCTGATTG
This sequence comes from Pygoscelis adeliae, assembly GCF_000699105.1. Classification (NCBI taxonomy): domain Eukaryota; kingdom Metazoa; phylum Chordata; class Aves; order Sphenisciformes; family Spheniscidae; genus Pygoscelis; species Pygoscelis adeliae. The sequence goes on from NW_008824049.1 coordinate 3,068,610, forward strand.
TTTTACACTTGCACTGTTGTCATCATTTCTGGAATGCTATTACTATATAAATATATATATAAAAATATATATAGATAAACACAAATTTGTCAATCCCAAATTGTTAATTTTATGCACTTAAATCATCACATTGACATACTTACCAGAAATTGTGCAGGAATTTCATTGTTTTGGTTTAGTGAAAAACCATTTTATTGGAAAATCTGCCTTAAAATACTAAATTCTAGCACTCATGATTCATCCATTTAAAGCAGTTGTTTTGAAAATTACTCTAAAAATGCAAATTTAAGATTCCTATCTAGATTTTATACTGACTGTAGGTTAAGTTTGCTTTTTTCTAATTGCCACTCTTGCAAATCAGCCGTTGTATGATGTGGAGGTCATGACAGTTTCCTTGTGGTTTGTTTTAACAATTTTAATAGTAATTCTCAGTCACGACCAAGGAATAGTTAATAGTTCTGTTGATGACGTATACAACAAATAGAATTTAGTGTTCTCACTTAGAATCTGTACAAAAAAAGAATTTTAGTCCTCTGTGATTGAGGTCTGCTTTTACACAGAAAATTTTCAGAATCAAAGAGCACTTTGGGTCTAATTACCTTTCCTTGGCCTTATTGCTGTCACATTAACATGTGCCATCATACCACTCTGTGAGGCAGGACAGTCTGCCATTGTCTACAAAAGTTTTAGGCAGACTGTCCCTGATTACACAAAAATTTGGCAGAGGATGCAACCAAGCTTGCCTCTCCTGACCTCTGTGCTAGACCTGTAGTCTTTCAACAGACGTATCTTTCCACTGACACCACCAGAAAGTCATCAGGTGACTTTGAGATGCATTGTATTAAGACTGTTAAAGCTAGTTGCTTGCGAGGCTCATTTATCTAAATCAAGGGGTTACTTTAAGCATGACAAAGGGACAGGAGGTATGGCTTGTAGTCTTTGCTTGTTTTATTTTATTCTCATCCCTCCTATTATCTTGTCTTGTAACCTTGGTTAAGTCCATTAACCTCTTTATGACTCTGTGTCACTTCTCATGTGTTGTCCTTTTAGATTTAGTCATTAAGAGCAAGCATGTATACACAGTATGTAGTACAATGGGGCCCTTAATGTTACTGCAGTAGAAATTGCAAATCATTGAAGTAACCTATCAACAGTCAATAAGCCAACACAGAGCTACCCACTGATCCGTGCCATTTAATTTTCAATCTAGTTAATGTTTTAATTATTTTACTCCCCTTTTTCTGCTTAGTGTTGTCACTGTGTACACAACTTTGTTTCTGCATCAAGCCACTGATTGCTCTAGCAAGGTTTGAACATAGGGCATAGGTGGGCTGGGACTTGATTTGGACAAGCTGACATTGTCAGGGTAAAGAACATTCCCTAGAGAAAGGCTTCACATTTATGGCAATCAAACCATAAGTGTTTATGCTTGTTGGGTATTTGGCACCATACCTTTCAAAGAAGGTCCCCAAATGCAACTATGGATCATGTAGCCATTTGAAACAGCAAATGCAGTCTTTCTTGTTACAAATGTCACTGCTCCATTATGTCCTAAGCGGTTGTCTCCATCTCCTTTAACAATCCATCAGAACAAAAATTTGTTGTACTTCACATTTTTTATCAGATTTTTGATGAAACAAAGGGTTTTTTCATGCTTTTCTGAATTAATACATGCATTTTAATTAAGACTGAGAATTTGTGCTTTCTTAGTCATGAGCGGTGCTCCCCAGGGCTCAGTTTTGGGGCCGGTCTTGTTCAATATCTTTATCAATGATCTGGATGAGGGGATCGAGTGCACCCTCAGTAAGTTTGCAGACGACACCAAGTTGGGCGGGAGTGTTGATCTGCTCAAGGGTAGGAAGGCTCTGCAGAGGGACCTGGACAGGCTGGATCGATGGGCCGAGGCCAACTGGATGAGATTCAACAAGGCCAAGTGCCGGGTCCTGCACTTGGGCCACAACAACCCCATGCAGCGCTACAGGCTTGGGGAAGAATGGCTGGAAAGCTGCCTGGCGGAAAAGGACCTGGGGGTGTTGGTCGACAGCCGGCTGAATATGAGCCGGCAGTGTGCCCAGGTGGCCAAGAAGGCCAATGGCATCCTGGCCTGTATCAGAAACAGTGTGGCCAGCAGGAGTAGGGAAGTGATCGTGCCCCTGTACTCGGCACTGGTGCGGCCGCACCTCGAATACTGTGTTCAGGTTTGGGCCCCTCACTACAAGAAGGATGTTGAGGTGCTGGAGCGTGTCCAGAGAAGGGCAACGAAGCTGGTGGAGGGTCTGGAGAACAAGTCTTATGAGGAGCGGCTGAGGGAGCTGGGGTTGTTTAGCCTGGAGAAAAGGAGGCTGAGGGGAGACCTCATCGCTCTCTACAACTACCTGAAAGGAGGTTGCAGCGAGGTGGGTGTCGGTCTCTTCTCCCAAGTAACTAGTGATAGGACGAGAGGAAATGGCCTCAAGTTGCACCAGGGGAGGTTTAGATTGGATGTGAGGAAAAATTTCTTTACTGAAAGAGTGGTTAAACATTGGAACAGGCTTCCCAGGGAAGCAGTTGGGTCACCATCCCTGGAGGTATTTAAAAGACGTGTAGATGAGGTGCTTAGGGACATGGTTTAGTGGACATGGTGGTGTTGGGTTGACGGTTGGACTCGATGATCTTAGAGGTCTCTTCCAACCTTAATGATTCTATGATTCTATTTCTTGACATTCATATTCATAACACAAAGTTCTATTTTAAATTCATTACTTCTTCCATTCATTATCTTATCTCGATATGTATGTCTTTAAAAGTATAAATAAAAATTCATGAAACAAAAGCCAAAAAGAATAAAGAAAGAAATGAATTGCCAGATTTGTTTTTCTTTCTATAGATCCTTTATTAGGTGGTTTATTGTTCTAATATTTACTGATAGGTTTGCTCTCCCTTTGCTTGGATATGTTCTATTTCCTTTAAATAGTTCACTTTTATTAAACTAGTGAGGGAACTACCCATATGTTACGGAATGGGATAGCGATAATGTCCACCTTGTGCAAGAGATTTGTCTTACTTTACCTGTATCCTAACATGATCTTTCTGGTTTTCTTAATGCTATGTAAATCCCAAATTTATTTGCAGAGGAAGGCCCAGATATCTTCTTGCGGTCACTTAATAGACAGAGGTCCAGAGTAAGCTTTTAAATCCAGTCTTATCATCTCTTTTATGGCGTGTTTTATTTCCACAAAACTTTGTAAACGACTACTTGAAATTTCCAGTGTTTACATGCATATTTGCACCTTTCAGTGTAAATTAGTATCTCCCCAGTCAAAGCAATCTCTTGCAATGATGGATTACAGGAGCAATTTGAGAATATAGCCTCAAACGCTTTATGTGCTGTTTCTGTTGAATAGAACCAGGTTCCCTCCTGAAGCTTCCTACCCAGAAACACTTAGATAACTTGTACTTAATGAATTTAACTTAGAATAATATCATATCTAGATTAATTGATTGGTTATGTTTGAAACTGATTATTTCTCTCAGTTTGCAGCCTGGGAGATTTGGGGGAAAACATCTAGCGACTTTTCAATGGCTAACAGTATTTAAATTTTCAAATCCCTGGTTCTCATATCTGAGACATTCATATTTTGAAGGGTAGGTTCACTTGTGCAGTCCATATACCCACAGTTAGACAGTGGCTGAGGCCACAGAATAACTATGGAAGACTGGAGCAATGTGGTCCATTTCTGTCTTATGTAAGTTGCTCTTGTCACAAAAATATTCTCCTACGATGGCATTCCCCTAAAGCAAGAGTTTTGAAACTTTTTAGAATTTCTGACCTTTATTTTTTTCCCAAAGATAGGTCTGGATGCCAGTTTAAGAAACTAAAGTCAATTGACAATATGGTTGGGTTGACAATATGACTGAACCTAAAACAAATGCATCCTGTAGGTCTGAAAGAAAAACCTGTGGACCATTCCTAGGTCTGTTCACAGCAAGTGAGAGAGCCACTCTTCCGAGAGGAAACACTACTATTAATCTTTACATCACGTTACAAGTAAGTCAGGAATGTTGCTTTGATAGCTTCCTTCTTTATTGCAGCTCAGTTCCATTCCTAAGGACAAAAAGAGCATTACATCCTATTTTTGTCCTTCTCTAAAATGTATCTTGAGCCCTTAAGTTTCCTGAGGCCCAGCGGCAATGACCCTCGGTGCAGTACTCCCAAATGCTTGGGGTGAGCTGTTGTGGCTGCAGGGCATGTACCAAGACAGCTCCTTGTCCCCCTGAAAGCCCTGCAGCTTGCTTCTAGGACTTTGGTCTTTTACTGCAGCATGTGTTAAATTTTAGCAAACAAATAGAAGATCCTCAAGCTGCTTACTGTTTTAATATTTAATCATTTTTTTTCCCCTCGTAAATATATACGTAGTCTAAGCATGGAGAAAATAGAAAAATCAGCAGGTATCATATTCTGCCCAAGTCAGTGGAACTGCTTTATGACACCTGGGCTTCCTTTGTAACCTTTATTACATTATGGTACTTGTCCTGGTTTCGGCAGGGATAGAGTTAGTTTTCTTCCTAGTAGCTGGTACAGTGCTGTGTTTGGGATTTAGTGTGAGAACAATGTTGATAACACACCGATGTTTTAGTTGTTGCTAGGTAGTGCTTACACTAGTCAAGGGCTTTTCAGCTTCCCATGCTCTACTGACTGAGAAGGCTGGAGGTGCACAAGGAGCTGGGAGGGGGCACAGCCAGGACAGCTGACCCAAACTGGCCAAAGGGACATTCCATACCATGGGACGTCATGCTCAGTACATCAGCTGGGGAAAGCTGGCCGGGGGCCCGCTGCTCGGGGACTGGCTGGGCATTGGTCGGTGGGTGGTGAGCAATTGCATTGTGCATCACTTGCTTTGTGTATTATTATTATTATTATTATTGTTCTTATTATTTTATTTCAATTATTAAACTGTTTTTATCTCAACCCACAAGTTTTTCTCACTTGTGCTTTTCCAATTCTCTCCCCCATCCTATCGGGAGGGGGGGAGTGAGCGAGCAGCTGCGTGGTGCTCAGTTGCCGACTGAGGTCAAACCACGACAGTACTATACAGCATACCATTCAATTCTGGTCTCTGCTTGCAGTTCACCCTGCTTTTTCGCAGAGATTTTTTGTATTTTCTTGATTAATTTGATTATAACAAAGAGCTTTTAGGAAATCATACTACTAATAAAGTACCTAGTAGTTTTGTGAAAAATTATCT
>NW_008824049.1:3073880-3089699 GCF_000699105.1 Pygoscelis adeliae
GGACTGACTGGGCTTTTAAGACCTTCTTCTTCATGACTAAGGACTATATGCAAATGTCGCAATCTTGGTAGCGCTAGGTGCACAACCTGGCTATTGGCATGTCAGCGTTTTTATACCTGATGTCAATGGATTTTCATAATGGAGTGCAATTGGAGTGTTAATGATGCTTGATGGTTCCCTTTTTAATTACAGTTTCAAGAAGGCAACCAGCTTGCAACTAATTTAATGTATTTCATGCTGAGTTTTGAATCATTCCACTTTATTAATAAAAATCTCATGTGATACTCTATCTGTATAATATGTCAATACTTTAGAAACCAATTTGTCTGAAAGTTGTCAAGAAAAATTCAACACAAATGCTTTTCTGTATCCCTCTCTAAGTTAGCGTTAGCGCAATTTCAGCTTTTTACTAGTTGTCTTGAATTTCCTCAGTATCGAAAACCTATTTAATATATTTTGATAATATAATATATTTAACATATATGGCCCAGTGAGGTTCTCAGGCAAAGGTTTTAGACCTCCTGTATGAAAGCTGTCCCACTACTTTCCGCTTGTTTATGCTGGGAAGGATTTTTTTCATCATGCTTCTATATGGCAACGCCTAGTCGGTTCAAAATCCAGAAAGAAAATACTTGCTGGGTTCTTTGTAATTTTCATCATGATTATGGTAGCTGTTCTAAATCTTTACATCAATTTTAGGATTCCCTTCATCCCTTACATACTTCAACATTTTCTGTCATCCTAATCAAATCTGCCAGCCCTTGATTTCATATTCTTTGGTTTCCATTGCTAGTTTCCTTGAGACCCTACCTATAGGTTTATATTTATTACTATTTATCCCTTTTTTCCCCCAATTTGCTGCAATACTATCTTTTTACATTGTCTAAATAGCTGCATTCAGCTTTGCTTTGAAACATGTTGTTTTGCGTTGTTGTCAGTTTTTAGGGTGTTGTGTTTCGCGATTCCTAGTTTCTGGTTTTGAGCATCTAGGAAAATGCTCTTAAGCAGCTCCCAAGTATAATTCATGATTTTCCATTTAAATTGAGCATCTACTAACCTATTCTCAATTATTTTTTTTTTTTCCTGCTTAGCTCTTTCTCCCAAGTGATTTGGTACATAATTATGTTCAGCTTTATGGAATTAGCCATTTTAAAGAAAAAGGAATACATAATAAACTTGGAATTTTGTTCTGTTTGCTTATAACAAAGTATATTAGGTTATAGTCACTGGCAACAAAGTTACCATGAATTCTTTTGTTCTCCTTTATTCGTGAAGACCATGGCTACAGGCATCTGTGAAAATGATCTGGCTCAAAAATTTTAATTTTTTTCTTCTCTGTTTGCAAGCTAGATTATTTCACATACCCAGTTCAGGTATCTAAATCACAGGAACAGGTGAATTGCCCTAACTCAGGAGCAGTAATCTGTTCAAGAAAGGTCTGAATGTAGCTCAGGTTGAGAAAAAGAAAGCAAATGCAGGAAGGAGGTGGTAACCTTTTATATCGGATGTACTTTCCTCAGAACAGTAACCTGCAGCCACAGCCTAATAGAGAATCCCCTCACGTTAGTTACACATGTTTAAGGTGGGAGACCTTCTCCTATTATTTCCAAAGCTCCATTTTATTTCCAGCAGCGGGGGATTTTCAGAATTTGACCTCTCAGATTTAACTCTCCCATGATTATATGATTGCTTCTGTACATACCACAGTTAGGTGTTGACGTAGCCCTTCATCATGTCCCCTGGGGTGTTTGAAGCTGCGTAGCAGATGTCAACAAGGACCTCATCTTCTCTTCAGCTACAGTATGTATCCATGAGCATTCCAGATCTTTTGTTTCCATCATTTAGGGTCCATTAGTCAAATAGAACCTTTTTTTTTAACATGTCTCCCATGGAAAAAGACAACATGATCATGCAGTGTTATCTGTGCTTCTGACTGTCTCCTTCCTCTCTGGACTCTTTCCAAATAGATTTGGCATAGAAGTGGCAGTCTCAAAAACAATTGGTTTTCCATAATTTGGGCTCATATTAGCTAGGAAAACAGTTTCCCAAGTAGAAAAAGGAGACTAGGAGTGCCTAGTCTATGGGAAAGGCTTATTAGATGACAAAGAATCTTCATGGGAGAGCTTTTATAAATGGTGAGCTGTGAAAATGTTTCAGCTATAGCTGATGTCATCCTAGATGACATCAATCATTCACAAGAGGAAGATCACTGAGAGACCAGGCTTCATTAGTTATTATACTCACAGCATTACTTATTGACACAGAATATTATTATTCCTACCCATTGCCCCTCAGTCCCCTCTAAAGAGTTATTTTAACATCACTTTTCCAATGATATTCTTCCCACTAAGTTTCAGTGGTTACATTTGTGTTCATAAAGAGGCAACTCCAATGGTGCGTCTCTTTCTCAGGCACCTCACAGGGATGTCTTCTTTCCACATTCTACAAAGTCCTGACTATATTCTGTTCTCAAGATCTCACTTAGAGCTAAATGAATGCTACTTTTGCTCTTTTTTTTTTCCCCCCATTTGCTATTTTTTTAGAGAAGTTTCTGGCTCCGGTGAGTCCACTAGATTTCCACTGAGTACCTGTCCTTGCAGGTCTCACTAACTGCTGTGTCACTGCTATCTGGGAGTCCAGAGGTTTTTAGGATGTGCTGGTACTGTGCATGTGTTCTATATACTTCCACCTCTTCCATAGTTAGGACGTGAAAGGTTTATTGGACCCAACTCCTCCTCAGGACCCATAGTAATAAGGAAAATATTTTTACTTTGCTGTTTTTTTTTACTTTTACTGGTAAGGGTCTTATTTAAGTTGGAAGGTTTAGGGGTCCTTTTTCAAAAGCATCATGTAATTCCCTTTTGAGTTAAAGTCAGTGGAGAGTCATGCTGGGTTAGCACAGAAACCAGGACAAGTATAACTGTGTTAGTACAGCTCGGTCTGGGTTAAGTAGCTTTACTGAACAGCAGGGCATAGCAGGCTGATCAGAGGACTGTGCTAATTCAGTTAAATCCTTTTCCATTTTGGAAATGTCACATTTAGAGCTAGTCTATTTCTGTGTAGTGCTGTATTTTGTCATGCAAACATACCCTGATAAATCTTTCAATTCTAAGGTCAGTGACCTATTCACAGATGAAACCATGTTTTTTCCCAGCTAAAACATCCAGATAGCATTGTACAGAATAAAATACAAAGTGATGAACCCAGACCCAATGGCTGTACTTCTAGCTGATGCCTATTATGTATGTATATGTGTGAAGGTAAGTATAATGCAATGACAGGCTTTGAGAGACTTCTAATCTACATTTTCCTTACCCTAGAAATATATGAATAGGAGCCTGACTTCATTTTCTGAATCCAAAAAGCACATATCTTTATCCTACGCTTTTAAGCATACTTTCGTTTTTGCTCATTTGCAGCTTGTTCAATTTTTTTTGAGAGTTGTATGCATACGTCTCAGAGCAGAATGGTGGCTTTTATTTTTACCTGGACTATTTTCTCCTCCATATTCCAGAACAACTGCTCATGTAGCAGGAGGGCACTGATATCTACATAGATCTAGATAATCTATGGTTATGAGAGGTATTAAAAATATTTCTCAAATTTTTCTTTTCCTATATTGCCTCCTGTACAATCCCTTTTTGTATAGTTGGGAAAGTGCTGAAGCCCTTGTGTTTTACCCTCAATATTAGAGATCTTCCAATGAACAGGGTGTTCATTTTGAGGGAGAAATGGTTCTTATTACAGCTTCTGTTCAAATCCCAAGTTCAGGTGTATGATCATGGCAAGGATTTGTGTTGGTTCTCTGCACGTGTGTGTTTAATGTTATAGCAGCTGAAAATCAGATGCTTTCAATTTTCACTTTCTGAAGCCCACCTAAGCAAAGGGATTTATTTTTCTTGATTGCTTAATTAAGTAGGATGTTCACTATGGAAAGCTGAATATTCCAAATTCTTAATAGCTTAGCAAGTTTTTAGAAAACTTCTGATTTGATGTGAATAGAGTCAAACAGAGGAAACTTACTTTCTTTAACAAAATTCAGTTTGGAGGGCCTTTAAGAACTAATTAACTACATTATTTGATATTGGTTTCACTGGCACAGATGAAGATAGCAGTTGTGTGTGTTGCACTCCTACCACTCTTATTCTTGCAATGCCAGAGCTTGGGGTTTTTTTTAATGACACAGATAATAGAATGAAAACAAGTCTTCTAAACCCAAATATACTGTCTGCTTACTTTGCAGCATGCCACCACCAAGCTTGCACAAAGTACAGAAAGCTTGTCTGCTTTTGTTTCCACCAACTTAAGCAGCACAGGTGTAACTTCAGAAATGATTCTGGGGGTGGTTTGGTAAGGACACAGTAGCTATTACTAAGCAGTGCTTCTGCAGAATTGATTTTTGAAGGTACACTTGGAAGATTAAATTAAAAAAAAATTATACTGGAACAATTCTGCAGACATAGAGAGACAGATCTAATGATGAATGCACAAGATAATACTTTAAGAGAGTTAAAGAGAGAAAAGTGTTGAATGATTACTTTGTGAAGCAAGATCTGTTCAATGCATTCCTTGGGGATTGTGCAGAAATGCACTTCCCTTAGGAAGACGCTAGAGTTTGAATTACAAATGGCTGAAGCCACTATTCTTAAATGTGTTTCAACACACATGCATACACACATACAAATAAATATATAAACCAGCAAACAATCCGTTACAGTCAGAGAAGTAAAGCATCACACATTTCTTTTTAAATCTTTTTTACCTCCATTTTATCCATAAGCTTGTTTAAAGTCTCGTTTTCTCTTGTGACATCTGTATTTCCTGGACGTCTGGAACTGCTTTTGTTATTAGCAATCTAGATTCCCTTTGTTCTTTCCCTTTTCCTCTTACTTTTATTCTTTCATTCTATTTAATCAACTCTCCTTTTTTTTCTCCATTGTCTCTCCCCTCATACTTTGCTTTTTGAGCTGTTGGCTACAAATACAAGATTCAAAGGGCAAATCTATTAAAAGAAATGGCAGTAGCTTTATGGATCTCCCGGGAAAGAAGAAAGAGTTGTTTCCCCTCCTCCCACTCCAGTGATTTCACCTGGGAAGCTGACGGTTCATTTGCACAAATATACTTTCTACTTCCCCTGGCTGCAGGAGCTAATGGTGTCAGGAAAATTCTAGGATGTACTCCGCTCAACGTGAGAATTGCAGAAGCCCTTAATTCCTTCAAAAGATCATCCATTAAACAAACAAACAAACAAACAAGCCCTTGGTTAACAAGACTGCCTTTTCTGCTTGCTGTTCCTGTATTTTGGCTTTATGTAATGGCCAGGAGCCTAGAGTAAATTTCCAGCAGAGGAAAGCCTTGTCTTTAGTGTTTCCAAGATGCCTCCAGCAAAGCTGTTCCATGTAGGAAGGAAATAATGCAGAAATAATTTTCTTTTGTTGTGTTTTCCCTGTGTTTACTGGTGCTCAGGGCTAAAGCCTTGGGCCACCCTTTAGGTTTTCAGTTTTTTACTTTTTGAATACCTCCCACAACTTCAGTTTCTTCTGTTGTTTCCTGTTGGGCCTTTGATGACTTGAACATTGACATTGCAACTGGGAAGTTTCAGAGACTCTAAAGTGATGCCCACTTTTTCCTGTGGTGTGGTTTACAAAATTGCCAATTAAAAATAACCTAAATCAAAACTGTTTGATTTCAGAGTTCAGTTTCAAAAAAATAGCATGATTATAAAGTTGGAGCAGAAAAAAAAAATTATAGGGGCTTTCTCCACTGCAAACTATGACCTTGTAATACATCACCCTAAACTGCTATGAGTTACTCATCTTATATTGTAAACACAATAATCTTGCCAGAACCGCAGTTTCAGTTCCAGCCTGCCTTTACACTTTGCTGGGGTCTCTAAAAAGTCTTAGCATTGTCATTCTTGCATACCTGTTCTGCTATACTTTCTCACTGTGTGCCTACAAATCTATACAATTGCAACAATATGAATATACTTTGAATTGTTTTTACCAGAGCTGAATCCCAAGAATTTTCCTTGAGCAGAGGCAATATTTGCCCTAGGTGCTGTTTCTAGCCATTTTACAGAAATATGAACACACTGCAAAAATCGGAGTCGGTCTTAATTTTGAAAACAACTTGCTATATAGTTCAGTATAGTAGAGCACTCAAACGCAGCCCCGAACTGAATGTTTCATGAGCCCCTGGCCTCCTTACTGATACTGAAAGTGTATTTTGCAATAAGGTTCTGCACCTCGTTACATGCTAGGTATATCAAAAGCAGTCTTACTGCTTGCTATTTTATAGCAATCACTTTTTAAAATTGGTAAATCTTCATGCAGAAAGAGGAAAAAATAGTCAACATTCCAGTAATTGTTGTTTCTCAGTGCAGAAGGGGATTTACAAATAGTGCAACAACGTTGAAGGTGAAATTATTACTAGATGCTCTGCTGTGAGTTCTAGCAAGCTCTTGCCTAAAATCTATCAACTAGAAGGCCACAATAATGCTTTATGAATGTAATGTAGCTTCAGTTGTAAAAAATCTGTTGCTGGAATCAGAGACGGAGATGGAGGGATTCATCAAAGAGATGTACCAAAAATGCAATCCAACCTACAACTATTATTCTTAAAGAGGCAGGCATAACCCAATACTGATGTCCAGACCATTACACCTAACAAAACTAGTTTATTTTTGAAGCAGTTTATTAATTAAGTCAGAAATAACTCGGGGGAAAACTGAAGATGCTTTCTACAGGAAATTAAAGTAGTAACGTAAACTAGTTATGAATACTCTATTTCCAATTAACAAAATTTAATTTGAAAGATAAAATGAGCTTCCAATCCATGATCCTTATACTCCAGTATGTTGTCTGGAAACAGAATTCATTTTAATTAGTGGTAAAAAGTATTTAAAATTTTCCAGTGTCAAAAACCCCATAAATTTAGGACCCTCTTCAGAAAACAACAAGGATTGTGTTACTTGTTTCACAAGACTGTACTGAATATTTTTAGTAACGTCAATGACAAAAACATACATAAATCATATATACCTAGCTTTTTAACATCCTCCTAATATCTATAGAAGTTGTAAAACTACTCCCATTGTTGTTGCATCATGCGATTAGGAAGTGTTATATTTAGATCTTCCTTTCCACCAACTTTTGCAAGCCCCTTCCGGTTTTCCTATCACTTTCTGATACAGAAAAGTTCCTGGGCCTAATACGATAATCTAAGTTAATCCTCTAGGAAAAAGTGATATTAATTAACTGGTTGCATCTCCCCATTACACAATTAACTCTGTGGCTAAAAGGAACTTTTTTTTAAATCCCATGCATATTGTCAGCCACTAGGGGACATCGAAGAGTAACTCAACCTGTGCTTTCAAGTCCCTGGAGCTGGGACTTTCATTTCTATTTTAGCCTTCATTGGCACAAAGATCAAACATCCCAAAAATCGCTTCCAAGCTTGAGCCTTCCATATGGCATAACATGGCATTACCAACTGCGCCAGCAGGAGAGCTCTAATGGGTCCTGACGCACAACATCCCAATTAAGTGTCACAATGAAACACAATGAAAGCAGCAATTTTAGCTTGTTTAATAACAGAATTCATGAAAGCAAGTTTTTGCTTCAAAGGATCTTTTAATAAATGTGAAGTAAAGCATGAGAGGAGAAAAAGCTAAACAGAAGTGTAGTTACGTTTTTACAGATGATTAATCTGGAGAATTGTTAGCTTAAAGATGAAGATTTTAGTAATTGAACAGAGTCTCTCCAGAGAGACCCCATGGAGTTGCACACACAACACACACACACACACACACACGCATGTACCAGCACTGGTTGTGTGCGCACTTGTCTAACATACAGGCCTTATTTGCTTTTAAAAACCATACTTGAAGCAAAAAAAAAAAAATTTTTAGTTATAGCTCATTGCCCTGGACTGCACCACAGAACTCTTCAGATGAGGTGGGGTTTTATTACGTGGCAGAGGGCAGTGGCAAATAAGCTGCGAAAGTAAAACCTTTCTTCGAAAAATCAAGCACAATTTTATTCTGAAATTAAAATTCTTGCTATCTCTCACAACTAAGACCTACTTATTCTTCTGTATAGACAAGTCTACTGTGCACAGTAGTTCCCCTCTTACAATCTGCATTTGCAATTAACTGCAGAATTGACATAACATGGTAGCAGGATTTTTTTTTTTTTTATTAAAGTACTTTTTGGTAGTGATTTTTTATATGCATGCACGCGTTCCTAAGAGATAGCTCTGCTCTTCTTTCCATGAGAGCATTCCTTAATTACTTTATACAGCTGAATAACAGATGCATCGCAACAATAGATCAAGAAAAAGCATTAAAGATCTTCTCTATAAGATAGTGACTTTCTAATGGGTGGTACTGGAGAGATTAGAGAACGTGGCAGTAATAAGAGTGCATAAGTTACAGGCCAGTACATCAGCAAGTAGATCTGTGGCTGAGTGCAATATGACAAGATGTGTCAACCTATCTTAGCAGTCATCTTTCCTTTCTGACCTCACACTGTGTATACATAATACATGCAACAACATACATTTCTACTTCAATAGGCAATCTGGGGGGAGGTTTGTTGGCTTCCTCCTTCATTAGAGAGAGCTGAGGAATTCCAGGGCAAACCAGCAACACAAATAGGAAAGGCAGAAAGAAATTTGTAGTAACAAGATGGTGATTACTGAAAGAATGTCTTAGTGTGGGAAAACCTGTTTTTATTTTCTCAGTATAACGCTCATTTCAGTAGCTCAATTGCTGGTGACATGATAAAATGGTACTTTTTTTTTCAACACAGTTCATCTAAACAGCTAAAGACATAACTGAATTCAATATTAACTAAGCTCCATAACATCCCTGTGGAAGTTAGTGATATAATGTGCATATGCTTACGGTGAAGCACCACGGGTCAAAGCTAAATGTCTAAAAATACATGTGCACAAACTATAGTTATGAGGACATCAGAAGGATTTAAATGAACTCTATATAATTCTTCATCACAGAATCAAGTTGCAGTGTTAGAGACCAAAAAGCATCCGGGATCCTGGAAAAGGGGTGATTGTAGCAGGTACATCGTTAGGAGGGAGAAGTAAAAGTAGAGGGCCGGGGTCAATTAAGAAGAGTACTTCTAGCCCTGTCCTTAGAAGGGCTCTTGCTGTGGTTAAAAGCTACCTGAAAATTGTGTTAGATACATCTCCCAAGAAAAGGTAAATCTGGTGTGGAAGTGTTGTATGGGACAAGGCTCCTTTGGTGTTTCTTTGTAAGCCTGGTTTACATGGTGTTAAACAGTTAAAAGATTTTTTTTTTAAATTAAGCTTAAGTTGAGACCTGTAGTAGTTTAGTCTTTAGCTGAAAATTAGTAGCATTGCTTGCCCTTACACTACAATATAGAATGGCAGATATTTTCAGCTTGAGTGTTTTATAGTTTGGATTGTACTAAAATATCTTACAGGGAGTAAGTGGTGGGTAAATTTGGGAAGGTCACACGATTTATGGGATGACTATAACTTCTGAAAATGGAAAAAAAAACATTGAACTACATGCAGGCAACACAGTTTACCCATATGAAATGCTGATATAAATGCTTATGCTTAAGTCAGTATATAGTCCCTAGCTGTTCTGAAGTGGCCTAAACCAGCTGCGGTCAGCACAAGGGGAAATACTCATCCTTGCCATTCCTCATGAGTTAAATTGCAGGTGCTCTGATGTCAAGCTGTGGTCTGGGAAGGGCGATAGTGATTCATGGTTCTGTCCTTGCTGGCTATCTACTAGTAGCATTTTTTTTCTCGATTGGTGATAGACTTTAGAGCTAGTCTTCTACTTTCTTAATTTCTACCAAGACCAATATAATTGGAGGTTTGCTGTTGTACTGCCTGGCATAAAATGTAAAAATTTAAAAAAGACTTTATAACGTTTCATCTCTTCGTTTGGATTCTTTATGTGCCCTGTGGTACTAGATAATGTTTTTCACATCTGTATTTCAGCAGTGTTTAAAAAATCAGACTGTTATGGTACTTGAGAGAGACAAACACTGTTCAATTGTTTTGCCCTTTCCTATCCTGAAATTAGCAGCATTGACTTGAAGAAAGGGAGAGTGTTGCTTTTTAAAAAACTGCTGCTATTTTAAGGAAGTGTTCAAAGGCTGACCTTTCATGAATGTCTACACTTAAAATGACTTTTCAATTGTAAAGCATGTGTGTGATGGAGCTATAATGGAAATGTTGATATAACAATGATAACAAAAATTACATCAAAACACTAATAATAATAGACATGCAGAAACACTGTCCTGGTGCCTCACTGGTTAAAATTACTTCAGCATAGCAGGGTCCTGACATAGAACTATGCCTGGTAAGTGTTATGATAGTACCACTAGCTAAAGGATTTCCACTAAACATAAGCTATGGATGTGCTTCTTTCCCCCAACAGTGCTTCTCTGACCCAACAGTATTTGGGGAGGGAGAGAAAATATCTCTCAACATAGGATTTATCGTTGGAAGTATTCTATAGGGAAAACTGTAGTTGTGGGGGAAACCTACGATCTTTAGGCGTATATAATGTCCAGGGCTACTGTAGGAACTTGCTGTATCGGTTTACAATGGCAGCATGTAGATATGAAACACTTGCACTGACTTTGGAGTAAGAAAGACCGAAGGAAGAAAAATAACATGTAGACAGACTTTTCCTGGGACAATCATGCTAGCTGTCAATTAGATAAATTGTTTTTATGGTATGTTTTTACTACGTTTTTAACTTTAGCACCTGTTTTCTACTTACATATCTTTGGGCTATCCAGAAATTTTCTTCTGCTGCCTTGAGGCTTTTACTCCATATATCTCTATTGCTCTCACTGGTGTTTACATGATATATGTTTCCTTTGCTTAGGAAAAGAATCAGACAACATTGCTTAATAGAGTAAATGTATTATCACACTGTAATACACTAGTAAACCTAAAAGGTATATCTCAGCAATAGTACGGATGGAGAAGGCAGGATATGCAATAAATATTTTGCAGCAGGGAAGTTGTGTTTACAGACCTGTATAAGCGTCAGGGATTTCATTCTACAAGTGTGGTAATAGGGGTTTTTTTGTTTGTTTGGGGTTTTTTTTGTGGTGCACACACCCCTCAGACTTGTAATCAATATAAGCAGAGTGGTGTGGCGCTTTTGCATGTATTGGATTGAGTCATTCCAGGCAATCAGATTTACGTTCATAAAAGCTCTTGTTCTGTGGTATAATGTATGAAGCTAACGTAAAATATAAAGGACTGCACAGTCCTCTGAAATTGAGTGATCCCTCACGTTTCAGCTAGCTAAACATGATGTATTCAGCAAGAGCTTTTATTCCAAGTATATGAATTGGAAGCTTGAGAGCCTCAAGGCACTGAGCAGTACAAGAGCCACTAGTGGATTTGTGTATCCATCTCCATTACCAGGGAGCCAAGGGCTAGAATCTGTCACACAGAGGAAGGTGTGGAGTCATATTCCCACTAAATAGATTGCTCAAAGAGCAAGCAATCTTTGAGAACTGATCACATAATTCTCAATTATGCCATTAAATGTCCACAGTAGTCCACAACCGTAGTCTCACTCCTTGGAATATCCAGTTTCAAACAGAAATGTGAGCTAAGAGGTTTACACACTTGCAGTAAAGCAGAGTAGGATTTGTGCTGTAATCTCTGGATGAATTAACTCACTGTTTCAGCAGAGCAGATGGAGCTATTTTTGCTTGTCTGAGGGTGAGAAGCCCCACATCATCATCTTCTCTTACGGGAAAGGCTAGGGAATGGAGCTTGCTGCTGCGGAGGGTCAAAGGGAAGCTGTTTTTGCAAAGGGATTCCTGCAACCTCACAGAAATACTTGCCCTGTTCACCTCAGCCCTCATTCAGCACAAGCAAAGCTGATTTTCCACGTCCATGCATTTCTTTGTTGCTCATTTTCCATCCATGCTAGGAAGCTACCAATTTACCTAGAGATCATGATTGGCAGAGGTGCTTCAAAAGTGTCTACCACCACACCAGTCTCACCCACAAATTATACTACCATGTCATACTGAGACTTGGGATTTCTTTCTGGGGCAACTAGATCCTGTAGTTACCAGCCCTGGCAAAGGTAAAATGAAGCTGAGTGGATGAGACTTGTCCTTCCCCCCCATACCCCTTTTCCTCTTTTGTTGTACTGTACTGGATTGCCTTTGTGGAATAGACACATCTGAGAAGGGTGAGAATGATGACTATAAAGCACTAAGATGTTGGCTAGAAGATTTATAGGACAGTTTGTCAATTATATGAAGTTAAACAACATAACCCACTGAGTGGAGTTGAAAGCAACACAGTTCCTGGCACAAAAAGGAAACGGTGTGAAAAAAATCTTGTGTCTTGCTCTCCCAGGTTCAAAATGGTCTTTACATCTGTTATCAGCAGAAGTTCTGTTATGTGTCACTGGCCTTCGCAGCCAAGAAGATGCTCTGCATCTGTTCCGAAAGGCTAGATCCCTTCTGAAAACATTAACCCAGCTTTGACAGATATGGCTCAGCCAGAAGAATACCAGATTTCAGCCTTTACGCAACTTACAAATAACGTATAGATGTATGTCCCATAGATGTTCACTCTACAGATATCCATCCAGTAGCTTAGTAGGACATACATCTCTGTCCCAACAGTGAACATACATAACACTGGACAGCGGTGTCCAGTGTGCTGGAGATTCCAGCAGTGTTTTTTAGTTTGAGCTTTCTTGTTTTCCTCCTCTGACAAGCCTGCTTCACTCATATTAGTTGAGACTTTTTTATGACACCTGCTCTGAGACGAATGACTCTTCTCCACTAAACTTCATTTGAAATCTTCATCAGTGCTGTCTATACACAGCCAATATATAACATGGATAATATTTTGGTTTTGCTTTTCTGCAAAGTTATGTACTAGGCAGTCCATTAAATGAAAGCAAAGTGCTATCAAGACAACTTTATGATAAAGTTCTGATTACTTGAAGTTATTACAGGACAGTGACATCACCTTAGAAAAATCTTCATTAAGAACATTAATTGCTGTAAAGATTTCATATGCTTATTATCTTATGGGGCCTCTGTTGTATGGACGCAGTAGTAAACAGTTTCTTGTCAAAGAGGCAGTGCTTTTTCTTAAAAGACTGTTGTGGTTTAACCTCAGCCGGCAACTAAACACCATGCAGCCGCTCGCTCACTCCCCCCCACCCGGTGGGATGGGGGAGAGAATTGGAAAAGCACAAGTGAGAAAAACTCGTGGGTTGAGATAAAAACAGTTTAATAATTGAAATAAAATGATAATAATAAATAATAATAATAAATAATAATAATACACAAAGCAAGTGATGCACAGTGCAATTGCTCACCACCCGCCGACCGATGCCCAGCCAGTCCCCGAGCAGCGGCCCCCCCGGCCAGCTTCCCACCTCCCAGCTTCTTGTGCACCTCCAGCCTTCTCAGTCGGTAGAGTATGGAAAACTAAAAAGTCCTTGGCCAGTGTAAGCACTACCTAGCAACAACTAAAACATCGGTGCCTTATCAATTTTGTTCCCACCCTAAATCCCAAACACAGCACTGTACCAGCTACTAAGAAGGAAATTAACTCTATCCCTGCCGAAACCAGGACAAAGACAAAACATGACAGATGAAAAAGATTTCGTATCATGTTTGTTCTAATCAAAGTGATGGGTTTTGATACTTTCAAAATTTTTCTACAAAGAGAGAAGATAAATGAGGAATGGTAAGCAGCATGGAAAAGGGGAGACGTTAAGGAGAGATGGTGTCGCAGGGATAGGAAAAAGACTAAGAATGGGATCTACTGGGAGGGTGGGGGGAAGCTGAGATGAAAAGGTTATCAAGAGGGTGGCTCAGATCAGATGCAGTCATGACCATATGCATTCCTAATTTCCTAATTAGGAAATTAATTGTAGAGCCAGGATTTAACATCAGAGGAAGTTTACTAAAGAATGTGAACACAATTGGTCTGGCAAATAATTTGAATTGTCTCAAAACACTGTTGCAGCCAGTTTCTGTAAAAGTGAACATGGATTTTACATAAATATAATTTTCAAGACAAGGGCTGAATAAAAGTAGAATTACTCCACAACATCAAACAGTGTCCAGATCCGAATATTTTGCAAGGTTTGGCAAATGGCTTCATAATAGAAACATGGACTGACTACAGAAGTCATAAGAGTTCATGTAAATCAGCACTTTTTACTTCTGGTTAACTTATACTATGTATTGAACGAAATGTGGCTTCACTCAATAAGTTTCAACTCTATTTTGAAAAAAAAACCTATACCTTTTCTATTTGTGGTAAGTGCAGTACATATTTGGCACATGAGTCCTAAAAGCTGTGTAGCTATTTAACAACTAACTTTTAGTATTTCATCTTTGGTATCTTATGGTGGGTACTAAGAAACTTAGTAGTGTACAGGTCACCTGATAAGACAATTTTTGTCTAAAATGTGTACTTCCTAAAAGGGACGAAGACTCACATGAGGAACTACTGCAAGCCTTAGGATTCCCAAATAAATCTCGTAAGTATTAATTAAGATCTCTTTTATAAATGGTCTGGTGTGAAGAGAGACTGCATCTACCTGTATTTGCTCCTGGATGCAACAGCAGTAGTGGCAAGTTTAATTCCACGTGAGGGAAACCCCAATTCTTTTCACTCAAGGTAGAATTCTTTTGCTTTTATGGTTAATTTTGCATTCGCATGCCTTCAGCTCACCAATCCAAATGACCACACACCTATTTATATACGAGGGGAAAAGCATGCATACAGGGAAGCTTCCCTATCGTTGCAAATTGCTCCCACCAGTATATAATGGATTTGGACTTAAAACTGGTGAACCATTTACTTCAGAGATGATTAAACCACTGGGTTCAGAGAACCTACTATCTTCTTCAGAGCTTGCATAACTTAGCTGATAAGGAGAACTTGGTTTTCATCACAGAATTGTGTGTCTGCAAGAGGATAGCTAGTCTGACAAATTTTACCACTGCCTCCGTGAAAGCCAGAACACTTCCCAGGTGCACTTCAGGTCTTGGAGGTAGACTATACCGAATGCTCCAAAGGTCTAATGAGTTAGTGGGTGTATAAATTACTTGGTACGCTGCAGGATCAAATGAAATGAGTATTAGTTAACACGCAAGTAACAATATGAGTGGAATAATTAGATTAGTTTCTTTTATACTGGAAACAGTAGTCTTCTAGGAAGCTTGCAACTGCAATAGCAAGCTTATCTCATGCTATCTCTGGATTAATGTACAGCTGTTTACCTAAAAAAAAGCTTCAAAGAAAAATGAAAAAGGCTTCACTTACAAAAACAGAAGCCCAAAGTAAGAGCAAATTCTGAGACTCTTATGAAAGTTATCTTAACACAGCAGAAGGGCATTAGTCTACAAGAAATAATTGTTTGGGCCATTACAGCCAGCAGTACTCTCTCCTACCACCCACCCAGCTTTAAATCTAGCAGTTTAACTCAATTAGCAGCCAACATAGAAGTGACTAGACCTAAAATAAATCCCCATTAACCTCTCCTGTACTGTGTCCTCCAACGAGTGCCCAACGCCTCCTCAGACCACACAAAAACCTGCGCACGTGGAGAACAGCCCTCCCAATACTCTGGCAACCCCTAATTCAGCAGCTGGAGGCATTTATCTCCCCCCAGTACTCGCGAACAACAGGCTGTGGGGAGGCAGCAACGCCCAGAGGGCCCGTCAGGTCGGCTGAGCCCGGAGCGATCCTGCAGCAGGGGGACCTCTCCGCCGCCCACCAGGGCAGCGCCGGGCC
>NW_008824049.1:3089847-3105747 GCF_000699105.1 Pygoscelis adeliae
CGTCCTGCCCCGCGGGGCCGGCGCCCTGAGCCTTCCCGGCCGTCTGGTCCTCCTCCCTGGTCCAGAAAGGAGCCCCTCCGCTGTCTTTGGGACACAAAGATCTCTTACTTATTCAGGCTGCTGTCGTGTGTTCCTCGGCTGGCAAGTAACTGTGTCAGCTACACTGATCGGAGCCCGTAAACTGTAAATATTTGGTCCTTAAACCACATCTTTGTTTTTTAAATCATTATTCATCCAGGACTGAAAAACTCCAAAACACATGACACTTCTTTTTCCATTCTAAGACAGAAAGTGTAACAACAGTGTTGATCTTCTGAGGACTTTTTAAATTTAAACTGCCAAATATAAAAATTAATGAGGTGTGAGGAGATGCAGGCTTTTGCATCTGTCTATCAAACACTTAAATAGGGGAAAAGAAAGTAATCTACTTGAATAGCATCTGATTGTGTGCTTTATTTTGATTCCTATCTTGGTTCTGAGAGGCACTTAGTGCATAGAAAAAGAGAGCACTTAATATCTGGCAAGACCAGCCCGTGTGTGTCGCAGTATCTCAAAGATTATTAATTTTCAAGGACAAAATCAAAAAGAAATGTTGCTACTAATGTTTCTTTTAAAGTTCCAGCAGAAAGCAGATGCGGTGGGGCAGGCAGGCATCCCCAAACAGGTTCAGTGGCCTGACATGCAAGCGCTGGCAGTACGTGTGGTACCTGGCAATGGAGCTGTTTGTGTGTCTCAGTTGAATATGGTTTAGTTTGCTGCTATTGACAGATGTTAAACCCAAATGAGCATACAGCTTTTTTTTTTGGTCTGAACTGTAAAAGGTCTTTGACTATTTCTCCTCTGTTTCTACTCAAAACGTGAAATCCTGTAGGCCTAAAACTTTCTTCTTAGCTATATTATTTTCCTTTGAATATTTATGGTTAAGACGCAGTAAAGAGCGTTCCAGTTTTTCATTCTTTCCCCTCTGGAGTTTTGTAATACTCCTGAACAAAGTTGGAGCTGCTGTTTTGGGGTTTCTTTTTAATTCTGTATTAATACATGAATCACATTATTCATCTTTATATTGCACCAAACACCTCAATTTTAATTAACTTCTTTAAGGACTTCATTCTGTACCCATTGACATTAATTAAGAAGTTCCATTGGCTTTAGCTATCAGTCACTGCTTTTGCTTGGGGCTAAATTCACCCAGGGAAGAGTTACAGAATTAGCCACTAAAATACCTTAAGCCAAGAAGGTGAGTCTGAACTTCCACCTGCCTTAGAAACACAGCTGCTTGATTCAGGACTGCCAGGAGGACTCTACCTATGCAGCATCTGAAGCCTGATCCCCTGAGAAGCATCTTTTAAGGGGTTAGTGGTGGCCAGAGAGGCTGCCTAGGAGGTTCAGGACTATGGTTTATCAGCCTCCACAGTCCGAGAGGTTCAGTTTGAGGGCTGCACCATATATATTTGCTGAAGATACCCCAGCTTTTTCCTCTCAGTTGCCATGTAGTGGTCTGCATGGTCTGCTGAGCTGTTGTAGCTGGAGCGTGAGAGACTCAGGGACTGCGCACAGGTAGGAAATATCTTATGTGAACCCAGCAGGAGGTAAGGAAAAAGAGTCTGGATTAATAGTTAAGGCCTTCCTCTGGGAAAGACCAGACTGAGTTTCAGTCTGAGTTTACTGTTGTTATTGTGGGTTAAAAAGCCATTGGACAAAATAAAAAAAGAATACTGGCAACAAAGACCAGAGCTTGTGGCTTACTTGTTGAGACGGAATAGTTTTGCACAGAAGAACCAGAGTTACTGCCTCCAGAGTAAAGTAGCCAGTGTTTTTTCTTCGTTCAGTTTTTGGTGCTAGGTGATAAAAGTTCAGCTAAGTCTTTCTTGGATCTGACTCCAAATCAAAGTATATTGCATCTTGGATGATGCACCTTGCCTAAATATTTAGAAAGGTACAGCCTTCAAAGACTAGCGGCATGGACACATTGCTTTTCATGGAAATCTGTGGTTACTTTTTCAGTATCCCTTCCTTTAATAGTAGTGGATGGAATTTTTGCCTTGCCATGCTAAGGAACTGAAAACCTCTTGTGTGCATGTGTAAATAAGTCAATTTTGAGAAATGAACAAAGCAATCTGTCCTCTTTGGGAGTTTACTAAAGGGAATGGGCATTTCACATATACCCTTAAGTTTGCATATAGAACAAAATAGCAAAAATAAGGTAGTACTTATCCTAGGCAGCAGCAGTAACTCTTTTATCTCTTTGTCCAGTTATTTTCTGCCACATAGCACGCTCAGATACAGCTCATAATTTTTATTCTTTTAAAATTATTTTTATTGCATAACTGCACAAATCCACATTTTTAAGCAGGCTGGTAACTTTCTTGAACGGAGGTAATACAGAAGCAAACAGAAGTTGCTTAAGTATATGTAGATTACAAGTATTTTTTTAAAGTGTATTTAGAAAGTGATGCCTATTTTGGAAAATACTGAGAACTTTGTCTACTGCATATGGTTGATGACACAGCTTTTTTTAAAAGTTGAAATTATTCTGTGGTTATTGTTTATTTCCTTTATTCATTAACAGATTAGCTGTTTTTTAAAGCAACGCCAGATGAATTGAGCAAGAGGGCAGAATAACGTCTAAGCCTGTACTATTTTTGTCCAATACTCATTAATCAAATGCATTTGGAAACAAATAGTGGCCTTGATTCACTTACCCAGTATTATGCTGATGTAATTCCATCAAATTCTGAGGAGGTTTCTCTCATTTACACCAGTGTGAGTACAGAGGAAAATCAGGTCTTGCATCTCTCTAGCAAAATGCAATTTGTTTGCCAGCAAGGCTAGATAAAATGTAGATATCGCACAGGCAATATGCCTCTAGCTGCTGTGCTTACCACAAGCAGCTCAAAGAGAATTATTTAATCCTTGTTTGCATAATAACTTCTGATAAATAATTCAAGAACGTATGGCCTAAAGTTTTTTCAAGGCAGTGCCTGAGGGAGAAACACAATTCTGTTCCAGTTTTAACAAGGAACCAGGAACCCCAGCAGAGTTGTTAGAGCTGTATTCAAGCTCTTTGGACATGTTTTGGTGTAAAAGGTACAGTGAAATGCACAAGAGGACTTCAAGATATTTCATGGGGAGTTGTCACAAGAGGAAATACACCTCTGTGCAATGCAAATATTGTGTTGTAGTGTGAGAGGAAACTGCAGGCTGGAAGATAGCTTTTTAGTAACAGGACTTAATAGTGTAATCCATTAAATCAAATGTCTAGAGAGTAGTGTTCTGAAAAAGAATTTGTTTGGTTGTTTGGTTTTTTTTTGCCTTATCACAACAAGATGCTTAATACAGGCTTGCTGACAGCAAGTGCTTAAAATTGGCTTCTCTCTTTTTCCCCTCTCTGTGGTTATCTTTAGCATGTTAAAGTGATCCTGATTAAGGAATGAGAATGGTGTCATTATCTTTGGCTACTTTTTCCTTCATATTTTGGGGAAATTATCTATTTATAGGACTAAAACAATTCTGTTAACCAATATAATAACTTGAATTTATCTCTGTCAGATGGATTCTGATACCCTTATTACTTGTGTCTGTTTACTGCAGTGGGGTTTTCTTTGAGTTAATACATAGCCGAATGTGAATAAGGAGACTAAATCTGGTCCTTACATCATTGATCTGGAAGGGAAAAAAAGTAATTGTTATTCCTGGCAACCTTAGGGGATATCATTGCAATTTGAAAACTATTTGTTCCCAGTCTATCATGGCTTTTGACATCCATACCTACAGTACCATATACTAACCTTGTATTTACTAATTACAATAGCGATCAACAGCTGCTTGTTTGGATTTAGAGCAAAATCCTGTTCATTCTCATCCAATTCTCTGACCTGAATTTTGTTTGGTTTGTATTGTAAGAGCGTTTTACATGACCATACTCTTTCATCAACCCTGTGTTTGCTTCTCTGTATGAAATATACAAAAACATTGACTTTCCTAACAGAAGGATACATAAAAGCTAATCTGGAACACTTTACCTGAAGTTTTCAGCTGCTTAGCAAGTGCAACAGCATGGTCATTTCCAGACTGTTGTACTCTATAGGCAATTCTGATTTATGTTTCAGTTACCTCAAAATAGATATTTGTAAAGATGGATGTTAAGTGAAACTTAATAACAAGCAAAATATTATTTTTATGCCAGTGGTACATACCTTTTATAGAAATTTATTGCTGGATGTATTTTTGATTGACTTTCTATCGCATTCTAATATTATGCAGAAAAAGTGAGTTACCACTGAAGTTTTATCAGCTAGGTAGAGAGAATCTCAGGAATATACTGTTTGTTCTTATCTCACGCAAATAAATGCCCTAGATTTTTTTGAGAGCTTTTAAGCTTTGTTAGGTTGCCTGATTTTAATGAGCTTTTGAATGGAAGTAAGCAATTTGGCAAGAAATTAGTTATTCTTGCAGAAGGTTCATAAATTAAAAAAGTGCAGATTTGGAAGAAGGACGAAGTGAAATATGAATGTGATAGTTGTTCATACATTTTGCCAGGCTCTCCCAAGCAGGCTGTTAAAATGCAAGTGTGGATGACAGCTGTCTATCTCCAGGTGAGGTTGATTTTGTTTGAAAATCTGCTTTTGTTCTATGTAGGCGATTTGGCTCTTTGAATTTCAACAAGGAGAAACAGTACAGGTACCTGTGTGTAACAGTTTTTCCCTGTGTGTTTATCTGCAGAATTCTCATTGAGACTCTTTTGTTACAATGTTCCCTGGAAAATCCTTTAGTATTTCATGCTGTGCTTCTTTCAAACCTGATGTGTAACAATCCCATTTTAATCTCTCCATCTGTTGATGGCAGAAGATCAATGCTGTAAAACTGTATATTAATATAAACCTCTGGTGTGTCTTGGCATTTTTATTATTTCAATCTTTCTAATTATATAGAGGAAGTCTGTCATAAGATCCAGTTATACCTGTAAATGATTTTACAGTCTTATTCTTTTGGGTCCTTTCTGCAGCATCATGTAGTCTTGATCAGTAAGATATTATACCTGTACCTACTTTTAAGTGTTAGAGAAGTGCCATTGAGTTCAGGAACTAGATGTCTCCAAGCACTTTTATAAATTAGAGCATATGTGAGGAAGGCACATTTGCTGCTTAGCTCCAATTTTTATTTGTAGAAAGCATGTTTTATTCTGGAGAAAATCCAACCTTGGTAACTTGGAAACTAGACTGTATCTCAAAGAGCTTGTACTTTAAGAACCAACACTTGGTTTATATGTATAGTTATATTGGCAGCAATGACATTGATACCACACTTTCCTCACAGTATCGAGACCTAATTTTGTGAGAGGTAACCCAATAACAGGAAAGCATAGGGGGAAATAGTTATAATGTGACAACAGTGCCTGTTTTGACATGAAGCCATAAAGATGGTTTAAAGGGAAATACAGATTATTTATTTATTTATTAAACGTAGAACTTAATGTTAAAGTGTAGTCCTAGTTTTAGCGGTATCAATGACCTGCAATTCCATTGTCTGTTACACAAGTGCTGAGCTTATCAGAGATCACACACTGGCTAATGTTTTGATAGCTCGTGACTTTCATCTCCTGATTCTCATGCATGTTTTAATTGGGATTTGGACAATGTGATGCGTCTTCTGCATCCACCAGGTACAGATCTGTATTCATAGACTCATAGACTCATAGAATAGTTTGGGTTGGAAGGGACCTTTAAAAGTCATCTAGTCCAACCCCCCTGCCGTGGGCAGGGACATCTTCAACTAAATCAGGTTGCTCAGAGCCCCGTCCAACCTGACCTGGAATGTTGCCAGGGATGGGGCATCCACCACCTCTCTGGGCAACCTGTGCCAGTGCTTCACCACCCTCAGCATAAAAAATTTCTTCCTTAGATCTAGTCTCAGTCTACCCCCGTTTAGTTTAAAGCCATTCCCCCTTGTCCTGTTGCAACAGGCCCTGCTAAAAAGTTTGCCACCATCTTTTTTATAAGCCCCCTTTAAGTACTGATGGGCTGCAATAAAGTGTCCCCAAAGCCTTCTCTTCTCTAGGCTGAACAACCCCAACTCTCTCAGCCTTTCTTCACAGGAGAGGTGTTCCATCCTCCTGATCATTTTTGTGGCCCTCTTCTGGACCCGCTCCAACAGGTCCGCGTCTTTCCTGTGCTGAGGGCTCCAGAGCTGGAAGCTTGGTGTCATCTGCAAACTTGCTGAGGGTGCACTCGATCCCACTGTCTATGTCATTGATGAAGACATTAAACAGTACCGGTCCCAGTACGGACCCCGCGGGAGGCCACTCATCACCAACCTCCATCTGGACATGGAGTTGTTGACCGCTACCCTCTGGATGCGACCATCTAACCAATTCCTCACCCACCGGACAGTCCACCCATCAAATCCATCTCTCCAGTGTAGAGAGAAGGATGTTGTGGGGGACTGTGTCAAAGGCCTTACAGAGATGACTTCTGTAGCCCTTCCCGTGTCCACTGATGTAGTCACTCCCTCATAGAAGGCCACTAGGTTAGTCAGGACCTAGCAGGACTTGCCCTTGGTGAAGCCGTGCTGGCTGTCTCGAATCACCTCCCTGTCCTCCATGTGCCTTAGCATAGCTTCCAGGAGGGTCTGTTCCATGACCTTCCCAGGCACAGAGGTGAGACTGACTGGCCTGTAGTTCCCCGGGTCTTCCTTTTTTCCCTTTTTCAAAATGGGGCTTATGTTTCCCCTTTTCCAGTCAATGGGAACTTCACCGGACTGCCACGACTTCTCAAATACGATGAGTAGTGGCTTAGCAACTTCATCCTCCAGTTCCTTCAGGACCCGTGGGTGAATCTCATCAGGTCCCATGGACTTGTGCACCTTCAGGTGCCTTAGGTGTCCTTGAACCTAAGGGTTGAGGGTGAAGGCGAAGGTGAGGGCTCAGGCTGCTAAATGAAGTCACTATGGGTTAACGTGTTACCAAGTATTTAGAGATCCTGTGCCTAGACTTGCACCATTTTGAATACCAAGTAAATCATGTTTGTTTTTAAACTTTTCATTTTACTTTGCATTAGCCATAGGATAAGAATGGGCAAATAGCCAATTACTGTCTGGCTCAAGTGACATGCTGCAACTCACTTCTGTCTGAGTATTTGATGTTTAAGTCATCACCCAAGGGACAAAGCAATGTTCATGTACAAAAAAAGTGTATCTTTCATTAGGAAGGAAGAGTACATTTTGATAGAAATTCCAAGCCAATTAAGGGTAGTCTGCTTTAACTGTACAATTACAATTGTAACATTAAAACTTATAATTCTTCCATAAATAGCTACAATGCCCAGATATTGTGAAGCCCTATCCTGCTACACACTGTCAAGGGAATGATGTGGTCTGCAGGCTCTGACTGTTGAACTTGGATAACAGATTTCTGTTTAGTCTTGGGTTTAAAAAAATAGAAAGCCTTCCCCATATGATAGAAAATACTGAAGCAGCAAGAGTTAAGCTATTCTGAACTGTGAGCTTGCAATCTGAACATTGATTGCAATTTCAAAGTCAGATTATATTGTATCATTTGCATCAGAAATATTTCTAGAATTGACAAATGGCAGTGCCCAGTTTGCCCAGTTGTTTATTTCATGTGAAAATTCTTTACTCTTACTTCTGTGAACTTTCTACCCAGCAGGTCATACAATGGAAACCCCAAGAGTGTAATGTGTATCTTGCCCTTCAGAAAACATGTTTTTATATGGCTTAAGACAGCTAACCTTCTTTTAAATAAATAAATAAAAGCATATTTTTAACATCTTCCATAGAAATGCTGTATTACAGGCAGCTGCAACCTGTTCATAGCCTATAGGGATAATTTTACTCAGAGGAAACAAACACTCCTAAGCAAAGACTACAAAGTATGTATATCTGAAGCTCTGTTTGACACCATGGAAGTTTTGATATATTTTTCACATCTCTTGCTACTCTAAAGAAAAATACAAAGAAACTCAATTTAATAGTAAAATTAAGGAAATTGGGGGATACCACGGAGTCAGATTTTTTTGTTTGTTTGTTTAGTTTTTTGTTTAAAATCCACCCCCCCCCCCCCCTCCTTGGAGCTGATTAATCATTGACTGGAAGGTTTGACTTGAAAAAGAAAAGTCTCAGAAAGATATAACTTGGTGAATGTGACTGTTTTTTAAAACCCCCCCCCCCCCCCCCTTCCTGAGCTGCTTTATTTGAATCGATCTTGTTTAAGTTCATCTTGGACCACAGCTGGTTACAGAGAAGAGCTTGGTGCTTATTAGCTGGTTAGTTACATAGCTGCATGCAAAATGGTTGGGTCACTTACCTGTTTTAGAATAAATTAACTCTATATTCTCTGACCATGGGTAGTTGTGTCTATACTTTTAAATAAAACTAGATCTGCTTACCCCTGTTTTTGCAAGTGCAAAGTTGAAGTTAATAGAGGGATACAGATGTTTTTAGTTTTCCATGTTTGTTGCAATGGAATAACTTCTTTAAGTGATCATTGCCACCTGGGAGAAAGGTTTGGCATTTCTGGACCTGGCAAAAAATTGACAAGATGGCCTTGCAGTGCTGCTCCCGTGCATTACCGTTGTCGGGATCAACAGCCCCTAATCAGTGCCTACAGAAGAAGAAACCTCAGAGTTAATGCTGCTGTTTAGCAGGTTGTGTATGGTTGTAATGAAGATCTTGTCTTGTGATCGCTTATGCAAGTGAGTAATTTTATTTGCACCGGTGATCTCAGTGACTTCAGGGAGACCACTCACAGTGGTTTGCCAACTTGAGGCTGCCATGTGTAAATTCTGGCTGCTGGAAGTTTTATAATTATGTATTTTTTAATTAAATATTGCATATCAGAAATATAAATTATATTTCTCGAGCCAAAGAATAATATGACGCATGAAGTTACTCAGATGAAGGTGCTAGATTGTAAGAAGAGCTGTCATCTTATTTTCTAAGTGACATCAATTTGTGTGGATAACATTTTAGTAATAAAAAGCAAAATGTAAATCTGTAGCCTGCTGTGAAGGGAAGTCTACAGTTTCAATGAACACTGCAGGATCTACTCATAAATATTCATTAAACAGTGCCTTACTGAAAATGAAATTTAAGTATTTAAGGTAATGGAATAAAAGTAGTTGAGAAGCTCTTTCAGACATGTTCGAAAACAGGATAGGAAAGAGATAGCGTAAGTAGGATAAAGTTTGACTTCCTTTTTGATCTTAAAAGATAGAATAAAAGCATTATAGGGTTGGTGGCACTGAAATGCCTTGTCCCACAGCTAGGGAAGCCACATGAGCTTTTGATGGAAAAACTGTAGAGTTTCTGCCTCCCTGGACACGTGTTCAGTTACATCCTTCCATGGCATTATGATGTCAGGATTTTTACTTCTTTACATCAAGAAAAATATGTGAAGTGTTGTGTAGCTCATCATTCAGAAACTGCAAGGTTATCTGCACCAAAAAAAACAGCAAAGTTGCTCTTACTTTTACTTCTTTTATTTTTATTAAGACCCCCAGAAATAGCAGTTCAAGAAGAAGATGAATAAAGTAGGCTCTATTGCAGATGGAAGTGATTATGACTTGTCATTTTCTTCACATGACAGTAATTATGTCTCTTCACACCACTGCTTTCCAGCACAAGGGTGATGCATACTGAGGATGCTTCATTCTGTGAGTAAGCCTGTGACTGGCCAGTATGAAATGAGTAAGGGAAATGCTCACAGGAGTTGAATTGCTCCTGCACGGCTCCCTCAGCCAGTGACAGTTTGTGCTCATCCCACCTAGTCTGAGGTGCTTTACTGAGGTATTCAGATTAGGAGCTCGGTGGCCCCAGTCTCACCACGTGTCCAGTGGAAAGGAAGTGAGCCCAAGCCACCTGGGGCTGCTGTTGTCTTTCCGTCAACTATACAGGGAGACTGCAGCAAGTGTGCTCTGATACTTGATGACTCAGTGTGTTGAAAGTGGCCGTTAGTACCTGTAGGTATAATGCATTTACTGTATCTCAGGGTATGCTGCATATTTAACCAGATGGCATTTCTGAAAGTTTTGACAGGATCCCGAGTTAGCCATAGCTTTGAAATGTAACTGCCAGCACTGTTTCCTTAAAATAAGTGTGCTGACAGATACTACTGGGCTTCTCATCTCTAGAGCTTGGTTTTATTAGAACAGGGTAGCTTTTGAAATAGGGAGAACTCTCATCTGCAGGATGAGATGGATTCGAATAAAAGGTTAGAAAAGCAAATTTCTTTCCTGCCCACTGTGCCCTTGAGTGAGGAGATCTTTCTTTACACTTCTGCTTTCTCAAATCCAGTAGTTTTCAGTGGCTCCATGGGTTGGAGAACCTGTACAAAATTTGGGTTCCCAGACAAACCTGCTCCTCTCTGTCCCCTGAGAGCTGACAGTAGTTCTGCTCCCTGCTTGTCTTGGGAATCCCAGGACCTTGGGCCATCGGTACCTCCTGTGCTCTTCCTGCTGCATTTTGTGCTCCAGAAGGTCTCCAAGCTGAGAAATCTCCTCTTCCATTGTGAGTGCAATAACCTGAAAAAAGATAAAAAGGGCAGTCTTTAGAACGCAATGTGACGTTGAGCTTTTCCATAGTTGCCTCTCCTGAACTGCAGCCAGTGTCTCTTGAAAAGCAGTCAGGATAGGTTTCAGAGCAGCTCCTCAAGTAAACCTAGGCACGGACACTTGGAGAAGTCAGGACTGATTTGGATTGAGATGGTCTGCTGCTGCCAAACCGACCTTATGGATGTTCTCATCCCTCTTGAGAAAGGACCGTGTGAGGGAGCTGAATCTTGAAGAAAATATTTTGGACAAATTTGTGGTGTCTCCTTGGTTAAATTGAGTAATTTTACCCTACTTGACTCAAATGACAGGCTGTCTGTTGAAAGAACAGGTGGAGTCAGTGTTTCCCTAACATCTCATAGAGTCAGCATTGCTGTGGTGTGTTGCATTAAAACCTTTCCTGATGCCTTCATGGCTTGTTTAGTCTGCGTTCAGATAAATGATGCACATATTGTATCAAGCTATGTCTGGAAATAGTAAAGAAAATGCTTGTCTTCCATATAGCTAAATTAATAACATACAGGATTTAGTATATATTAAACTATTACTGCCTCTTTTTGACATAAACTATAAGTAAATACTATATAATTGCATACCATATAAGTCCTTAATTATTTAAGAAGCTGCCTTGGCTAAAAACTTTAAGTACATCTAATTAAATGTTGTGAGGCAAAGCGATTTTATTCTCTGTTTTAGAAAAAAAAAAAGGGAAAAAAGACTTATAAAGGATTCATTATGGACAATATTTCAGTAAAACATCTGTTACTGTATTTATTCTGTTGTTTTAAAAATAATTACCAGAGAAGGAGGAATATGAAGACTTTTTTTTTTTTTTAAAAAGTAAAATTTGGTTTTTCACCTTTTTTTTTTTTAAAAAAAAAAAAGGTGAAAAACCAAAACCAACTTGATATTGGTAATATCAAGTGGTAATACCACAGTATGGATAATGAAAGTGCAGTTGCAAAGATCCTCTCATGATGGTGGGCCTTGACTTCTTTCAAACATCATGTAAGTTGAGAGAGTCTCCACCGAACTCAGAAGACACATGGTAATGTCACCATGAAAAGAATCAAGTTCAGTTTCTATTTAAAACTCATTTACTGTTTTGCTGCCTGAGCCGTTGCAAGGGGAGGGCATGAGGTCTGCAAACTGTCGGGCAGATACAACAAATCCCTGATGGCAGCTTTTGCTATTTTTGCTATTGCTGTTGCCACTGCCCAGGCAGAGGCCTCATATCTGCAGTAGCTCTTGCAAAGAAGCATGGAAGGGGTAGGAGGAAGTCCTGAGGCAGTGGAGGAGTAGCTCCTGGTAGGGGTTATCAAAATATCTTTCTTGAGATCTGATGGCAGCTGGCTCTGAAGTTTCATACAGCAACTTTGTGCATTGATGTGTTATGCTTCCTCTTCCTGAACAGTGTCTACATATTGTAAATGAACTTTACTTTTTTGTAAACTTTCTCTAAGTTGTTTTTTCTTCTGTTTTAATCTCATAGTATTCTGTGACAACTAACATTGCTAAATACGCCCCCTGCAAACGTTTACAAAACAAGCTTCTGTAACTTCAAATGTTAAGCATGATATGCCAAATTCTCTTTCTCTCTCTCTGTGTATGTCTCCCTCAAAAAAATAAAGGGGGGCAAGGGGGAACCCATGAGGATACGTACACTGAGGCATACCTAGAATTACAGATGTGATATTTTGATTCCTTAATTATTAGTCTATGCTCAAAATTACTGTGTCAGTGTCTACTGTCCTTTGGAAATTTGATACTATCACTTTTAAAATAATCACAGATGTTGAAATTATTAGAATAAATTAATTCAAGTAGCAGCCATCATCATCTTCCTGTCTCAAAAAGAGAGTATTACTGATTTTTTGAAGTCTTCTTTTGGCCATTGTTTACCTGCAGAGCTGCCATTGTAGCTTACTTGTTGATGGTAGCATTCTAGCTAAAGTTTCTAAATTGCCATTCTCAGCTGAAGATGCATCACAAGATTGAACAAATGACATTTATGGTGTAATAACATCTTTTAGCCATCGGGAATTATTGTGTTGCATCTATCATTCCTGCAGGCCTTAAGGTATGTACCTAGTTCTGTGCTGCCATTCCTGTAATAATGTTACAGCCTTGAGAGAGACACTTCTCTCTTCAGTGCAGTTGTCACTGACATTGGTACTCTTGTTTCAGCATTATTATTACCATCATGTGTTATGTAGGTGATAGAATAACAAAATGTGTTTTTGAACTAGCTATATCTTTATTGACCTTATTTTTACTATTTCTTTTCACTGAAGTTCTTATTTAGCCTAACTGTTACCCTGTGAATAATCTTTTGTTTAGATAAAGCAAGAAAGCTAAAGGCTTGAGAACTTAGTCTGAGGCTTTGCACAAATAATTCAAACATTATATAAAACTGCTATACGCAGTAGGATATTTTGGTACTCTAGAAACTTAACTCTCAATTGGAAAGAGAAGTATGTACTTACTGGTTCAAAGAACAATTAGGTGCTTTTAATAACGCACTTGCAAAACTTTATATGCTGTAGCTAATAAAAAGGAATTTACTTTTCTAAGCAGTTGTGAATGAAAGACAAGGCCTTTATCTGCAGCAATTTACAATGTATACAGTAATAGAAAATAATGATTCACAATGAGAACTTCAAGGTGTCTGAGTTAGGCTTCTAATTTTCAAGTCGAGAGGATTTAGCATTCACAAATGAAGATGTTAGTTCGTGTAGACCGATCTTTTAAGTTCATTAAGGTACACAAGCCCTAGGATGATATCGGCAAGCCTTGTGATTGTCAGTTGTTCCTTAATAGAGGTGTGATGTTGGCAAGAATACTGAAATGAATGCTGCCAGAAGTCATTACTTGTGCCTCACCTGGGAAAGCACTGATCAGGAGTAATTTTGTGGGGGAAGTGACAGAATGCAACAAGCTCTGATTGTAATTGGAAGAGAAACTAGAAATGTTGCATCAGTGTTTGTCATAAATGACCAGCTGAAACAGATTTGAATGTGCTGATCCAGACCATTCTGGCATGTTAATTCAGATCATAACAGCACATCCTCTGTGTGTTAAGGTCAGCACAGAAGGATGAGGTAACACTTCTGAAGACACAGACTGTTGCTGGACTTTGTGAAGAGGCATGGTAAAAATGTCGCATCCTACAGTGCATAAAATAAGGAGAATGGCTCTCCTAGTACTTGCAGGGTGCCCATCTCATCGTCTTCAGGGTGAAAGCCATGTGGGTAGGCCAACCATGCCCTTACCCTCATGTTGTTTTCCCACATCAGTTACACAGCCCTATTTATAAGAAATGTTAAGTATAACTGGTGTCTTTCCGATAGCTGTGCCCACTCACTGCTTCTGCACTCTTGGGTGTGCTGTAGGAGGTGTTACATCTCTAGCTAAGTAGGTTTTTAAAACTCACTTATTGCCTCTTAGAGATCCCTGTTGTACTAGTCACCTCTCTTGCCATCCCCATAGCTAGCTTGCTAGAGTCTGGATTTAAATAAAAACTTGTGAAATGTTTCAGTGAGTTTACATCAAATTTCATAGCCCAAGAGTTGTATATCATACAATCTGCTTTTCTAAAAGGATACTAGTCAGTTCTTTCACTTCACAGTGGAAATTTTTTCAATAACTTATGTAATCTTTGAGCCTGAAGTAAGAGAAAGACTAAGAATAAAGTACACCTATGGATTCATCACACAGACTGAACAGTCAAAAGCAGGCAGAAACATCAAAGGACAGTCTTATTTACAGCTAAAGCTAACTTCATGACAGTTAGACTGCCGGTGACATTATGGGTATGTTTACTTGAATCTGAAATGTAGATGTTACTTAGTTTGAGAACATACTATGTGTGAATGTATGGGCATCAATAGCATTGTGATTTGCATTCAAGTGAAAGGAAAACCAAACAAAGAAAGAGTGAGTCACATTAAAACCAGGGGAGAATGACAGTGGAAAAACGTGGATAAATATCTATAACAATAGACAGAAGTCAGAGAGGGTATCCCATTGACAATAATATTATGCTTTTATTTCCATAAGAGAATAATAACACAATTCTAAAACTGGGCCAGCCATTACAAGGGATGGGACGCTCATTTGGCTAAAAGAAGACTGAACTTAATGCTCTGTGGCTTCTCACAAAAGTGCAAAACACTGTGTTTTGCTTAATATTGCTCCACTCTTGTTTTGTTTGGAAACCAGATGTGGGGAAAAAAGGCTGCATGCCTCCCACTGATTTTAGAAATGTTACTTCATGTCAGTCTTCTGGAAAGCATCCGCTAAAGCTATCAAACCCCTGAATCAAAAAATGAGGTTTACCTGCAGTCAGTCCAGCCCCTGCGTTTGTTCAGTTTTTCGTGTGGACTGGCTGCCTGCTGCTGCTGCCTGGGAGGGCTCCAGGGCCCTGAAGAAACAACTTGACCAGAATATGCTGCATTTACAGCTCCCCTTCATTTCCAGTGTTGCGGTTCATCAGTGTGAAACCCTGTAGCTGTTGCAGCTATTAAATGTGTAGCTCTTACAGCCATTCTCTGTAAAATGGCTTGGTACCTCTGTAAACTAAACAGAAAAATAAACAACACTAATAACTAGAAATCTTTTAAAAGTCTGGGGAAAAAACAATGCAGGACTTAGTTTTCATAGAATACTTTGGGTTGGAAGGGACCTTTAAAAGTCATCTAGTCCAACCCCCCTGCCGTGGGCAGGGACATCTTCAACTAGATCAGGTTGCTCAGAGCCCCGTCCAACCTGACCTGGAATGTTGCCAGGGATGGGGCATCCACCACCTCTCTGGGCAACCTGTGCCAGTGCTTCACCACCCTCAGCATGAAAAATTTCTTCCTTAGATCTAGTCTCAGTCTACCCCCGTTTAGTTTAAAGCCATTCCCCCTTGTCCTGTTGCAACAGGCCCTGCTAAAAAGTTTGCCACCATCTTTTTTATAAGCCCCCTTTAAGTACTGATGGGCTGTAATAAAGTGTCCCCAAAGCCTTCTCTTCTCTAGGCTGAACAACCCCAACTCTCTCAGCCTTTCTTCACAGGAGAGGTGTTCCATCCCCCTGATCATTTTTGTGGCCCTCTTCTGGACCCGCTCCAACAGGTCCGTCTAGGTGGGGTCTCACCAGAGCAGAGTCGAGGGGCAGAATCACCTCCCTCGCCCTGCTGGCCACACTTCTTTAGATGCAGCCCAGGGTACGACTGGCCTTCTGGGCTGCGAGTGCACGTTGCTGGCTCATGTCCAGTTTTTCATCCACCAGCACCCCCAAGTCCTTCTCGGCAGGGCTGCCTTCAATCCCTTCACCCCCCAACCCTTATTGCTAA
>NW_008824049.1:3107449-3144501 GCF_000699105.1 Pygoscelis adeliae
GTCCCTGGCCAGATTTAATTCTATCAGGGCTTTAGCTTTCCTAACCTGATCCCTGGCTGCTCGGACAATTTCTCTGTATTCCTCCCAGGCTACCTGTCCTTGCTTCCACCCTCTGTAGGCTTCCTTTTTGTGTTTGAGTTCGTCCAGGAGCTCCTTGTTCATCCATGCAGGCCTCTTGGCGTTTTTGCCTGACTGCCTCTTTGTTGGGATGCATCGCTCCTGAGCTTGGAGGAGGTGATCCTTGAATATTACCCAGCTTTCCTGGGCCCCTCTTCCCTTCAGGGCTTTGTCCCATGGCACTCTACCAAGCAGATCCCTGAAGTGGCCAAAGTCGGCTCTCCTGAAGGCCAGGGTAGTGAGCTTGCTGTGTGCCCTCCTTGCTGCCCTAAGGATCTTGAACTCCACCATTTCGTGGTCACTGCAGCCCAGGCTGCCCTTGAGCTTTTTGATTATATCAAATTTTATTTGAGGGGATATATTTCAGATGTAATGCCTAATATAAATCTAATGTTTGGGTTCATAAGAAAACACTAATTAGCAAGATGGGATAACTCTCTGCATCTTTTCTCTTCCTTTGAGTATCAGGAGAATGAAACGAAGTAGCTCTTAATATGTTCTCATCCAATTACATTTAACTCTCTGGCTCTAATTATTCATTGATCACCAATCATTGGTAGTTGTTTACACACAACAGTCTTCACATGTAACATGCAACATATTGAGGATTATTGTTATAATAGGAGCTAATCAATGAAAACCACTCATGACTCTCTTAATGAGGTGACAGTGAAAGGTTTTTCTTTTGTTTACTGCAGCAATAGATTTGTCAAACCAAACATAGCTGTTCACAGCCAGCAGGAAAATGGTTTTCAGCGTTAGATCGCAGACACCATTTTTCTCTTTCTCTATAATAATATTAAAGTTGAAAAACGATTATTCCGGTCCCCCTTTATTAAACAAGCTATTACAAAGCAAGTGAAGGATTTCTGCACCTTCAATTTTCCACCTAATAATAGTAAAATATATCCATTGTTGCCTTGACAATATTAATGCTGGGGGTTTTTTCCCCAATGCCTAAAGCAACGAGTCTCACCACTTTCTTTGCCAGCTTGAAACAAATTGTGGCTTCAGATTTTTAATATTAAAGGCAGGGGTTTTTACTGGTTTTTACTGTGATTAGTTAATTCACAGGCTTAATATCCACCAGTAGACTAGACCTTCACAACAGCCTTTGGATTATTCTTGATAATACCAGTATATTGCACTGAGACATATCTGTTAACTCTAGAACTCCAAGATACCTTAAAATAAACATATGTCAGATATTAGGCATTTAGGCAGAGTTAATGCCACTGGCCTACATTTTTTTTCTAGTTTGTCATGCGATGTTTCTGCCATTAAAGCTTCAGACATGCTGTCTCTGGTATTTTTGGAGGTGCTGTGTTCTCAAAGCTCTGCTGATTTATTAGAGAACAGTGAATTCAGCACCCCTAAAAATAGATGAGTAAAGTTTTGACTTCAGAGCATGTTCATTTTTGAAATCAGAAATGGGATGCAGAAATAGCCCTTCCCAGGCATGTGCGCTGAATGTCAGGCTATAGCCATAGGCTCACTCTGTTTTGTCTCCAATCAGTAGGAAATCTAGGATGGAACGATCTTCATTGGAAGATCCTTTAAATAATTCTTTTTAATTATTTATGCTGAAAATATTCCAAATGCAAAAAGAAGCTAAAACTTCTTAGATTATGCAGATTCAAAGAGACTTTGAGGACATCCATTAATATTTGCATGCTGGATAGTTTGGTGTGCTGCTTCAATTATCTGGAGCTTGATCACCGTGTGTAATCATAATTTGTTCATAAAACTACCCAGGCCTGTCAGCACACTGCCTGAAATTAAGCTGCTTCTGCTTGTGCAGAGCTTATGAAAAATTGAATGGCAGCTCATTTTCACAAAACATGACAAACATAAAAGAAATTATGAATTAATTTTAAACCCTGCTTAGCAGAGTCTTATCAATTTGATGGAGTCCTTTGTCTTACAGAAGTCTGGCATCAGAGCTGATATGCTTAATTAGTATCAAGCATCTCAGAATGTCTGTGACTGACAGGTTAGACCATTTGGTGTCCTCCCCCAACCTCCCCATGAATTGCAGTTTGAAATATAACAGTTTTAGTTAGGGAAGCTGACTAACACAACTTTCCCACCTTTACATCAAATTTAACACATGAAAACGGGATTGCTATTGCAGATGAAGCAAAGACTGGCACAACCCATGAAATCAAAGAAAAATGAAATCACGTTTGCTGCTGTGGAGTCTCTTTAGATCTGAGATTACAGTGTTCTGGTCTGGGAATATACCTCTGATTTGAATGTGAACATAATATGTTTTCATTTAGCACTTGGAAAAATTAACCCATCTGGCACAAGCAATCAAGAGCTTCACAGAGGTTACTGGACACATCCAATAAGCACTTTGGAGGGAGTACAAATTAAAGAATGTTTCTTTTATTCAAGAATTCTGCCTGGATGCGAAGGGTGCCTGGTATCAGTAGGATTTGAAAGCGGTAGGTACCTTATACAGTTAATCTCCAAATAATTTTTTTCCAGAAGTATACTGAGATAGGGGTGTCACTAGTGTCAAAATAAGGATTTGAGTCTCAAGCTTTAGTTAAAAGGTATTAATAATATTGTCTGTCTCATAGAGAAAGGGAGGGGGAAAAGTAGAATAATAATGCTTAAGGGTCTTAGAGATAATTGTCTACATCCTCCTTTTCTCTCATTGAAGTGAAGCCTTGTACTTAATTGCACTGATTTCCTCAAGGTAATTCCTGAACTGTGATGATGTAACAGGAGCATGACTTTACCTATAGAATTGTAAATAAGTTTAAAATCTTTAAATGTGTCCTGTCCCTGCATATTTTTAGCAACATCTAGAGAAAAAGGTAGGTATTCAGAAAATATTGCATAAAGTTATGCTCATGGAAGAGTTATTAAAGACGTTTAGTTGAATTTGGACTGTAAAATCTTCTGTAGCTCCAAGTTTAGCTTAAATCTAACCATGTGGCAATCAAACTACACTTGAGTTTTAGATGCAGATTCTTGCCTGGTATTGCTCAGATAATCACAATAATGCTGAACTTTCGGTCTTTGCTATGTTATGAATCTTTCAATAAAGACAGTCTAATTCTTTGTTGATATTTTCTGGACTTTCAGGAGGGTTTAGCTATGCCTCATGTTTGCTCCGACTGGCAGGTTTCCCATTGGAGTTACTGGGATAGCTTGCAGAGGAAGGAGGACAAGTTTAGGCCTATTTCATGTATTTCTTTTTTATGTGCAAAGAGAGGGAAAAAGAATAAAATTGCCCTCAAATATCTGAAAGGAGAAATAAGGTAATTTTTTTTTTCTCTCTCAGCTCTGCAAGCCTGATTTTCTTTTTTCTTCTTAGCTTTTTTTTTTTTTCCTTTTCATTTCTCTTTTCCAAGAGTCTCCTTGCTCTGAGAGTCTCTCAGATCAGCTTATGTTCAGATTGCGCTGGTATAAATGGTTATAGTTTATACACCTGCAATGAGAGTCAGGACTTTGAACAGGCAGTATAATAGTTATGACCATGCTGAGGATTACGTTGAGGAGATATCTCATAAGTTGTTCTACTATTCTGAGCTTTTCATAAACCTTTCTGTGACTTTCATAGTGCACTTCTTCTGTGTGTACTTTGGATATTCCAGTTGCATCTACTGTGGTCTTCACCTTCTTGCCAGGCAACAACGTACCTTGGGTAAGCGATTTCTCTGCATTCCAGGTCGCTCTTTTATCTTCCTTGTAGGAACTTTGTGTCTGTTTTGTGTATTCTGGGGTGTATCTAGGTTTTCTTCTGCTCTTAAAGTGAAAATACTGTAAACTGGAAGAGCACAACCTATTTCAAGAAACCTGGATTCTCTCAGCAGAACAATATTTTTATGCTGGTAGCTGTGCTTTCCCCAGAGGAACCTCAGCTTGACTCTAAACTCAGTTGTCACTGCTCGTCTTCATTTCTCATGATTTCTAGAATTACTGTACTATAAAAGTAATTTCTGAAATATCATTACAGATTAAGACAAAGCTTTTTCTTTTTCTATTATATAGCTGAGGGAGCTTTGGTATGTCTAAGAAACACTTTAGTGTCAGGGGAAAAATGTTTTTTACTTACCTTACACTTCAAATTTAATAGCTACTAAAAGTATTTACTCATTATGTAGCTACCAGCATAAAAAGACTATCAAATATGTATCATTGGTAATGAGCATACCGCTTTTTTTTTAATGAAATTACAAGAAATGCAGCTAATGAGGCACAACTGGGCAGATCAGTAGAAAGTGCAAGTTCAGTCCATGTGGTCAGTTTTAAAAACTGAGTCAATCCTTCCTCATCCCAGGCCTTTGATTTCCAAGGTCAATGCAGGGATGGGTCCTGCATATTTTCTTGTACTCTGAATCTTTGAAAATTTGCTACTCTGCATTTTTAGAGTTTTTTATTTGCCTTTAAACATTAAAAACTGCTAGGATCGTATGATAGCACAAACATTTCTCTCAGGCATATGGAATAAAGAAGTTGAAGTTTTCACAGATATCGTTACAAAACATTTGTTATATTCTCAAGGGCCTTATGGAAGCTTCATACCTGCTTACAGAAGCTTACCCATCTGAACTCGTTGGGGATGGTTCCTTTTTTGACAGGAAAAGATTAGATTTGACTATATTTGCAGGATGCCTTGATTGTCTAGAAATGCTCTGCTAAAAGTGGTTTGTTTTTCCTGCATCTCTGCAGTAAATTACATGCTTCAGAGTAGTGGTGGGCACTCTAAACTGGTCAGTCTGATGTTTATTATGATTTTATATGGTCTTGAGTGGCATGTGATTAAAGGGATGATTTTCAAGTGTCACACTGCAGCTTTGTTAATGTACTTGGTAATTTTCAAGTGGTGCTAGTGTAGGAGTCATAGAATGGTTCTTTATACCCCTAATACAGTAAACCTCTAATGAGTGGTCCTTTTCCGTCTACCTAGTGCTATATGCAGTTCAAGCTTTTAAGGGAAAATAGAGAACCTGATGAGAGCTTAATGTCCAGCTATGAAAAGTGGGGTCTTCAGTGCTACCTTGAGTTCCCTTTCTGCCTTTTAGCACTCTTGGACGTTAGCCAGATGATGTGATAAACTAAACTTTCCCTCAGATTATTTACTTTGATTTCTGAGTCCTACGCTTATTAACCTAAGTTATACTCCTGGAAATGTCTGCTAGTCTTGGCCTCAGCCGGAACATTTTCTTCCAATCTCTAACCAGCAGGAACATTTTCTTCCAATCTCTAAACAGTCAATTTGTCCTGAAAATGGAGCTTCTGTACTAAACAACAGGGAGTAGTAGAGGGCAGGACAATTGCACAGAGCAAGCGACTTGGAGCACCTGGCAAATATTTGGCTATGCAGTTCTTCCCACAGGAATGTAATCAGCTCCCTTCTCCCACCATCTGGAAGACAGAGCATTTTTGCCAGCAGAGGAACTTGTTTTGCAGTCCCCATCCTGCCTGCCTTCTGTTCTTTCCTCCACAAAGAGCATTTTATCCCATTCTGACTTCACAGGCTGATCCAGAATCCCATGTGAGAACGTAAATGGAGGTGGGAGTATTGTGGGATGGATATTCCTCAATTTTTGAGGAATTTTGTCAAAAAACATGGAAAGAAATCACATTCTGCTCAAGCTTTTTCCAGCTTTGAAAGCATTAAATGTGCTGACCTGTGGAAAATAATGGTTGATATTGGCTTTGAAATGAAGCTGTGCCTTTTGTTACTCCAAATCATATTTGAACAACTTCCAAGTGATTTGGTATAATTTCACGGATACAGCTGAAACAGAATGTGGTACAATAGCTTGGGGTTTATTTTGTTTTGTTTTCCCATCACCCCTTACCCAGAATTTCTCTGCAATGGAAATTGTGGTTCCATTTGAAACCATGCTTGCTAGTGTGTCAGACATGAGTCATCTTGTAACGCAGGCATTAGTGATTTGCATTAATGCATCTTTAAATCTACCGATCCGTTGTTGCCGTGATCAGAAATGTGCCTTGATTCTTAGTTCAAAGAGTTGATTAGAGGCATTAGTTCCAGAGCATTAGTTTTGAGATTTCCTTGTTGCACCTAGTAGGTGTTTTGTTTTATTTTATTTTTTAACATAATTAAAGATATGAAAGTAAATGATCATTTCTAGTTGTTTATGATGGAGTATTTTAAACATACTTAAATACTTTACCTTCTGCCCCTTCAGTTAGGTGGGCTCTTTATGTAACTAGCAGATTATCGTTATTGTTTTCTAACAGTAGTCATGCAAATGTGTTGCAAGGACATTTAAATGCTCACCCCCAGGTTGTGTGATGTAGGTGCAGTGTTGCAGGATCTGTTCATGACTGCAGGAGAACTCTTCTGCTTACATGACTGGAAACTGGAAAAGGCCATAAAGATGTTAAATATTCTCATGATTTAGCCTGTAGCTTCCCTGAAATGGGTGGTCATGGTTACCTTTTACCACCCAAGCTGGTTAAGTGAATGCCAGGGATAGGGTGGAGAGAGGAAAGTTTGTAGTGATGATGTTGTGAATGGTAATGTCGGAGTTAATGTTACAGCAACCCTGTTAGAAGTCAAGTCAAGAGCAAGCCCCCCTGCTACTATGAGGGTCAGTTAAACAAGGTATGAAAGATGTGATACATTGTAGCAAACTAAGGAAAAAAATGCAGTTATTTAACAGCATTTAATTACAATGTTTCCCATAATAATAATAATGCATGCATCTTTAATGATCTTGAAAACTGTTTCCTTTGCTTGTTCTTCATTTTGAACACCAGTTCTCACTTACAGAATTTTCATATATAGGACTGAGTATAGTCCCTTCCAACCCAAACTACTCTATTCTATGACGCTATATGTGATAATCAACAACTGCTCAGATGCACAAAGTTGATGTTAAAATATTAATATTGCAAAGTCAAACAGTCTTTTCTTAAAAAAAGGCATTTACTCTAGAGCAAATCTTGATTGAAGCAATGTGATTTGAACTTGTCCTTTTATCCATAAATAATGAATTTTAAAAATGGAAAGACAACTTGTGAATTGCTAGGAGCAGAAATATTCAAAGATTCAAACTGCAAATAAAGTATTATTTAAAACAGTTAATCAGAAGTTGGTTCTGGGAATTTTTATTTCTAGTCTTCATTCTTACATTGCTCTCGATGTGCCAGTTAGTTCTTAGGGAAGATTAGTCATTTTCAGAGGAGTAGTGAAGAACTGAATCATTTTGTGTTTGAGCATCTACAAAGAAATGCCGGGCAAGCCACTCACTATCTTCTTATTTGTAATATTTCCACTTCATAGGGAGGGTAGA
The DNA here is from genome assembly GCF_000699105.1 of Pygoscelis adeliae. Lineage (NCBI taxonomy): Eukaryota > Metazoa > Chordata > Aves > Sphenisciformes > Spheniscidae > Pygoscelis > Pygoscelis adeliae. The sequence goes on from NW_008824049.1 coordinate 3,114,856, forward strand.
GGTGGACCTCTGAGAGGGGACTGGAAACCAGATAAAAGAATAAGACCAACAGATGCTCAAATTGTCAAGCCTGAACTGGCTAAATCTTGACAGGTAATACTGAGATCCCAAAGTCAGCACAATCTGCCAGAGATGTTGTTGGTTTAGGTGGCCATTTGTCTTGCGCAAAGAGAAAATAGAGGGGAACTGAAGGCAGTTTTGGTTAACTTATTATTCTGTAGTTTGAGACAGTTCAAGTAAGTATCCAAGTCACAATGTCCTGAAGTTCTTTCTCATCAGTTCTAAGCATAGTTTTTATAAATCAAGTCTTCCTGTGCATGTTGTTTTGGTTTGGTGTGCTATTTTTAACCTCCCTTGCTGCAATAATGTCTAAGTGATGAAACTGAGACATGTTTAAGTACTCTGTGGGCTGCAAGGCATAAGCGCCTCAGTCCTTCATTACTGCTGAGATCAGTTTTACAATCGCCATCCTGAAAACCAAATAGACAACATTCTTTTGAACTTGCTTCCCTCCTATGAGGTGCTCAACACCTCATTTAAACTACGTATCGTGGCTCCTGGTTCATCTGTCCTTACAAAATAGGAAAGGAAAATTACTGCAGAATCAGTAAGAGCCCAGCTGGCTGATGATGATGCAGAAAGGGCACTGCTCGCCTGTGTTCCCCAAATCATGCCTACCCTCCTGCTGCAAAACACCACGCTCTGGTGTATTGTGTGGTTTTAATGGCATTCTTGAAAAATGGATTCAGATAATCAGAAATAGAAAATGAAGTAGAAATTATGTTTAAACTAGTGTTTTTTTTTTTCTTCTTTTTTTAAAAAAAACTAGGTCAAAAAATTTTGCTGCTGAAGTGACACTTGTGAAGCAATATTTGTTTGATGCAAAGCCTTTAAAATGCTTACCTTTATTTTAAAAAAAATATTTTGAGGAACCGTCCTTTCAAAAGGACTTCTTAGATATGTATCTTAATTATATGATAAATATGTTAGATGCAAAAATAATAACTTTCACTAAGTCATAATCTTAAGTAACCAGTGGACCATGGATAGATTACTTGGAGATAAACTTCTAACTTCCTTCTTAGTTTTGAAAAACTTTGACTGGTGTATTTCAGAATTTACATGTTTGTCTTCATTGAAATAAATGTGTCAGAAAATGTTTTAAGGAAGTTTCTGATGCAGAAATATGAAGCACAGCAACAAGAGTAGGGGGAAGTAACAGAAATTGCCACAGTGGATGTAAAAGATTGCACGGTAGGTTTAGAATTAGCAGAGGCAATAGCATTAATAATATTTTGCATTACTGCATCAATTACCTGGTTCACTCTGCCATTGAAGAAAGGGATCTAATAAATTCCATCTCTTGCTGTTGAAGGATATTAGCCATCCGTTTACTGAGAGGTTTTAATTTGCAGAGATATGAAATGATGTTTGACCCAAGTGCTTGTTGAATGCAAACCCATGACAAATATATATGTATAACTAGTTGCAATTTTTAAGAATCTTTTCAGAAAAAAACTTCAATGAAATAATTTGATGTCTATAGTTTGATTTGCATGATATAAGAAATCTACATACATATTCTAAAATTTGCGGAGCAATTAAGATTTTCTTTTTTTCTGTGCCTCTTGGATTCAAGTTGAGATAGGAAATACAAAGTGTGCACTTTAAAATATTAATGTAGTGGCTGGTACATGTCCTTTTAAAAATGAAGTGAAATTGGTAAACAGATGAAGAGGCTTTCAAAGAAGAGTGACATTTAGTTATTTGAATTTATTGTAACCTGTTGTTATTACAATCATTTATGAGATAAGGGCCAAATTTTTATCAAAATATATTAGTGCACTGAAATTCTGTAGGAATTTGCAGCTCCATGTTAAGAGCAAAATGTGTGTTGAAGAATGGTGCACAGTGAGCCTGTTTGACACTTATCTGGGAAATCCAGTTATTAGTGGGTTTGGGTGCTGCTGAAATGGAAATATTATAAAAAACTGATCTGACCCCGTAGCCTCAGCCATCCAATATAATATATGCAAGGATGTTACATTTTTTTTGTCTTTTTACTTGAGTAAAAGTTTTAATTATAAATCAGAGAAAACATAAATATTGCTAAAATAACTTTCTGTATTCCAGTCAGTCCCAAGAACAATCACCAAGGAATTTGATTAAAAGAGTCAGAGCTGTGCTAATGGCAGTTTGCTCCAGTGTGGTAGAGCCTTTATTAAAATTCCTATTAAAAATCACCAAGAGGAAGGCTGCTGTTTGTGCTACTTGTCCTGGAAGCCACAGGCATCTGTGTCCAGTGGAAAGTTTTTTTTCTTGCTAATTATATTCATGTTTTGTAGCACTAATGTCTAGAAAGGTATAGAAGCAGAATTAGGGCTTGGGGGCTCCTGGATAAATTTTTGGTTTCTGTAATGGTGTTTGGACTATGTATATGCAAGAGTGGGTTAATATATTTAACAGGAATTTGTGTCCTTTCATATGTGAAAGGATTAAAATAACAATAAACCGTGTATCTTGGTGACTACTTGCATGTATTTGAATTGTTTGTAAAGGATATTCTCACTTCGAATGACCCTATAAACATTAATGAAGCCAGGTTGTATTTTCTTGATATTCTTGCAAAGTTAATATTTGAAGAAGTTGTGTGTGAAGTGTTGTAATGCAGAAGCAATATGACTGTAATTTTTAAAAGGTGTAAATATTGTATAAGGTTTGCAACCAGTGGATACCATTAACAAATGCGTGTCCATGGATCGCTGGAGATAAGCGTATGAGAGGCTAGTTGGAGGAAAAACTCTGATCCTCAGAAGTACTATCAGGCATTTGTTTCTAATCTAGTGTCCTTGAAACCAAAGGGATTAAGAGTGTGATTGCGGCCTTTTAACATTTGCTCATCAGAATAATTTGATATTAATAATAAGAAATATTAAATTTGTAACTCATGGTTTATATTTAATGAGGATACAACATTTTGTATGGGAACGCAAACTGATTTCTAACACCACTCAGGAAGATGCATCTAGCTTAAGATCAGGAATATAATAGCTTCTTTCCCATTTGTTTTCACACAAACCCACTTGTCTGTAGTAGTCCTGAATGGCCCATATTTGCTGGTCCCAAGACTGGATGGACCTTTGACTCTGCCACTTCTCGGTGATTCCCGTAATATGTGCTGTGACAGAAGATACGAAGCTGTGTTCTCTGGGCAGTTGCACTGGCTGGGCATGCTGCCCTGCGCGCTTTTGACCTACGCGCATCACCTACTGGAGGACATAACCGCTCCGCTTCCACCAGCCAAGGGGAGCCTGCAGCTGAGGAAGGGTGCTGCATGGACACTGGTGATGTTATTTCTAATCTTTGCTGTGACTAAGTGCACAAATCCCTTGATGGCTTTAATGAAGTTTACAGCAGTTACTTAACATTATACACAGTGCTTGCTGTAGGTGGCAACGGTAAGATTTGCTGAATTCACAGGTTTATGAAGTGTAGCGCTAAAACAGCTTAAGGCTTCATCAGTTCTAGTTCTGCCATTAAGCATTGCCACAATCTGCAAAATGAATATGGATGACATCTGAGAAGGTTATGCTAATTAGTTTAGTTGAAGTCATTCCATGGCATAGATTGCGTAAATTAATACTTTTAACTCTAATTTTAATGGGAGGAACAATTGAAAGCAACTCTAAAATCAGAGCATCATAAAAAGATGTTGCTAGCCTGTAAATGTGGCTCTATATGATGATGATAATGAACAGTGTATGACATGTTATTCTAAATATCTCTTTATTGAAAGATATGCAGAGTAAGTCTAATATATAACTTTCACGTTTTAGTTTCTCATACCTATATGTATTTGCTGTACTACTGTACAAGTGAAAGGTAGTAATTCATAAATATAGTACAAGGATTTGAATGTTATAAACTTAGAATTTTTAGAAAATAATTTTTGCCTTTCTAGCTTTGAAATTAGGTCTTTTAGAATGATAGATGCAGAACCAATTAATTATATCAAGGTTTTTTTTCTCCTTCAGTATAGGTGATCTGCTCAGCTGAGCTAGTCTCTATCTGCATGATTAAAACTACCATGCATATCTTTGCTTTTGAGATACTTATATACGCTGCTTTTTCTGCAGTATCATGTGGAAGCCCCGGGTTAGCTTTGTTTTCCCCACAGAGAAGCTATTCTTCCTTTCATTTAATGCTATGCTCACGTATATTTGTTAGATGTATCTTGGACTTCCCAGCCATCTCTTATACAGTATCTGGGGAAAAAAAAACCCAAAAGCTTCCCCCCTCCCCTGCCCTTAGGAAGCCCATTAATCATTGAAATTGCCAAGAATGTTGTTAAAGGAAAAGATTTATCATTCTAGGTATATCTTAAAATTTTGGAGCCACGCTGTGACAGTGTGCAACATCTATAGATGATGAAATTACAGTAAGAAGTTATGATGCTGAAAAGAATTTAAATGTAGGAATGGAACAAATAGAATTAGGTTAAATTGAAAATTCTTGTTATTCTGTTTTATGTCTCATGATTTCGCTGATCATAACACCAATTCACCTAAACCAGAATCAAGAACCCACTGTTATAAAGAGCTTAAAGTCTAAGACAGCAAGTGTGCCAGGATATATTTGAATATCATTGGAGATGTGATTGTAGCATATTTAGACATACCTCTGCATTATTTATGAGTGATGGTAGTAATGATGGAACAACTGAAGTTTCATGTAAGATTGTGGAAAAACACTGTGAAACTTAAGATTAATTAGTTGGTCAATTTGCGCTACATCATCATCACTGAATTGCTACCTAAAGGAGTTCTATTAAAGCTGGTTCAGGTACGTCAGCTTTAACCCACATGTCCCTGTAGATTCACAGACAGAAGAGATTTCAAGGGGAATCTGAAATCTTGTTCAGACAAAATTTCATTTGTATATGAGATTATCCAAAGGTAACCATAAAAGTGATTGAGGATACAACCCTGAGGAGCTGCACAGAGAAGCCTCCGAAGAGCCACTGAAGGAGGGATCAGACTGGCAGGAGAAGAACCATGGCAGAACAGATTAAAAGAAGCAAAGGACTTTATGAAGTCATTATTATATTTGAAAAGTTCATTGTTGTTTAATCACTGTAGCAGCTACTGTAAAAACACATATGTAAGCCATAACACTACTGACTGGGGGTTTAGCAAGTAAATCTGTGTAATCCTCTGAGGACTTCTGTACTACACTGCAGTTTGCTGAGCCACTTACATTTTCATACATGTTTTGTAGATAAAGATACCTAAGAACTGGTGAGTTTAGAGAGAACTCTTAAATAGAATTTCAACCTTTGGCAAGCTGCCCCACCCAGGGCTGTACTGTAGCTTTAAACCTTGAATGCTTGGTATGAATTATTTTATAGGCATAGTTTAAAGAATTTATTGGATTGAACCTTTCAAAGCAGCCTAATGCAAGAAGGCTTTAGCTATCTAAAACAATGTGATAGCCCCATGTGAACTTTGATTTTATTTTTTTTATCTCGGGTTTTTGACAGGTTTCACCCTGGCTTAAACCATTGTTTTAAGGGCAGTGACTGTCAGTATATGTCTCTTCTGTGCAGATGAATGTTTGTGAAGATGAATGTCTGTTAGGTTAAACAGACATAACCTGTGTAGTCTGACACAGAAATGTTTATCTCTGTAAAAGACAACCTGGTAGCACTTTTTGTCAAAAAAAAAAAAAAAATTGTCCATTTTTCTTTTTGATTTGGTAAATGGCTTGCTTGGATTGAGTTTCTAATTAAGCTTGGTTTTATATTGGGATGTTTATTTCGCAGGGAGATTATTTCCAGTAATGCATCTCAGATAAACAGGTGACAGCAAACCACAGAAAAATCCGTCGCTAATTCTGGCATTATCAATCACTTTTTAAGCTAATGCAAAAAAATCTCTAAAGACAAACATTTAACTCTGTTCAATGTGTTACTGTATGTCAACTGTTGATAGAGAGGTTTTTTACTGATTTTGGATGTGTCATGCTCCACTTAGAATTCTCTAGCGTTCCCATTGATAAATACCAAGGCATAACTGTCATTTGCATGAATGGAAGCTGTAATTAAAAATGTATTTATGGCCTGTGTTGAAGTCATGAATGTAAAGAGGGACGTTTGCTAATGTAGAAATATAAATAACAGTTATAAATGTTCACTTTTTAGCATGGAAATTATATTTCAGACCATTTGAGATGCATTTTGTTTTTTAAATAATAGTATTAGGAGGCTGAATTTTTAATATTTACTATGTTGCAATTAAATTGTTGATCATATAAATAAGTTTGGCAAGAGTGGTGTATCCATTTATCAAACATGAGAAACAAGTGTGAGAATTGGCTTGGCAAATTTAAGATTTAAAGAACAATGAAGACCAGCACCATTGGAGAGGAGCCTGCACCTCCTTAGGGCTGTACCCTCAGTCACTTTTTTTATGATTATCTTTGGATAAACTCATATAGTTTAGGAAAAACACTGTTGTCCTCAAAACTTGAAGTAACTTTTGAGCTGATAAAAGTTGCGGTGTGCTTTCCACTGGAAATTAAAAAAAACTCCCCCCAAAATTCCACACTTCTTTATGAAATGAAATTTTCTAAACTTTACCTGCCTAATTTAAATAATTTTGAACTGAAATTGATCCTAAAAGCCAACAAACATTGCTTTGTAACCTTCTTAGCACTTGAGTCCCCTACCTATGGGACTGGATGCAGTGAAAGCCATGGCCGAGGTAGAAATCCTCTTGTCAGGGATGCGCAGCCAGCTGAAAGGCTCTGAGCTTTCCATTTCTGTGGTGGGGTGTCTCTGATATGTTTGGAGACTTGCAACCCACTAAATACTTGGCCTTCAGAAATGGAACTTGGGTGTTTTCACATAAATTAGGATATGTTCCAGATAGAGATGATCCAAGTATAAAAATCTATTAATGTGCAATAATAAAAGCACCAAGCAAAATCTTAACTTGGCAAGAAGGCACTCAATTTCCATTCAGTTTATATTCACTTGGATAGGAAATACTTAAATCTTTATCAGCCACCAAAATACATAGGCAGTTGAATGACTGTAGGAGATGGCGAGATGCTCTGAGATGTCTTAATTTGCAACCTGCCCAAATGAACAGCTGTACTGTGATGCTTTCCCAAATGAAGGTGTGGAGGTGTACCAGCCACTTGTTTTGCTGGCATTATTCAAGGGATTTACTAGACTGGAGCAGGCAATTGTCCAATGAAAAATATATTTCTTGAGTTAAATTTGATGAAAGGAACAACATAGTGATACTATTTGACTATTCATTTTTATTTTTAGTATTGATTCATATTATTCTGCTTTATATCAACAGTGCTTTGCACGTACTATGAGTTTGTCAGCTGTGTGGTCACAGTAGATGCATTTAGCAGGCTCCTTTTTAAAATGTACCTGCTTTGATTTCTGTGATGTTCATGCTGTAGATTAACTGTAATGAAATTGGCTAATTGAGTAACATGTAGGATCTATTTTATAGCCAGATTGTGTACTTTGTATTCTGTATACTGAAGTTGGCACTGTGGGTAAGTTGTAATAAAAGTCAATAACTAAAAAAGCTTTTTTTTGCCTCAACTAAATACTGTAAACAAAGGTCATGTAAAAATTTATTGTTTAACTATGCTTCATATTGTCAGCACTGGGATTAATAACCTTCAGTTTTTATAATGCTGCCAAAATATATTTTAATAAAAATTATGTATAGGTATTCTTTAAAGTAAGTTAAAAATAAACAGTCTGTTTACTATCCATTTACTATCCTATGACAACTATAACTTAGTTTCCACTCCTGTGTTCAATACAGGCTTCCCCATTTTTTTTTTTTTAATGACAGTCAATGTTGTTTAAAATTGCTTCAAATACAGAGTGCAGAGCTTGTTCGTATTTTTGCTGGGATTGTCATACACAACCGAAATTACAGTAGCTATTTAGCATGTATTTATTAACTACAAATTTCTCTTTGGTGCCTAGACCCTTTGAATTAAATACACTATTCATAAACAAAAGGGATTTGGGGTCAGTTTAATTAGGGGCAAGGAACTGAATTACTGAACTACAAAGTACTGCTGAATCCTATTTGCAGTTCCTTGCAAACTTCTCCCGAGAAGTTGTTGCTAAGAAACACCATCAAGTGTGTAGCTGCTCCAGAGCAGCTTCTCCTTTATCCTTTCTGACATGTTCAAAATGTAAAAGAAAATACTGGGTTTTTACCAATATTTTTAACAGGTATCTAGGTGCTTACATTTTTTTTTTTAAAGAATGGACAGAGAAATACTGGACATTGTACACATGAATAAATTACAGCCCCTTGGAAACACAGGGGTCCTATTGTCACTTACGTTTAAAAAGCAGTTTTTGTGACTCAGTGTGTTGGAACAATTCCTCAGAACTAAAAAATCACATTTCCAGTTTCCCAAATCCGTTCTAATTGGTTTGATGCATGTGCTGGCAGAATAATTGATTGACATTAAGATCACTAAGCAAAGAGTGAGCTAACAGAATCAGATTAATGAAAACATATGGTAATTACAACTGTGAAAAAACAACTTAGAGTTTATAATGTTGCCTTGGAGCAAATAATCAGATGTTATCAATGAACAATTAGAGTTGATAAAAGTCATCTTGTATGTATAGGATTACCATGCATAGCTACAGATGTGTTTTAAATGAAAGATTTACTGGCAGTTTCCTGCCTAAAATATGCATGACATGTAAACACATTGTTTATGATAACAAATAAAATCAAATCAATTCCTGCAGAATGCTTCATGGCAGAAGATCAAAGTTTATATATGCTTTTCATTTATATTCTATAAAAGATTAATTTCATGCCCTTTATTGCATTATATTAATCGGTTTCCCTAATATGTGTGTTATTAATGAATATTCCTATAACGGCTGTCAAAATACTGGTATATTAATAATGGAAGTAGAAAAATTAACTTAATGGCTATGAAAAGCTCTGCATTTTGCAAAAGCAGAAAAAAATCATATGTGACAAAATAGAAGTAGGAAATACCTACCACATAGAATTTAAAAATCAGTTCCTGAGGGCAGGTAGTTCTGAAGAGCCAATGTTTTGGGAACTGCATATCTTTCTCTCTCCTATATCCCCATTCCTCCAGCATAGAGTAGAGGTCCAAAACCCATTCAGAAGTATAGTGGAAGATACACAGAAGCGTATCTCAGCCAGCTTTGGCATGGAACAGTGATAGAGAAAATCTAGGGAGAAAGGAGGAAATAAAGATGACTACGTGGTTGCCATTTTAATAACAGAAAATTTGCTGTTAGTTATTCTCTGAATTTATTTAGAAAAACTGTAGTTTATTAATTTTCTTTTGAAGTTTCTGTGATTGCAAACCAAAATTAAAGAACTTGTTTTGTGTTTTCTTGTGCAAATACATAGTATTGTGTGTTTGTGCAAGGGTTACCCATAAGAAATTGTAGGGTTGGGGTCTTGTTTAAGTCTAGCAATAATTTGCACATGTATATAGACTCAAATCTTGGGCAAGATACTGTAAATCCACCTTGTGAGAAATAATCTCTTACTGAAGCGAATAATAAAGGCTTTAATGTCATTACTGTAATGCAACTGGGACTGGAACTGGACTCCTGAAGCTTTCAGAAAGAGAGGCACATTATCCTAACCTTACCTTCAGCATCATTTAGATGCTCATAATCTTAAAGGAATATGATTCTCTAACTTCCAAATCTAGCTTAGCCTTTTGTTATATGCAAAATTATGTGAACACCAGATCCAGCATTCACTTCAGCAAGACTGCTATGTCTCAGGTGCTTGTAATTTCTTCTCCTTGTGTGTTAGACTCTTTACCAGCACCACGTTCTAAAGCTTGAATCTTCCTGCACCGGGATCTGGATAGACTCTGGCATTACAATGTAGTAGTCATTGTCTCACCACAGGAACTATCCTATAGCAGTTAGTGAGGTTTTATTTGTCCTGGAATGATCAAATAGAAAGACGCAAAATTCAGGGATCCCCAAACAGGATCATTGGTACAGGTACCATTCCTTTATGAAATCTCCCTAATGTTCAAATGCAAGTGAGCAGTCAAAGAAAGAACAGGGAAGAGAAGAGAAAGCTTAAAGAGAATTTAAAAATCATGTGAAACTCGTGCTCTGCTTGTAACTCATCACAGGCACAGTTTTGTTTTCATGTAAGTGTATGCACAAATTCTGGTAGTGGATCTCCTCATTTAGAACAGGCAGTCATGTTCTAGTGAAAATGAAAATAATAATAGATTTTTACTTGACAACTATGCAATTTAAAGCTGGACATTGCCTTGCACAAAATCTATAGTTTCTTCTATTTTTAAGTGAAAGATCTCAGTAAGGTGAAAAACCCAAGTCCTTCATTTTTCATGCTTCCACCTTACCTTCCTGCTGTAAATTTCATTCTTCTGTTCTCAGTGCTTGCATTGAAATGTGTCTGGAAAAAATATTCCTTGAGACATCTGACAACCCTTTTTTGTTTCCACCTGTTGTACTTTCCCACAAAACAAAAGGAAAATTTCTGCTTCTATAGAAATTTAAATTCTACTTTTAATGAAAATTTTTGTGGCTTTCAAGATCCTGTGATACCAGTGGTGATAATGCAGTTGTTTACTCCACTGGCTACTTGATTAATCCTCACTTATAATCATAGTTACAGCAATATTCACCTCTTCAAAATAATGTCATTATGATTTAAACCAGGAATTAGTAAACAACTCACAGCTGTTGTGCAAAATGTTTGTATAGTAATGCATATTCATGAATATTTCATACAATAACACTTATTAATTTGTTTTTTGCAGAGAAACAACTAAATGATAGTTTATAAATTGATGTTTGGCAAATAATGCAGTTTTTCATGGCTGGTGTCAGTGATATATGAATCTCCCTACGTGTACTTTCTCACTAAATATTGCAAAAAGCTGCTTTGCAGAATCTTTAAATATCATAGAGGCAAATGGTTTTTTACATTTGTGGTAAGCATGAAGGGGCTAAAGCATCAAGGTCACAAACTGTAGAATAGGACCTCAAGGGGTTCATCCCTTTTCCCAAACATAGCAAAAATTCTTAGACTATTCCCATGCAATCTGTTCTTGTTTTCAAATAGTGGAGATACCAATAGTTGGAAGCAGTCTATTCTTATACCATGAAAGAGATTTTCTTTCTCAATGTATAACTTCAAATATATAACTTGAAGTCAGCCCTGTTTTGAGGAGGTTGGACCAGATGATTTCCAGGAGAACATACAAATCTAAATCATTCTGTGATTCCACGATTTTGTATACCAAAATTTATACCTCTGCAATTTAAGTCCACTGTTATTTGCCTTATGTACATATGAGATATGGGGAATATTTTATTCCCTTCATCTTTGCAGCCACCTCTTACATATTTAAATGTCATTGCTCTGGGTCCTCTTGGTCTGATACCATTTCAATCATAAATAGCTTCCTGGAATTTGATGGTTTAGACTGTGTTTTCCAGACTTGTGGTTCAACTAACCCACACCTTTCATGGAGTCCTCAAAGTTGGGTTGCATAGACTGTATCGTAGGCCTTACCACTAATTAATAGGATGGAAAGCCTAGCTTGTTTTCCATACAAAATATTATGAATATAACCCATTATGATGTCTGTCTTGTCTGATACAGCTGAGGGATGGTCAACTTATGATACATTGTAATTCTGAGATTTTGGGGTTTTCTTGAAAGAATGGATGCACAACTAACTGTTCAGTATCTTGCATTTGTGTGCAGGTGGTTATTCTTGCTGAAAGTCTAAAAATGTATGACTTGTCCTAGAATTATGTTCTGTTGCTTCCTTCTCTGAGACCTATACTGTATTTCTTTGTCTTGATTATGAAAATGTAAGGTGTGATTGTGTGAAAAGCATTTCTGAAGTCAAAATATGAAATTACTGCTTCCCTTCTCACCTACAAGATATGATTGACTTATGAATTGAAATAATCTTGATCCATGTCATCTTTCAAGTGCTCATAAGTAGTTTTATAATTCCAATTACTTGAAAATCAATTAAGTGAAGCAGTCTAAAGTTCAATGATTCTTCTGTTCTCCCCTTTCTTGAAAAAGAACAAAGATTAGGTTTACTGAACACTTAGTGTTTAGAAACTTGACCTGTCTTCCACAAGTTCTCAGAGGATGTGAATCCAGTGAGGTGCTAGACACTGTCTTTCCTTTCAAGTGGCAGCTGAAAAAAGTTTACGACCCTTGCCATAAATGAATTGTTGATCTGGCATAAAGTTATACAGCTGAGATAATGCATTTTATTTTATTTTTCAAGCAAGCTTGACATGAACACTGGCACCTTTAAGTTTTCTTCAGTGCTTTATCAGCCTTGAGGGGGAACAGGATCATTATACTAGTGAATTTAATTTAGGTATAACTAGATTTTGTGGGGTGGTCAATAAGCAGAAGCTGTTACTCAGATCAGTGAGGGCTTCTTCGGTCTTAATTTTGGTACTAATTTCATTTAGTGCTACTCCAATGAACTTTTAAAAGGAAGAAAGCTGTTCCTTAAGCTTCTTCTGCTTAATGCTCACTTAACTAGCAGAACTATGAACCCTGTCCTGTAAGAAATCAGATTTGATTTTTTTCATTACAATAATTTGATAGAACAATTCCACTTTTCATGCTGACGATATAGGCTAGGCTTCACTGACATTTATAAAATCCTGTAAAGCTTTTCAATGGACTTAGAAGAAAAAGAACTTTAGCTAGGATAGTTAGGCTACATGAGAGCCCCGAAAAGAGGGGAGCAAGGAGAAAGAGGAGTAATATGCGTAAGTTGGAGCATCGTTTAAGATTTTTCAGAAGTTTTTGCGCACCATAAGCTCTCAAGTTAGGTAACCATATGGATTGTATGTTCTATACCTCTGAACAAAGTAAGGCAAATCCCTACCCAACTGCCTATGCTTATTGATTTGGTTTTGCAGGCTGATGCAAATTCATATCTGAATCAGAAAGTTCTATCATGACTTTCTTTATGCTTAACAGCTCCTGATGGCACTTTCTTGTGTGAATTTTATTTAGTTACTATAGTTTTGCTATCCAGAGCAGCCTGTAAGTTCCCCAATTTGTTTATGTGTTGTAAGACTTAAGTGTTGGTCTCTTGTCACTTGTTCCAACTATAAAGAACAGGATTTTATCCACACTGTTCAGAGAGGAAAAATGCATTTGGTGGTATCTGTCCAGTTCTTGGTAGTGTCTCCATGTCGTGGAATCAATGAATTGTTCTCATTCAACTATTAACCAAACCATTTAAGCATTAGCTCATGATTTTGTTGATACATGATTTGTTTTGCTTAGCCTAGTTAACCATTTCTGTAGTGCTGTGTGCGGCCATATACGCAAGGATTTCAATCAACTCTGGAAAAGGGTGCATGCCCTTGTCAAGTGCTTAAAAAGCTTTTCCTTTTCACTTGACTGACGGATGTGTTATGAATTTGGGATTGGATCAGAAAGTTACCAGTCAAGATCCTTCATGCTACTTTTTTTTTCAATAATTTATACTATTATTCTCCTCTGTTGCTTTCATTTTCCTATTGAAAACATTGAAAACACTGAATACAATTGTTAAGTGGGTTTTTTCCCCTGAACTTTTAATTAAAATACGTAACAAACCTAGAGTCATAACATTCCACTTGTAGTACTGCAAGGTAGTGTTTTAAAAGAAAAAAGTATGCTTAATTATGGTATTTGATAATCTTTATGGAAAGTCACCAGGAAGACATAGAATTTAAAGGGCCTGGGATTGCTTACAAATGAAAAATATAAAGTGTTACAGTTAAACTTTTTTCTGCTTTACTCCAACCCATTAATGCTAGCAAAGTCCCCTTGCAACTCACTCATGTTTACATCCTTGAAATACTTGTATGCAGTAATCATGAGTCCACTTAGAAATTATTTAGCCAAGCTTTGCATATTATTTCTTAGACTCTTTCTTCATAAGTTATTCTTTCCATCTTCATAATTACTACTTTTGCAGTTCTCTTTTTGCCTTACAATTTGCTAGTCTCTTCCTTGTATACACAGAGCTGAAAATAAGTGCATTCTTTGTGTTATAATTATGCTGGTGTTCTATAAATAGGGAATAGTACCTCTTTAATTCATCATGTGCTACTGCATCTTTTCAACAATCATTTAGAAAGGAAAATATTCATATGTAGTTACAGCATATTGTTATAGACAGCTTGAGCTTGCATTATTTATCTTCCTTCCCAGTGAGAAAAGTGTCTTGACTTATTTTTCCACATTTGTTTAAAAAAAGCGAGGTAATTACAATGAATGGTTATGAAGTTTAATAGAACAAGAGGATCTCCAGGCCCCATGGATAAATAGTCCTTTTCTTTTTTCCTTGGCTCTTGTTAAAATATGTAAATAAGTAAGGGACATCCTGCAGCAGTTTTTGATAGCTTTTGCTGTCACCAAGAAAATCTCAACATTGTTACAATGTGTGACCTATATACAGTGCAAAGGTGACATTTCAGCTATTCTGGCTGGAAAGCTTGAGTTGTGTAACAGCTATACGTTAAAGATCCAATGAATAATTAAAAAAAAAGGGTTTATGGGCAATTAACCATTGTGAAATTCAGTCAAATATTTAAAAAAAAAACCAAAACCAAAAAACAAACACTATCCTTACTGCCATATATAACTTAGAGTAATTATGCCCTACATACATGTACTGTCTATAGTATCACTGCAATGAAGTCCAAAATATTAAGGTCATCAGCACTGTGGCTTAGAGAAACCAGTCTGTCATGTATACATGTATTCTGCTTTTAAATATGTTCTTTGACTTGTGCAGTATTTTTCTGAGATCTGTTGTAGTATTTTTTGGGCAGTAGATGGTGCAGCAGGTTACAAACTTGGTTTTCCCATGTGACATAGTTTTGACAATTACTTGAGTCAATAATGTAAAATTTTAGTTTAGACATGTTTATATTACTAAATTCAGATCAAATTCATTAGGCTTTAAGTATGATTAGTTATTTTTAAATTTCATATATAATGCATAAGAGTAGCATTGGACATAAATTAGCAAATACACAGTATCATAAGCATACTTGGGTAAAGCAGATGTGAATGTTTAATTGATTAAAGTGGATAGATATAACTTTACTGAAATACAGACAATGGATTTGTTGAGTTTTTTGGGAGAGTCATTCTTTTAAAAGAAACTCAGATCAGAAACCATTGCTACTGGCATGCATTGTATCAAATTCTGCATGGAGCTATACCAAAATAAATTCAGTTTATTTCCTTCTGTATGCGTAGCACTGTTAGTCATATATACTAGTCAGACTTTGAAGAAAAGGAAGCTAGCTAACATGTTGAAGAACACTGTAGTAAGATGCTGCTGCTTGATTGAGTCTTAAATTACATTAAAAGGCCCTTATGATATGCTCAAGCATGAACTCAAGAACTAGCAAGTCAGTTCAGTAATTAAGAATCAAACACATCATTTAGGATCTACTGAAGTTCAGTGTCTCTGCCTTGCTAATTAATGCTTTGCCTACCATCAGCCACATCTATATTGAGCTAGCTTTTTTTCTCCTTGAGTGGAAGGAGAGCAATACTACTTGCAAGATGTGTGATATATTCAGTGGAGTTGGAATTTTCTTTATTTGAGCTATCACAGGCTGAGATGTGACACTAGGAAAGCTTTTGGATCTAGAGACTACTTAGGCTACTAGAGGACGTGGTTTTCTTTCTTCTGCAGGGAAGGAGACAGAAGATGGAACAGGGCTTGGCAGGGGGCTTTCTTTTTTGTAATAGTCTTGGCTCAGAGGAAGCTTTTTTGTTAGACAGATTTGCATAACAGTCCTTTTGGCCAACAAAACTAATTGTTTCTGTGTAACATCTACAATACCAGTTGATACAATCAAACCAAGAATTTATTGCGCTATGTGGTGTATATTCCACTATAGTCAATGTAAAGCACAAAGCTTTGAAAATCACCTGGAAGTATCATGTACTCTGGACTTGCCTTCTTTTGAAATACTATAGGAGTAAGTTGTGTATCAGTAAACCTGCCTATTGTATGCTGCACATGTTCTTCTTAACTGATATTTTTCCTGTAATACAATATAGTTACAAATTCTACTCTGACAGATTTCTGAATTGCTTATTAGTTAAATGGCTTATGGTTGGTGAAACACACAATTAAAAAATCGAATCTGTGTGAGCTAAGGCCTTGCTTCATCAATTTTTCTAGTTTTCTGAATGAAAATTTATGAATTTATTGATGATTTATTGTCTCTTGTCCTCAGAAAATTCATTTTGTGCCAGAAGACCGTTGCAAAAATCACCAGATCCAGTTTTTATTGAAATGAACCACAATTTTCGATTTTATTCTTGTGAAAATATATTGGTTCTAAACTATTAAAATGCAAGATCTATTACTGCCTCCCACCTTTTAAGAAAAAGAAAATTACACCTGTTTTTGTGACATGGTGGGATAATCAAAATGTAAAGCTTCAAGGTCAAATGTACTTTCCTGAGTGACTCAATTACTGCTCAGTTTGATGGCAGTAGAGGAACAAGGATGCTTGAGCTTTCAGATTGCTGGGTTTTCATTATATAACTAGAGCATATTAACAGGAAGCCGTTAAATACAATTTATGTGTGAATAGCCCAATTGGTAGGCACATTGGCTCCATTGTGTGAGGGATTAAATAAATGTAATACTTTCCCATTATTAGTCACTGAATAGATTTTTTTTTATTATTATTAAGTTTTGGTTAAAGTGTGGATAGTTATATTGTCAAAGTGATGTGTCTGTTTCCTTAAAAGCTAAGTCTATACTGAAAAAAATTGTGCTGTAAAGTTTATAATACTATTAGTTTAATTTTTAACCATTTAGCCAAATTAGCCATTTAATTTTTTTTCCTTTTGCACATGCCCTTTATATTTGCATTCTGCTGAGCAGTTTGCATGTTTGTAATTTTGATCTTATAAATTGTGCGGCTGTTGAGGCATACAAGTCTTTGGTAAGTACTTTCATAAATCTTTAAATGTTCACTTAGAAATCATGGAAATATGTCATTTTCCAACTATAGAGACACATAAATAAGAATTCTAATACCAGTTTAAAATTTTCTCAACACCATGCCAGAGGTTCATCACTGGTCTTACATTCCGTGTCACAGCCATTTTCAGAAATTAAGGTTCTACATTACTTTTTTTCAATTTATGCCAATTTACTCTGCCTTTCTCTCATTTACTAGTCTATAATTTATACCTCCATTTGCCATCTCTGTTTCTGGCCCAGAATCTTTGCTAAATACACTTACACAGAGTAAATGAAACAATCTCTGAATTGTGCTTCTTTCTTCAGTGGGTTGGCAGAAGCATTCTCTGTAGCATTAGCTGGATGACTTTCTTTGGCAAGTTGTTTGCAGAAGTTATTAATCTTATTTTGTTGTCAGAGTAATTTGAGAATCCTAACATGAATTACTGTATTTTAAATCCCTTGGAGAAAAGCATGGAAATATATTATAATGAATGCAATTTTTGAAATGGTCTTGCTAGCACAAAAATGTGCTCAAATTTCTAGAAGAAGATTAGCCCAATCAAACAAAATATTAGTTATAAAAAGCAGTTATCAAGGCAATGCTACGTTCTGGACGCTATAACTGTACTGACTTTCCATTAACCAG
The DNA here is from genome assembly GCF_000699105.1 of Pygoscelis adeliae. NCBI lineage: Eukaryota > Metazoa > Chordata > Aves > Sphenisciformes > Spheniscidae > Pygoscelis > Pygoscelis adeliae. The sequence continues at coordinate 3,132,599 of NW_008824049.1, forward strand.
TGGAGGCATAGAGAACAGGTACAGGTCAACACCTGTACATACAACTTTGCTCAAACAGTGGCTAGGATCATCCGATTACTGCACATACTTCTCATTCTGATTTTGCTGATTGCATGCTGGGAAGTTTCAGGCAGAAACCTCTCCTCCTGGGCTTTGCTGAATTGCTGTTCCTGGCTTTACAGCAGATTCTGATGCAGGTCCAGATCTAGCAGTCCTGAGGTTGTTATCATCCTTCTGCCTGACGGGCGTATCCCCTTACTTGACATCTAATAACAATTCATCATTAGCATTTTAGTGGAGCTCAAGCTGTAAATGTGAAATAGCATTCTCAAAGAGAGCAGTACTGAAGAAAATACTGTGTTCATTCTCCTTCAGCTCTGGAAATAAGGGTGTAGACACATAATCCAACGTTGCTTAAAATAAGTTTAAAAATCTTGAGAGAAGCTTCATATCTATAATCAGATCTGCAGGCTGTTTCTTCATAATTATCTGGTATTTTATTAGTTTCTAATGCTGTATATGCCACATCTGAATAGATATGTTCTTGAGCCATCTTGCATAGATAATGGAATCTGATATGAATAGATTTCTTTTTACATTTACAGTCTTATTAGAAAATTCTAATAGTAGTTGATAGATATGTTACTTTACATTTTAAAGAATAATTTCAATAAATAAGCCCTTTTAAAGGATCAGAAAAATGGCTTACATGTTTTTCCTCACATTACATTTCCTCACAGAGCATGGAAGGAATGGAACTAGGGAAACAGAAAGATCATCCCTAAAAAGAAAAATAAAATAACCTGAAGAACAGACACTCACTATCTTCAATCTCTTTATCGTTTTCAGTATTTCACATCCTCTATCACAAAATACCTAACAGGTTGACTTAAAGCCATGTTTATGTTCATTTGATTGGCGGTCACTTGAGAGCGTTAGTGAAGGTAAAAATATTATGAGGTTTCTTGCTGCATGAGGGCCATAATGTCTTTGACAAAAGATTTACTGTTTGTGGGGCTTTTTTGCTAAGTATTGTCAAAGTTTGCCCTCAGCAAATGAGGAGAGGGAGATTGCATAGGTATGTGTTCTTCTTTAAAGGTCTCCATGAAGAGGCAGGAATAAAATTGTGGAAAGTGAGCTGTCATTGCTATCTATCAGTTGGTATCAAACAAAGAAACCGTCCTTTTACAGTCTGCAAAGCCAGTAATCTTTAAATCATGTTGGTCCTCCCTTTCTCTCTAAGAAGCACAAAGGGAAAAGACAGCAAAAATTCCAAACGGGGCGGGGGGGACACAGAGCATTGAGCATGTATTCTGTTAACTCTAACATTTGATAGGTCTTCTAGATATAATATTTTGGCAGTATTTTATTGTCTAATGAATGCCAAAACATTTTTGCCTCTTCACAGACACTGCTAATAAAAACAACAGAAGTTCAATCAAATATTCTCCCCAGTCTTTTATTGGGTTAAGAAATAAAATCCTGATAGCTTTGATTGCTTCCACTTTCTTTTTGTTGCTGTTGTTTTTGTTGGACTGTGGTCAGTAAGAAAAGCACTGGTGTGGAAAGGATACCTTATGAACATCAGCGAGGGACATAACGCAAAATATTTTGATCTTCCAATAAGCCTTAAACTAAAGTCAAGATTCAAGTGAGTAAGTTCTCATTGCCTTCATGAAAATTAGCACATCCATTCTGCAGGTTTCCTTCCAAATGATTTCTTCAGCGTTCTTCTGGCACAGAGTTACTGAAGTTATGCCTGGTACAACCTACACTTGGAATCAAGTAAAGTTTTTAAGGTACCCTTTTTCACCAATCATTTCTCCAAATTACAAAGCTGATGTGCATAATTTGAGTCAATTAGCAATTTTATAGCTCACAATTATCTTTACTTTTGATTCCCTCTGTAACAAATGCCGGATGAAGCAAAATTTTCATATTTTTGTATTTATACCAAAATTTAAGTATTTTAGTGGTGAGACCACAATAAAACTTGGTTCAACTTTGTTGAAAGTACTTCCAGTATCTGCTGAAAAAAGTAGAGCAAGCATATTTTTTTTCTCTTTTAACGGATGATAAATTGTACAATTGTATGAATTTCTTTTTACCTTTACAGACTGCTTATAAAACAGCCCCTCCCCCCCCAATCTGCCTGATGAGGTAGTTAATTCTGATCAATTGTTTCAATGTAGATATCTATTTCATGGAATATTCTTTTCAAAGTTGCAATTAGATCTGCTTTAAAAAGGAAATCTATTACAGTATCTATTTGAGGAAATCCATAAAAACTTGTAACAGATTCATTTTACATTAGCATCCATGCTATATTCCAACATAAGTGCTAATTTGAATGCTTCAGCTGATTTTAAGTGACCATGAATATGCTACAGTGTAGTGACTTTCACCTTAATCTTTAGTGGTCAAATTAAATTCATTGCTATTTAAACACTGTTCTCCTATCAGATCACTCCTTGAGCCTGGAGTACATAAGGCAGAAAAAAACAGCTCCAGAAATCTCGTTAAGAAAATGCATTTATATGTGGTGACTTGGAAGTAAAGTCTAAGTTTGTGCAGGGACTTGGAGTTCCGTTGAAATGATAAAATGATCGAGAATTTATGCAATAGCTTTAATTATTGAAAAGCTAGAGCCAGATTCACTGTTGCCTGAGCATCTAACTGTGCAGCAGTTTGGATTTTCATAAGGCACCTAACCAAGTTATAGACCTACCTCCCTATAAAATCAATGTCTGTAACCTGTTTAGCTGCCTGTTAAGTATCCCAATACCTTCCTGTTTGCCTTTGAAACTATGCAATTGGGGTCCAAATCCTATAACCCAGTTAACGAAACCTAGGAAGGTATCTGTTCATGTTGGTAAAGGATGCAACGCAGATTGTTTTTTCCAGATGGGCTGCAAAAGGCTCCATTATGCCAAAGCAAACAGATCAGTCACAGTTTTCTTATTTTTGTATGCTACACAACACAAAAAATGGTGTGCACTTCATGCTGCAAAGGAGCCCAGTTCGATAAAAATTGTATCAGTCTAATCAATAGTAATGTTTTGTCTGACTAAAAAATACTCATAAGTGTTGTTTTGAAAGAACAGGCCTTATGAAAGTGTCTACCTTTTAAGAGCCAGGGCTCTCTGGCCTCATGTATATTTAAGTACCGATTACCTTTTTTGCCTGCCTCTATAAACATACCATGTATTGTTCCTGGAAATATGGCTACAGAAAGATGCTGTTTCTGGGAACAGTGTTACAGAGCTGGTAACGTTGATTGGTGACTAATTACTGTCATTCCCAGAAGTATTATCTCTGGAAGAATTTCCGAGAAGGGACTGACAACATGGTGTGTTGGTATATGCCCAAGTCATGCTGGTGTTTTACTACCCCTCCCATAATTCAAAGTTAAGGCTGTGACAAATGGCAGTTATGAATTTGTATTTTTTCTAACCCTAATTAGCTAAAGCATAGCTCTGTTCCCTTCATTTTAGACCTTTGTCATATTTTGTGCTTTTGTTACAGGAAAAACACCAAAAAGCTGAACACAATACTAATGGCTTTAGTTGGCTGCCTGCATGCATTACTGCTGTGCATGCAGAATTCCAAACTGTTAAATAGGCCGTGTACGTTTGCGCGTTTAATTTACAAAAATATCTACTCATGCATGGGAGAACTGATCTTGTGACACATCTCTAAATGAGTCCATGATGGACGAAAATATCTTAAGATAATTAGTGGAAGAATCTATGCAAATAAAATGTAAAGAATAAACAGCAGAAAATCAGGCAAGCAAAATAAGCACAGCTAAGGAAAGCAACAGTAATGAGTTATCATTCAAAATATAGTGTAATTTTTAGTTGGTTGGAAATGAAAAGCCAGAAGATGGCCTGGATTTTGTCAGAAAGCTTTAATGTTCTTCAGTTAAAAAGTTTCAGGAACATTGCTGCCAGTGGCAAATTGTGAAGTGTTTGTTCCTGTCTGATGAGGAATAAGCTGTATGCAAGGAAGCGCACAAACACTGAGGAAGTGTCACGTCAAATAAAAAACATTGTTGGAGGTAGCTCAGTTGCGTTACAAGTGCTGAAAGAAACCTTATAGCTAGGAAATCAACACTAAGTTTGCCCATTCTGTTTGGGAATTAGAGAAATTTATCTTAGGAGTGTCTTTAGGATTTGCTATTGTACACTGGCCGGAACTGGCTGCAGCAGCACATCTACCCTTGCAACACTGTTTTTGGTAGTGGTGGTGGGGCCCTGTCGGTGGATACCTGGATAAACTACCTTAGATAAGGTTGGATGATATTTGAATCCATTTTTGCTTTATTCCAAAAGCATCTTTTGTAGGATGGCGTATAATTTAAGCTCATAGTCTTCATTTGAAAGTTCTGTTGATACATCCGTGCTAACATTGTTTTATTTGCAAAACATCTGTTGTACTTCTGCTCTTCCCTAAGGACGTTTGATGATGTGGCCATTTGGATCAGCTGTGGATATGATTTATTTATCTGTTTGCTTATTGGCAAGACTTTAAAATCAGCAAATCCAGATAGGTTGGATACAATTTACACAGCCCAGAGCCGCCCCCCCCATCTTAACATGTTTAGATAGGTAGGATAAAATAGAATCTCAAATGTGATTTGCAAGTATCTCTGTATCTAAATTCACACTCTTGTTGGTATTTATATGCCAAGGAAAAATATCAGAGGCCATTATTGCTGTCCAGGCAAAGGTTTCGAGGGCATGGGATAATGATTCAGGGTTTCAGGGTATTAAATCTGGTTTTTCCATTAGTTCACTGAATGTATTTTGGTTGAATAACTCAGAATTTAATTTTGCCTCAGAATGCCTGAGAATGTAAAGAATGGAAGGTTCGTTGTATGCAAAGCTAAATAGATCCTCAGCATTTTTGTTTATGCGTTCCTGACCTGAGGATCTCTTTTACCGCCAGCAGCCTTGGCAGAGCATGTCATGATCATAGAATTTTTTTTCTTTCTTGCAAGGACACAACTTAAGTGATGAGTTGGCTTAGTCAAATTTTTGGGCAGGCAGCAAGGGTACTGATACTTGTTTTTAATGTAGCTACCCTTCTGTTCCCAGACATTTGCTGCAGAAAGTAATGAAATAAAACACTAAAAATCGTTGTGGAGAATCAGTCTGAATTGTCTGCAGCCTATGCATTCAAATCGCCAACAGGCCTTCTGCAGTCTCACCAGTTATCACTTTTGCACATGTTGAGCCTTTGCTGCCTGCCAGCAGCAGTTCAGTAAGTTCTGCACAGGATTTTCTCCTGAATCAATCCATTCTAAGCCGGTAGCAGAGCTACTGATGTATTTTAATGAATTCTGTTTCACATTTTCCCATTTATACTGCAGTTTATATACTGTCCTTAGAGATTTCTGTATTCATCTTATCTGGCTTTAAAAGAGTACTGGAGAATCTGGTAAATGACAGCTGCTGTGTTTTTAAATTTTGCTGCAAGGTTTCAGCAAGATAACATTGCAAGAGCGGAGTTTTTTTTGTTGAGTTTCTTTTTTTTTTCCTTCTTTCTTTTTTCAGGTTTTTTTTTTTCAGAAGTGAAGCCTAGGACAAATTATTCTGTTGTTTAGCAAGTAACAGCATGTGTATAAACTTCTAACAACACTCAAACCAATAAGAAATGTGCCTCAGATTACATAAAATGGAAAGATTATTTTTTCCAGTGAAATACTTAATTTAGGATAAATACCACATCATCGAAGTGACGGGGACACTCTGAGTCATGAAGTTTATGGTCTCCAGAGGTGCAGCCAGCAAAATCACACACCACCATTAATATATGTGTCAAGCTGTTTTGAAACTAGTTAATGTTTCTTACCTTCATCACTTACAGAAAAGCTGTCTTAGAACTTCATTCAGACCCCTGCTTTTCATTGCCAGCTGGTGTTTGTTAAGGACTAGTTTATTCCCTGCTTGTATTTATTCCATTCTTCCTGTCTTTCAACCCACAGTGTGTTTTATTTATAAAATAGGTCACTGGCAATTTTTAAGAAAATGTCCCGTATAGATTATGGAGCAGATTGATAAACTGCAAATTACAATAGCAGCACGGGACCTTCAGACAGAGACATCCTCTCTTTCAGTAACTGAAAATTTGGTTATTTTACTCTAGAGGACAGAACCAGCAATGCAATTAATATTATAAAATTTTAGTGAAGCTTCTAACTCTTCAAATTTACCATGACATTGTGCAGGATACAGTGATGCACCACACTGCAAGGTCTAGATATGCTCTAATTCCTCTGTGGCACATATCCCAGCAAGAACCCTTCTACTTCAGATCTATAGCTTGACAAGGAACAGCGTCAATGCTGAAGCTTTTTCCTGGTTTCTTTGTTTTCTTGCAGAAATGCTTCTTGGTTTTTTGTTTTCTTTGTTTTGTTCAAGAAAACCAGTTTCCTTTTAAATTCTGCAGAAAGTCTCAGATGAGGGAATATTTTCCTTTATGGCTTTTGAATAACAAGTTTCTCTGATATAACCTGCAGAGAGCAGTCTCGTATCTGTGAACTCTGAAGTTCTTTAGGTACTTTCTGTGTTTCTCCCCCTTATGAGCCTTCCTCTTCCTATGCTGCATGAATGTCATACGTTTGCCCAGAGCAGGGAGAATCTTGGAGCTTTAAAGACATAGCTAATAATTTCATCACTGATATAGCTTATTTTGCAACTGTGTCACATTATAGCATTAAAGTATTTAAATGCCTACACATCACTTAAGTGTTACTTTCCCTAGGGTACGTAAGTCTTCTAACTGATTATTCTTCCTGCTGTAACAGCAATGTACAAACTATAGTAACGGTAAGTTCACAAAGTTGCCTCAAGTTGCATAACTCCAAATGTACTTTTTTTTTCTTTTCATTAGTCATTAAAATTGCTTATCTACCTTTTTCTTTATGTATTTTCTCATCTTGCCTATGTCCAATCAGTGTAATTCAAACTGACTCTCCTTAAAGTGGCACATAGGAGGATATGATTAGTTTGAGAGAAGAGAGTGATCAGAAATATTGTCATGGGTTCCTTTCAAAGTAAAACACACAGTAAAATTCAGATTAGGAGCAAAATCCTATCATTTCAGATCCAGTCACCCCCATATTCAAGAAAAAGTATATTCCCTGAAACCAGAATTTGAATAATAAGCATATTCTGCATTTTGGCTTATGTTCATGTTTGATGTTACTTTTGTTGGTGGTTCTTCCTTTATTATGACTTTATTTACACCTTTTTAAAGTTGATTTACTGCCTAGGAAAATGTTAAACTGACAGATTTGGAAACTGAAATTGTTTCTCTGTCTGTAAAAGATGGACAATATAGGCAGCAGTGCTATTCCCACTGTCCTGACAGGTGTTGCAAGAAGCATCAACCCCCTGATGGTGAGTGGGTCTCCGTGTCTGTATCAGTTTCATTTCTTTGGCTTGCTAAAGAAGTTTGGTGATGCTGTTGCTGCAATGTCTGCTGCACCTGAATGGACAATAGATCTTGCATTACCAGTAATTGTCTAAATCATTCTTTGTTGAACATAAAATCCAGTGGTAATCCATGCTGCATATCCAAATGTGTCTTTCTCTTCTGTAATAGCATAACAATATAGTTTTAATTTTGGAGCTGCTGCTTATTTCCTAATGAGCCTCTGAAGAAACTGGGTTAGGGATTTTCTCTACAGAATATCCTGTTTTTCAGTGTTACTGTTCCTGGTCTGCTGATGTAATAAAGTCTCAAATATCCAGAGGAAAGCCTGGGGGAGAGAGGGGAGTAGCATGAGTAGTCAGGGATAAGAAAAAGGAAAATTTGACATTATAAAAGTATGCTGTAATGTATCACCTTTGGAAAAAAACTGCAAGCAGATTCCACATTTTGAAAAAATGCAGACAAATTTCTGAAGAGTAGAAAAATCTTTAAATAGTAACAGGTGGAACTGAACTGGGGGAAGCTGCATGTGCATCTCATCCTCTGCAGCACCATGTAGCCGGGGGTGTTGAGAGGAGATACCTAGAGATACCTCAAGGTTGATCATAGATATTTACCATAAAAGCTGAAAATTACCTGCTTATTTTAACAAAAAGCTTCAGCTTAGAAGCTTATGATTCAAAGATCAAAGCAATCTCTTTGCTTTTCTTTTACCCATAATATCTGCTATTTTTTTTTTCATCTGTATACCTATCCATGTACAGTCACAACTCGAGGGATGCTCTTAAAACAATTATTTTTAGGAATTTGTCTCTAGTTTTGTGGTGGAGCCAGTACTCTTCTTGTACCTGGATTACTCCAGTAACAGACAAATATAAAATGATTAAATACAATTTGACCCTTTTTTTTTTTCTGATGAAAGGAGTAGAGACTAATGAATTGTTGCATGATAAATTTCTTCTGGTAATCAGCTTTTAAAATTGCTGGCTTCCATCTTATAAAATAAGGTAAGATTTGCTGTTTGCTTCACAGCCGTACAGATATTTTAAAGGAAACTACTCTAGGAGGAACAATTTTTCTGTCCTTAAATGATTTAGTGTATTTAATGAAACTGCATGTTTTCTTTGTCCCTTCCTATCCCAAAACCCATAAGATGGATCATTATCACAACAGGGGGCTCCTTGTCATTCTCAACCGTCATGTCATCTCTGACACATCTTGGCCCGTGCAGTTGCTGTAACTAGTCCCTATGAATAATTAGCGTTTCTTTTAGAATGCATATGTGCTTTGTATAAATTTAATATAATGTATGTGTACATATAAAATGTATTACACATTATAAATGCCAGCACATAAGGTGTTCTTTTTCTTAGCAGAAGCCTTATGATCTCGCTGTGTTCAGTAGACACTGGTTTTGCTTTGTATGAAGGCAGGATTTGCCTCCTGTTGCTTGTCAGTAGGCCTGAAAGTCCTCTGTTAACATTGCGTTGGGGATCTCGCCACCGATTGACTCAGTATTTTATTTTCAACTGCTTCACTAGAGATGAATAAAAGCAGTTCTCTAAAGTACTCTTCCACTCCCCTTTGAAAGCCCAATTCTAGACAATGTATGCAACAGGGACAAAAATAATCATCATGCTTTTCAAGTGGTTCGCCTTCTATTGCTAAAGTTAAATATGTTTAAATAGTGAAAGTTACCAACTTGAAACCTCCTATCTGTTCCTGTAATGAAGGCCAGGGGGAATTTAACCCTAATCATTTTCTTCTTTCCTGGAAGCAAATGAACTTGGTGTCAGTGAGGGTGTACCGGTCCTTACCAGTAAGAATGAACTTCAGAAAATGGCCACTTGACATTGGAGAGCATTGTGCAGATTCTACCAGCACAACCAGAAATTGAAATAGAGGCCCTAAGAGCAAAAGGTTTAATAATGCAGCAAGTCTGTCAAGCAATTGAATTTAAATAATGTTATAATGCAAAACACTAGTTACTAATTACTACAAGGAAGGAATTGCAATAGAAACTTTCAACAGTTTGTTGCTATGCTGTGGCAGTATTATGGATTGGCTTGGTCTTGCAATATAAAATCCTGATTTCAAATTGATTTTAACCAAACAAATGAAACGAGCAGAAAGCCTATTTGGAGTGGACACTTGAAAATAGGAATTCAATACTTAGAGAAAATATAAACTGTCTAGCTTTCTAATAATAAATACAAGAAAAATATTGAATAGTTTTCATGACACAAGTAGGCTGTAATTCTAAGTAATGCTGAGCTCAGGTTGTGACCCATGTCCCAGGCATTTGGCTGTCTCACTCAAAGCCAAGTTTGTGAAGCACAGCTGTGTGGCTGGCTTAGCTTTACTGAAAAAAACCACAATGTTGTTGAGCTGTGAGGTTGCCTATAAGCAGAAGCTTTGCAATATAAGAAAATAAATAATGGAAAAGTGAAATCTTGAGATGATTACAGTAAATCTAGGGTTCAAGGGAAAAGTCCCGACATGAAAAGATATAAAACTCCAGACTAAGCAGGGTCAGAAGGTTGCAACTCTGCAAGATGGAGGATCAGCCCACTCTAAAATCTGCAGTGGCTGATACAGCCACCCTTGACTGATGGCTGCCCGGCCAGCAGGGACTCACTGGCTGCCAGCACTGGGCGAGGTGATCATGCTGGTGCTTAGCCTTGTAGCATGTAAACCCAAGCTGTCTTCTGAATCTATTAACCAAAGTTATTGTTTGCTCCTAAATTGTAGCTTATCCTGCTTGCACAATATCTGTGTGTGAAAAAAGACGCCCAAGTAAATGTGACACAGGGGGATGCTTAAAAGGTGAGGCTGAGAATTATAATTAAACAAATTTAATTCAAGAAAGTAAAGCAACTAGTTATGTTTAGTTTGGATGTCTTCTGTAATTGAGACCATTTTTGTCTGCCAAGCAGTTGTATTTAAAGAGCTCTTTTTGGGTAACATACTCAATATTTTTTCTGTGTTTTGGTTGTTAAAGTATTTAATGTGCTAAAAGTTTGAAACAATTATGGTTTAAAAATAGATGAGCATAACATTGAGACATCATGTTAGCAGATTCTTCCAGTGAGAAGGAAGGGGTGAAAACAGAACACAGCTTAAGAGGTAGAGTAGCAACAACTAACAAAAAAAAAAGGTATTAAATGGAGTTGGAGGACTGAGATTTGAAAGCTGAGAGGTCAGATTATATTGCATTCCTCAGAGAAAGAAGAAATAGCAACACTACACATAGGCAAGGTAGCAGAGATAGCACTGCGCTATTACTGATGCCAAGGAAAGGAAGAATAAAAAGATAAAGTGAACTAGAAGAATAAAATATGGAAACAGAAGGGCTTTTCATTTATAGTATCTACATAACTCCTGAGCATTAATTCATGAGAGGAGTTTCTATTTTTGAAAAGTGTTTTGAGTTTCCTGAGTAAGAAAATTTAACCCTCTTGATGTGGGGCTGGAACAGAGACAATGTGAAAGGAACAGATGCTCTCAGGAAGCCCAGATTTACAATTTTCCTTTTCCCACACCACTAAGAAATAGTTTCTTTCCATTTTTGGAGAGCACCGCCTGTGCTAGACAGTTTTTTAAAGTGATCCCAGGCAGATCTGCCATGAGATGGCAATTTTGTCTCTTATTTCAAGCTGTATACTCTTATTAAGATGTTACTGGTTTTGCCACAAAACAACTGCTGACAATACCAACTGGGAAATGTGGAGTATGAATGCCATTTAAGCCTTTTCTCTTCTCTTTTTGGCTTGGGATAATTTGCCCAGTGCATTAATTTGCAATAAGGTAAGACACAGCTTTCAGTCAATAGGGTCAGTTCTGAAGCTTAGAGCAACATTTTTCTTTTATTCTTTAGGAAAGTGTCAGTTCTGTCTGGGGACTTCATTAGGGGAGTAGCAGGATTCTTTCTGCCAGTTCTTCAGCAAGAAGGGAACCTCATTACCAATTTTTAATACGAAAAAGGGGCAAGTTCGAATAACAAAAAATTCAAGAGCCATGTGACAGCATACCATTTCAACATGGTGTACTACCTTGTGCAAGATATGGCTGAGTGGTTACAGTAGTATCTGTATTAATAAAAAAATCTCTGCTGATTTATTAGGGTGTTACAGATATGGTATGGATGTATAGATATAAAAGATATCGATTATATATGTATGCATGTGTACATATATGTAGTCTTGATGACCTTAAATTGACTGTTTTAACAAATATGGAGTTAAGTTACAAAAGTCTCTTTCACTGTCAGGAGGACAAATAGTAGAATAAAATAAAATATCACAGATACTGATTGTGAATCATCCTGCACGTGGGTGACTCCCTGCTCTGGAAGAATCTTTGTCTTCTGGTTAGAAAAGGACTTCCTACTTCCATATTTGAAAACAGTTAGCACATGCTGGTAATTAAGTTAGTGTAAAAATTGATGTACTAATTGTTGGGTG
>NW_008824049.1:3144515-3156117 GCF_000699105.1 Pygoscelis adeliae
CTGTATATACTAATAATGAAATTCAGACTAAACAGGTTCCTAATTCAATTAGTTGTTTTGGCTGCATCCATGTGCATCTTAGCTGTATGTTTTCAAAAGGTTTTAATCTAGTAGGACCCACTTGAGCAAATGAAAAACAATTTTAGTGCAACAGGTATAGGAATAGGGATGCTTCCTGGTAATGCACAAGGTACTCTGTCTAGATGAGAGTAAAGAGACAGAAGATCATTGAGTTTGAGAACATGGTTGTGCCGGTAAAAGTTTGCTGCTCGTACAAGATCTTCTGAAGTCATTTTTTGTTAAGGTTTGCTACTGTGAGATCGTATAGTGAATTTGCAAGGAAGAGCCTTGCAAAAAGGGCATTTCTACCAACCAGAAAAGGTTGGTATTCAATACCAACCATGTCTTTCCAAGACTTAAGCATATTATTTTCACTTCTCCAAAAGACATGGCTAAAGCCACCAGTCTAACAGGAGAATTTAAAAAAAAACAAAACCAACAAAACCCCAAAAAACCCTTAAAACAAAATTTAAAAATGGTTTCACAATAATTAAGTTAGACTCTGGTTAAAAAATAATTTTAAAATATTTTTACTCCTTTGGTGTGAATGAATTGCTAGGAGTAAGACACCAGTCACAGAATCATAGAATAATTTAGGTCAGAAGAGACCTTTGCAGGTGTCTTTTCCAGTGTCATGCCCAAAAATAGGGCTACCATCAAAGTCTGGGGCTGCTCAGTCTTTTGTCTGGATGTTTGTGAAAATGTCCAAGAATGGGGTTTCTACAAGATCCCTTGGGGAGCCTTTAATATCACAAAGCTTTAGAGAAGTTATGTTACATGATGCATGCAATGTTCTCAGTAAATTGAACCATTAGGCCAATTAACTGCATTTTTCCATAATATAATTTTATACAGATTTTTATGTTAATGATTTTCATTGCTAATAAATGTACAAAGAAGAAAAGATGACATATATCTTGCTACTTGGTATCATAGGCAGCAGATGCAGGTTTCCAGTTTGTTCTCATGCTTTTTAGATTGAACTCCAGCTTTCTTTTCCATGAAGGTTTGGGCCTTACTTCTCCACACACATACATAAATCTCCATTCTCTAGCCTGCCCAGAACCCTGTCCTCCAACCTCTCCATTCCCTCAGAGCTACCACACATCTTCCTCCTCCCCTCCCCTCTTAAAAAATAAATAAAAATATTCACACCTGAATTTTCTGTAATCAAGCCACAAACTGCACTTAGTTTTGTATTCTCTGTGGGTGTATACATTCATATATATCACTTAAAGATGATATTTTTCTGATCAAGCCTCTCCCACTAAGTTAATTTATTAGAATCTTACCGTTGTGAACAGCAATATGCTTTAGACATAGGGAAGTCTCAGCTTCAGTAAAATAATCTTCTTATTTGTCCTGCTATATGTGAATCTGATCAAATTAATAAGAAACGAGCTTCCAATATATTTCAGGTCAATGTCAGGTCCTTTAGGGAATGTTTTGGTGGTGGTGGTCTGGGTTTTTTTTTAATAAAAACTGCATTAAACCACATTTACTGTTTTCTGTTTTCATACATTAAGCTTCATTATTTGCTGATTGACAGTTTGAGTTGTTCTTATTCTCCTCCTGCTTCATTACATACAGTCATTTTGTTGTTGTTCTTTAATTTCATGACCATGCTAATGAAAGTATTGGGACTATGGATTGATTTCCATGGAGTCTTATCTTTTTGTAATTTAGGGCCTGTTAGTAATGAAAAGAAATCCTCCAAGAATTTACAATTTAAGACCAATTTAAATCTAATTAATTAAAAGATAAGTAAGTCCTGGTACTTCCATTACAACAAAATTCAGAAGCTTTGAGCGCTTTGATTTCTCACTTGATATTTTAGAGTTCTGCAGATGCAGACCAGGCAGTATTCAATAAAACGTGTGTCCAGTTGTCTTGTTGGATAGGGATTAACAGCTGGGGGATACTAAGTGTATTTTAAAAATGTAAGGAAAGAGAAATGCATTTTTCTAAATATGGAAAAGAAGATGCATTAGTTTTAAAAAGTGAATAGAGGCATCTGCCTATGACTACTTTATACAGTGCGTATAAACCTCCTACTGTCTAAGTGGCATATGGAAAGTCTAGCTGTAGTCCCTAAAATAAAATCCTAGATTTCTCCCTTAGAAGCCCTAGCTATTGTAGTCATTCTAGCAAGAAACTGAAAGAACGGTTTGCAAAGGAGTGGTAATTCACAGTAAACTTTCTTAGTCTGTTGGGGTGGTTTTTTTGGTTGGTTGGTTTTTTTTCCTGTTGTGGAAGGAATTATGTCCTCCACTGGTTCTGTCTTGCTGCCTCCATATCACGTACTATCTTGCACTGATGTAACTCCAGTGACTGCAGTGAAGTTGTATTTGATCTATAGAACTGCAAGATCAAAATCAAGCCTTGAACTTGAATTTTTATTAGTGACTATGTAAGGCATTATATTGAGCTTTACTTACTTCTTCATAAAATAATCTTTTTCACATCCATATTCCAGTCCTCGTACTTAAAATTAATTCTGGAACGTAAATACCAAATGAACCAAGTCTGCTGAATGTAGGACCAAAGAGGGACGTGAAGAGAAAAATTCATGAAAAGTAATCCATAATGACTTGTAAGCACCAGTATAGCTCAAGATGTTTGCGAGCTGCAAATTGCTGGAGGCTGGGCGAGTATTTTGGGGCAGTATGACAAAGTACTACTTTGGGGTTTTGTCCCTGGCCTGACTTGGAGACCAGAATCTTGGTTTGACCCACTGTGGGAATTTTTTTTTTTTTTTAAGTGCATAAGAGTGAGTATTTAAGATGTGTTGCTTTCCAAGACTATTTCATGGGTAGTAAAACTTGCATTATATTCTTGCACCAAATCTATGTATTTGTACAAACTGTTAAAAGGAACATAGCCAATATCTGCTTTTATTTATGTTGCTGTAAATCCAGCACAATTTATTAGTTACTTCTCTGAAAGTCATGAAAGCAGAGTATTACCCTGGTAGTCTTTGTCCAAAGGAAGCAGAATTCAAGTGTCCATGACGAATGTTTTTTGGGTTTTTTTTCACACTTATCTAAGATCCAGGGCAATATGCCAGTACTAAAACTGTACTAGTATCAGGGATTGTGTTTGACTCCTGATGCCTCCTTTTTAATAATAGCAAAGTACCTAAAATCATATGCATGGCCTTGCATTTTTAGATTGCTGTGTGTCCAAGGATTTCAGAGATCTTTATGACTACAGCAATCCCTATACTCTTCCACGGGTGAGAAGTAAGTTTTATGCAATTTTTACAAATGGGTAAATGGAAGTATAATGAGATTAAACGATTTGGCCAAGAGTAGAAAGTGCTGTCAGTGACAATTCAGGGAGTAGAATGTGAGGTATTTAATCCAATTAACTGATCAGCAGGTTGAGGGGAGGTGATTCTCCCCCTCTACTCCACTCTGGTGAGACCCCCACCAGGAGTACTACGTCCAGCTTTGGGGTCCCCAGTGCAAGAAAGACATGGACCTGTTAGAGCAGGGCCAGAGGAGGGCTGTGAAAATGGTCTGAGGGCTGCAACACTTCTCCTATGAAGAAAGGCTGAGAGAGTTGGGGTTGTTCAACCTGAAGAAGAGAAGGCTCCAGGGAGACCTTATTGTGGCCTTTCAATATATAAAGGGAGCTTGTAGGAAAGATGGAGAGAGACTTTACCAAGGCCTGTAGTGACAGGACAAGGGGCAAGGGTTTTAAACCGAAAGAGGTAAGATTTAGGTTGGACATTAGGAAGAATTCTTTTGCAGTGAGGGTGGTGAGTCACTGGAACAGGTTGCCCAGAGAAGTTGTGGATCCCCATCATTGGAAGTGTTCTATGGTTCTATGATCACTGTAACTGTAGTAGCATATCATGAGATACAGGTTAGTTTGGGTCCTAATTCTCCTCACAGATTAGCTGCACAGTTATATGTCTGAATGCACTGACTTCAGATTGTTGTTCCTAGTTTCCCCATTGTAAGAGAGAAAAGAATTGATCATGTAAAGTGCATTTAGTATACCTTTGTATGCATGTACCTGCACACAATGAATGGAAATACTCTGGATATTATAAACTGAAGATCAAAATGTCAGAAGTAAAGGAGTACACCATTGCCTAGTAGGTAACTTTAGATGCGATTCTGTAGTTTTTGAGTGTTAATTACTTCATATACAAAAAGTATATAAGGTAATATTAAATACTCATTTGGAACATTGTACTATGCATCACCAATAACTGAGGTGCAATATATCCATATATGCAGTGACTTAACACTAACCAATACTGAATAATGTGCTCTACAGTCCACACACTTGAATAGCAAGATGCTTTGCATTTATATAGCACTCTTGATACAAAAAAATGGAAATACTTTTAAAATAGGCTTAAGCATTGGTATCCCCACATCCCAGCTGGAAAATTACAGAACAGAGATCGAACTGTTTTAACAAAAAGTTGGTGATTATTTGGAATAGAATCCATCATCTGATATTCATTTGACTGCTGTGACATTAGAAAGATTTCTAATGTGCTAGATGGGTGAATGTTGCTAACCCCTCAGTACATTTTTTTAAGGTTTGAATAATCTTTCTCTACAGAAAAATACTGTTATTTTTCTGAGTTTCCTAAATGAGCCATTTTATTCATTTGGTCACTGACAGCTTGAGACATCAACTTCTTAAAACATTTTTTGGGAGCAGATACTAATTTTATGACATGGTCACTTTTTTGTGCGTTAGTAGCTGTTGAGACCTGTGCTAAATCCTAAGGTTTTGTTTCCCCACTGGACTGTCTGTCTCTTTAAATGAAAACTCGCTGCCTGTTTGGGAGGTGTTGGAGAAGTTCTCACTGGGGACGTGCTGTGACCTTGGTGTTGTGTGCCATTTGTGCATCATTAAAAGGTTGTAATGAAGTTCTGCCGCACACAGATTGTAAAAGGTCAAGCAGAAAGTTGGGAGCCAATGAGGTTGGGAAGAAAAATTGTACTAGCAGCAGAGGTTGAGGGATTCATTATATTGATGCTATGGGGTTTTCAGCAGAGTAATAACTGAGTTAGCAATAGAATGTAAATCTTCTCAGCCACTTAGTCTGAGCCTGCTTCCTCTTGATTTGTGGGGATATATTTTTACTAGAGTACAGGAAAAGTCATTATGCTTTCAAGAAAGCCACTGGAACTAGTTAATGCATTGTAGGTAGAAAGACAGAAGATAAACGGAGCTGTATGTGACTCATCTGTAAAAGCAGGGCACTGGTGACAGAAAGAGAACAATTGAACCAAATGAAAATGTTTATGTAAATAATTGGAGTTGCTACACCACATAATTGTAGGTTTGCGGGTTTTGGTTGGCAGGTTATGTTGTTTATATGTAGAATGCTGGGATAATAACTATAAAGGCTGCCTTTATGGTTCATAGCATGAGAAGTGGTAGTGGCCTGCCAGAATCACATCTACATGGGAAGGTATCCTTCAGTCCCATAGACTTCATCATGTCCCCCTATTTCTCTGAAAAACGGCCCCTGTAATTGCAGAAGTATAGGTGTTCATCAGATAGAGCAACATTTAACAGACCATGTAACTTCCTTCCATTATATTTGACTTGAGATTAATTTAAGCTATTGTGCATTATAAAATAAAATGGAAGAATAAATCTAAACTCCAACTGCCATGCCCTCACAAAAATTAGGAGTAACAAAAATATATGGAACAATTTTACTTTGCAGTTCTCTGGATATGCTAAATTATGTTCTGGCATAATTTGTCACAATCTGCACATAGACAACAAGTTATATGAAAGGCTGTGGGTTTGTTGTACTTTTATAGTCTTGCATACAGGACTTACCTCAATTGCTCTGTAAAATTAGAGCTTTTTTGATACATATGGAAAAATTAACAATTTTTAATTGTTCTTCATGTTAGCAACTTGATTTCCTAGAAAGTGGTTTCCTTAACGTGGAAGAGGCACCAACCTGGCATGACTGATCTAAGACATTTTTTGTTAATTACTTAAATACACGGATACTCAGTTGGGGGAACTGAAAAACCAAATACCTCTAATTCTCATCTAATGTGTATGGAAGTCATCAAGAGTCTCTATTGCTTTTATCAGAGCCTGCAATATTCCCAGATTATCCTCCAAAATCTTTGCATTTCATCCCTATATTTAATAATTAATTTATATTATTTAGGGATTTACATCCAAAAAGAGGAAAACTGCACAAAAGCTGCTATCAACTTCACTGTTATCCACATTTTCTGTATTTTCATCATTTTCTATACTTGAGTGGTATAGGAAGGATCAAGCCCATTACTCCTAAATGGTCCTAAAAAACTAAATGTCAGTGTTCATCCCTTTTCATTCCTGGCAGGTGATCTTGTAAATAATCTAATGTGTCAATTACAGCCAGCTTTGAAAAAAGATACTCAAAGTATCCGGAGGAGAAAAAAAATACTGTGACTACAACAGGTTATTTGGCACCCAGTCAGCTTCCATCAGATCACTGTAAATTACCTGTCACGTTATTCCAATTCTGAACATGCTTTGTTCCAACATCCTCAGCTAAACAGTTACATATTTTGTACCTTTATCCTGTCACACTTTCACACTTGCTGTGCAGTTCTGTTTTGTTCTAGAAAATACCATCTCTCTACAGACTGTGATAAAAGAGCTCAGGGAGGTTTTCAAAGAAAGCTTTAATCAATATTGGTGGCATATTCTTTTGTGCATTGATTATGCTAAGGTGTTTAATTAATCAGCAGACAGTATTTTAATAGAGAAAAATGTTACTGAAGAAATGATAATGGAAAACTACAGAAATTTCTTTTTAACACCAGCTTGAAGATTTCTCTTAACACACACACACACACACACGCGCACACACACACACACACGGCAATGCTGTGAACCTGAGACAATCCTGCTAATCCAAACCTGTTCGTTTTGGAGGCTTTTATATTTATTTGGTCCCAAGCTCCATCATTCATTTATATCTCTACAACTGAAAATTTCAACCCCCAGATTTACACAGTATTTCTCTCAAAAATTGAAGGATTTTATATCCCGGTGTGGCCCCTCTTCCTTAAGTATATTACAGAATCAAATCTCTGTTG
Organism: Pygoscelis adeliae; assembly: GCF_000699105.1. Taxonomy (NCBI): domain Eukaryota; kingdom Metazoa; phylum Chordata; class Aves; order Sphenisciformes; family Spheniscidae; genus Pygoscelis; species Pygoscelis adeliae. The sequence continues at coordinate 3,151,670 of NW_008824049.1, forward strand.
CAGTGCTTTTGAGACATATATCTTTTTGAATGCTAATTCAAAGAGACCCAGTTTGTAGGTATTTCAAGTACAGACTCGAGAGTCAGGCTCCCAGAGGTTGTCTAATTCATTCCTCTTTCCCAAACAGGATCAACCATACTTCTGTCATTCCTGATGGATGGTAACAGCCATCTTTTTAAACTTCCAGAGAGGAGATTACTGTATTTAACTATCCTGTATTTAACTATCCTTGTTGTTAGATATTTTTTCCCAATTATTAGCCAAAATCTCTCTTGCTTCACTCTTATTCCTGATACTGCCTTCCATGAAGGAGGGATTAATTGCAGGAGTCATTTACATATTGGCAGAGTGTTATCAAATCTCTCTTTTATATCCTCTTCCTCAGCTTAAACATCTTATTTCACATTGGTTCCTGTCATCGCTGCTGTTCCCTGAACAATTCTCTCTCCTTTTAGTTCCTCTCTGTGAAGGTGTTGTCCAAAAGCAGAGGCAGTACTCTAGATGAAGCCTTTCCAATGCTTATTAGAGCAGAAAGGATCGTTCTGCTTGTCCTAGAGGTGATACTTCTGTTTGTACATCTTGTTTTATGAAAAGGCTTCTGCTGAACATGTGAGCTTTGGATAAAGACCAAAATGCAGATCCATTCTGGGCAGTGAGGGTACAGATGCTGTTGTATAACTTCATGCCCACTGCTCCCCTGTCATTGCCATAGCAAATACATTTCATTCAAAAGCTAAGGAGTCTTAAACTCACTGTCTTGCAGCTAAAATGCATTAATTTATTTACCTTTTACTTAATCCAAATGAGGTACAAACAATCTTAATTAACTATAAACACTTTCTTTGAAACTTCCTATACTACATTTTACCTCCTAGTTGGGCTTCCAAGGGTTAAGAGTCTGGACTATGCCAATATAACCAGCTTATTCAGGTACAGGCTTCGTTATCTTTACCCCGCCTGCTCTGACTTTGCTGTTTAGGATCCATAAGGATGAAAGGAATAGAAGGCTGTAGAGAAGTGAAAATGAAGGAGTTATTAAAGTAATCAACTCTCACTATGTGCATTCACGTAAGGCAAAGCTCTGTTGAGTAAGTAACACCTTCTTGCCTAATTATTTCTAAATCAGAATTATACTTGGCTAAGGCATGATGTTTGGTGTCACATTGTATCTGGAAAACTTCCATTGAAGAATGTAAATCGCACAGTGATTATAATATTTGCTATTTATATTCACTTCTCAAGATGTACATTGCATCAGGTAATAAGGCTTTCCCTTATATTTATCAATTCTCTTTTTGCTAGTATGTTATAAATGTTTTGCTCATCATAATTAAGATACATGAGACTTTATGTCATGATTCCCATTACAGCATCATTCTTTCAGTGAGTTATCTCTATTGTTGACAGTGCAATTGTTTTACTGCTGGAGAGTGCAAACACCTATGAAAAATAAGATATGTTGCCAAAAATAGCACCTTCAGAATAAAAATGAATAATAAACATCTGTGCCTTGAATTGTTTAGAATACATATAATCTGGTTTCAATTGGTTTCTCACAATCACTGAAAAATAAAAATGGCTTTTTAATTCCTTTTTCTTGTCTCATTAAAAATGTGACTTGTACCCAAATAAAAACACTTGGCATGCATATTCGGGGCTACATGGAAACATGAAGTATAAATACTTGTTTGTAAGACAGAAACATTTGCTTGAGTTCAATAATCAGAAGATGTTGGGTTTGAAATTGCAGATCATTTATTTTCCTGTTTTTTGTAGTAGACTGAGATTTTCAATACCTTTGGTTTAGAAAATGTAGTTTATTAATGCACACTTTATTTACCGTGAAAGCAGATGCAATCAGAATTTTGTAGGATGCAGAAACACTGTTCTCATAGTAATCATATACTTTTAAATTTCGTTCAGTATTTTGGGATAGACAAATGTGGGGTATGGTAGGGCACATGATCAAATGTGATCTGTTACTATAATGGTTATTTTCTAGTACAGTCATAGGTTCCAGTTTAAGTCATATAGAATTATCGGTTACTTCAGGAAAGGTGAAGAATGTGTTATAGTATTGGTGTACATCTGGTGTAGGATCCTCTCACCATCGCAAAGAAATGTTGTTGTATGTGACTATAGCCTCTATAGACACTGTTTAGGATAGATTGGAGGAAAAATCATGAATGGGACATTCAGAAAGAAAGAGGCAGCTACGTACGGTTATACCAGTTTAAATTACTGGAAGCTGTTGCTGACCTGACTAGGCAAAATATGGACTGTTTTCTCAGCCCGTTTTTTGCAAAGTGCTTACGGCAATGAACTTGCAGTGCTATGGCTAGTGTTAAATATAGCATAGTGCCCCAAATGGAATACTATTCTGATGAACTATGTTGTAGAGTTCTGATCTATGCTGAGTTCTCCATTTTGAATCATACACAGTATTTTGTAATGCATCTTATTATGTTCAGCAACAAATTGTGCTAGAGACTGTGAGTCTTGGAAAATGACTGAGCTTCTGTTGAGGCCAGTTTTTGTAACAGTATGTTAATGAAGCTTGGAAAAAAGTCTCCATTTTCATGTTGAACCATATAATAGAATTAGCAATTCAGTGCCCAAATTATGTAAGTGACAGAGAAGGGGAGAAATCAAGAGCCCTACTCCCAAAGCAGTTGAATTAAACAGGCTTCAGATCATACTGAGAATCTGTGCTTGTGCTACTTCTATTAGACAGAAAATTCTTTCCTGTAGGGCATTGTTAATGAGCCGTAACTTTTGGAGTTCCTCATTATATTCCCCATCACACTCATGCTCCTCAGGATACCCACCTTCTGTGCCCAGCCCATCCATACTGCTCTTCCTACTGTATTTCTGCTGAGAGATTCAAAAGAGAATGGTGTTACATTTAATGTAATTTAACAGCTTTAAATTTACTAACTCTTGCGGTGGCCTTCAGGAGATTACTGAGCTTTGAGAACATCCGCTTCCTCTGGACAGTGCTGACTGCCTTTCCCAGTGCAAGTCTGTTGGAGCTTTGTCATAGTGTGGAAGGATAAGACCCTTAGCTGCAAGGACACACGCTAGCGAAGTGCCTTACCCGGCCCTTGTTTAGTGGGAAGCTATTGCAAATGGATGTTTTTATTTATGAAGGCTTGTCATCATTCCTATTGAAATTTAACGGTGTATTGCTGTGAGATGGGGTCATCAGGCCACTTATTAACTTGGCCAGAAGAAAAATAAAAATGCCTTTTGCGCCCTGTTGGCAATATTTCTTGAGTACCTGTTATTTAATCACCTTCCTACTATGTTCAGGTTGTCAGTTATCTATATTATATATTTTATTTAAGTGTCTGGAATGAGGTGTGGTAATGATTTCTACATTCATAGTAATGAAGTACTAGCTTCCCTACGGTATCTGAAATTACTGTGGCTCAACAGCATCAGAGATACTTATGACACCAAAACCCAAGTTGCTGTATTTTATACCTTTGCTGCTGGTACTGAATTTCTACATGGTTACTTAACGAATTAAAACTGGTTTATTACTTTTAATTACCTGTCTAGTTTACTTTGTTTTCTAATTTATCAAATCAGGCTAGAATATTTTATACGTGCATACTTTGTTGCTAACAGATGAGGCAGCTACATGCCACATTATGTACATGCAGCTAACACTATCTCTGAGAATAGCATTATGAGAGTTGGGAGGAACATTTTTTAAATATAATTTCAAGGATCCTAGACCCAAATTGTGACTTGTCTTATCATTTCAAGTGCATCCCAGGCTGTAAATAGCAGTATTTGCAAAACCCCACAATAACATCTGAGAAATTGCATTCTTTTCCTAGAAGCTATTATAGGGGAAACATTTTACACTTATTTCCTTTCTGAATTTGCAGCAAAAACAGTTAAGTAAGAGGGTGCTTTTCTCAGAGCTGTGTACTTACTTTTGACAGTCTTGCTGATTGAAGAAGGCATGTGAACACCAAGCAAAGATAGACCAAGTGGAATCTGCAGGGCTCCAACCGTGCATGGACATGTGCTAAGTTACTTCTCACAGCTTCCCCACCTTCCTCTTCTTTTCATCTTGAGCTCATGGACAGTGTGTTTCCAAATGTTATCTAGGACTTCTCTTCTGGAGCTCTGGGCTAAATGCCAGTTATAGAATCATAGAATCATAGAATGGTTTGGGTCGGAAAGGACCTTTAAAAGTCATCTAGTCCAACCCCCCTGCCGTGGGCAGGGACATCTTCCAACTAAATCAGGTTGCTCAGAGCCCCGTCCAACCTGACCTGGAATGTTGCCAGGGATGGGGCATCCACCACCTCTCTGGGCAACCTGTGCCAGTGCTTCACCACCCTCAGCGTAAAAAATTTCTTCCTTATATCTAGTCTAAATCTACCCCCCTTTAGTTTCAAGCCATTCCCCCTTGTCCTGTTGCAACAGGC
>NW_008824049.1:3156338-3158451 GCF_000699105.1 Pygoscelis adeliae
GGGCTCCAGGGCTGGACGCAGTACTCCAGGTGGGGTCTCACCAGAGCAGAGTAGAGGGGCAGAATCACCTCCCTCGACCTGCTGGCCACACTTGTTTTGATGCAGCCCAGGATACGATTGGCCTTCTGGGCTGCGAGTGCACATTGCTGGCTCATGTCCAGCTTTTCATCCACCAGCACCCCCAAGTCCTTCTCTGCAGGGCTGCTCAAATGAGGATGAAAACATTTTGATCATTTCCTAGGCAAACCTCAGGATTAGTTCTTGGTTCTTACCCTGGACCTGTTGATGGTTGTCAAGACAGCTGACTCTTTCTTCTTTTTCCTCCTCTTTGTCTTGTTGTTCTTTTAGACTGCTTTTCAGGAAGTCCTTCTTTGATGCCATCCTGCTTTCTGTGAGGGTTCCTTACAGCTATGTCCTGGTTGCTTTCTCTTTTCCCACTGTGCCTCATCTTTGATTGGTTTCATTTGCAACTTAAATAACCAATTCTATGATGCTGAATCAAAACCCTATCTGTTATCCTGTCATCTGTCCAACCACCCCAGCAACTCCAGAGATCCTATGTGACTGTTTAGTTTTAAGCTAAATTCATCATAACTAAAAGAGAATGCTTCCTCCTTTTCCCTTCTCCATTTCTTTCTCTTTTCTTCCCCGATTACTGCTCTCTTACCTGATGAAGATGGATAGCACTATATTCTGCCTCTCTTAGCTTATTTTAAATTACTCATAAGACTCGTAAATAATAACCCTACAAGTGTGAGATCAGTACTTAGCTATATGGAAAGCTTTCTAGAATATTTTTTAGTTTGTCTCTATCAGTTCTCCTTTGTTTTATTCCCTTGTTGTCTTGATTATAACCCAAGATTTCAAATTCTTTGGGGAAAATCTGGCTGCACAGCACCTGCTATTAAGCTAACCTGACTGAGACTTCTAAATGATGTTGTAGTGAAAGTAAGTCAGAATATACTAATAACAGAGTGCATGGAACTATAGGAAATGATTAATTTTTGGAGAGTTATTGAAACGAAAGCCTTATTTCATGGGATTTCAGTGACAAACTGAAGTTGAAAGTCAAATGAAATGTGTTCCATTAATTTTCAATAGTCCTCTTGTCTGTGTGTGTGTGCCCTGTAAGACAAAGAGGCACCGCATATTCCTCCTTATTGCATAAAAAGCCTTCAGCTGAATCCTTCAGGCTGGTGTGAACCTTGCTCCCAAACCTAGTAAAGCTCTTCAGTATGGGCTGAACTTGAACTAAGAAGTATTGCATCCTTGAAGATTTTGTATTTAGCACATTCTTTTCTAGTTTTCAGTGAGACCACTCAGCAATTGCGTCCTCAGTGGCTTCAGAGAAAATATTTCACGCAATGGCTTGTGGAACGGTCAAGGGGAAGAGCCAGTGAGTCTACAGAGATAAGTTTCCATCCTGACATATGATGCATTGTTAAAGTGAGTTTACATTGTTCAGGTGCACCCTTAATACACAGCACTCAGAAGCCTGCAGTAATCACACAAAGGAGTCATGTTTATGGCCAACTTCAATATATCACAGAATCTACTTAGAGAAGGGGAGGCGGGCAGGGAGGTAATTTGCAATGCTTGAGGCACTCAGGTATAAATTGCACTCTCTTCTTCTGTGACTGACAGAGCTTAAGAAGATAAGACTTTTTTTGAAAACATATAAACAAAAGATTATATGCCTGTCCACATACATACAGCTGGTTATTCAGTGCTGTGTGACAAAATGTCATGAAGAATGTACAAACATGCTGGTGCAATGACCTCTAACAGTAAGAAGTCCTTCTAGAACTGGCAACCATTAGCCTTCAGAAAATTCTAAACTGTCAGTTGCAACTTTTAGGCAGCAAATTTCCCAGAAAATAGACCATTAATCAATTTAGACAGCAAGAGATGTAACCGATCAGAGCAAAGACTGGCATCTTGATCAAAATACCCATTTTATTTACTTGCATTCATAGGTGATGTGGACTTATTTGAGCTGAAGTAGAGCCTTTTAATTTCAAAAGTTTTAAGTACAGAATTTATAGAAGCCAAAGAAATTTCTATTTGATGGCTCTTCATGGATTTACATATATTGAGGTGACTGTCTAGGGAA
>NW_008824049.1:3158481-3178536 GCF_000699105.1 Pygoscelis adeliae
GTTCAGAGAACTGCAGGTTGCTTAAGGCTGTGGGTGTATTGGTCTTTCCCCAACAGAAATACTCTCACTTTTTTTCAAGATCACAAAATAAAGGCCTTAATAAAGACATTTTTGTTACACTTCTAGTGCTTTACCTGAAAAATAAACCTTCAGGATTATTAGCCTGGCATCATTAGGAACAAAACATTCACTTTAAAAAGCAAATTGAAACATACTCCGCAGGAATAAACAGGATTCAGCCGTGGTTGTTGGGCGATAGATACTAATTATTTTATTGTGCTTTATGAGCAGTAAGACATGAAACTTGTAATATTTTGAAAGTGCTGTTAAGCAAATGAGGGGGATGGAAGAACAGGGCAGAGAGGCTTGGGAGAATTTGTGTTTGATCTGCTGTAGGGACACGTGGTTAGAAACAATAGATTGTCCGTGGTTTATCAATTTCTGTTGGCAGGCAGCCCACAGAAATGCTTCCTTCTAGTCCAACACAGCAGAGTGAAAAGAAAACCACTTAAACCACCCAGAAGTACTAGGCAGAGGAAAGCCTACGACTATACATGTGGTCTGGAACCATAGGTCATTATCCAGTTTGTTCCCTCACTGCGGTGTGTCCAGGCCCTAATGTGTAGACCTGTGGGCCAGGTTCCAGTTGCAGAAGCATGGGTGCATAGCACTGTTCAAGATACCCTCAGGTATCCAAGACCCTCTGCACCTGGAAAGACAAATACAACACAGGAGTTAGGGGAGACTCCCAGCCTTTTGGATCAGCACCTGGAGGTGGGGCAGGGTTATTTGCAGAACCTGAAAAAAGGCTAGACAACCAAATCCTGCCCTTCAGATGAAATCCCAATCCCATAGGATTAGTGGGGTTTCTATTTAAGAAGTTAGGATTTATGCTTTAATAAGTAAATGTCCTAATTTCTGAAAGGGGTAAAATTACATGATAAACCTTATTTGCTAGCCAAACCGTGGATTTAGGCAGCTGAAGGTACCCAGGTTTTTTTCATTAAATAACTAGCCCAGCATCCAAGTTTATGGCAAATGTAGAAGGACCTTATCCTGCAGGTTTTTCTGCTAATGTAAACACGTACTAGTTGAGCTATGTAGTCTATACAGATAGTCCGTTGTATGCAATATAATATAGTAGGAAGAGGAGAGAAGAAGCAAGCCAGTTCCTCCTACCACTTATTGCTCAGTTCATATATTTTATATGGTAGCACATGAGTTCTCAAAACTGTTTTGGAAAAGCAGGTCTGCCTGCTGGAGAATGAAGAAGTCAGCTGGGATATTAATATTTTGACATAATTACTAATCCTTTCTGCTACCTCCAGGAATGATTTGTCTAATGGCTGTGCCAAAGCAAACATTTCAGATTTCTTACACACTCTAAGCATGCATGTTTTTTCTTGTACCTATGATTAATACACTTATTTCTGTCTCCTAGCTTACTAGTGTCCTAATGTCTCTTTCAAACTGCACAGTTCTAAATGATAGGAATGTAATAATCAGTTGCTTTAAAACTCATCATTTGAATGATAAAATAATGAATGAATAAAACAGATGATAAAATATAGCTTTAACTGGGTCTGACCACATACTGTTCTTTCTCTCTGTAAAGCGCATGTAGAGGTTTTCCATTCCCGATTTGCAGCCTCTAGTGAATCTTTGCTACTTTGGTCCTGTGTATGATTTTAGCAAGTGCCTATGGTAAATAACCTTGCATATGATTCCTAAATATACTAGAGCTCTTATGATTTTTATTTTTCCAATTCTAGCAATCTAGCTTTATTTCTGATGAGTCCAAAAGAAGGTTCATCTCTGCTTTCTGTCTTCACCCTCTTGAAAGTTCAAATTGTTGGGAACAGCCTTGCATTTGTGGGTGAATTCTTTCATAGATATTCTCATCACTAAGGGCACTTGGTCTTGCTGTGGAAATATTATCTCCAGTGAGGCTCATCTCCTTGAAATATTTTCTCATTTTCTAAATACTGAAGACAAGGTAAACTGTCCTGCCTTAAAAGAAAACATTACAGCATTTCAAGCTTCTTGTTTTAGTATCACTAGGGAGCTTCTTGTGAGTTCATATTTGGATTTCTTTAATGAAAATCAATGAGAGATTTTAAAGCATTTTCAAAACTTATTAGCTGTAGTACAACATCAGTGAAAACCGGGATGATGCCAGTGTGAGTAGAATAAGTGTAATTCAGGTGTAAAGGACCAAAAATGCAAATTCATTTGCTTTAGTTCAACAATGCCAATCTATTAGCTGTCACCTTATGCTCGCGTGGAAGAATATGGGGTTTACCCCCTTCTCACATCTAAAAGAGGCTGCCTAAAAGGCCACTTCTTTCTGTTCCTGCAGCAAGGTCTTCCCAACAGCTGCAACTCTTCCTCACTCAGGAGGAGTGCAGAGGCAGCCTTGCAGCAAGAGCAGTGGGGAAAGGGGAAAATAACGTATATTTTTATTTTAATGGTATGTGTTAACCCCCCAACCCCCCATATGTAAATGCTTAGGTGTTAACCAGTTACTGTAATGTTATGATGAAGAAACGCCAATATATCAGGAGTATAGCCATGTAACTGCATTCTGTGCACTTTTCTGCTCTCCTCTATTGTTGTGATTGGGTTTTTTTGTACCCAGATAACCTCACAGATTTCACAGGAGTGCCTCTTAAATTAAGTGAGATCAGGATCAGTGGTCTCCTACTTTGGGGCCAATTTTACTTGTTCATCTGCTGAGTTGTGCTTTTCTAACTTCACAAAATCACTTTAATTCCAGTTAAACTATTTCATGTTATCAGTGACCTCAAAATGTGCTACCCTGGTTATACAGGATAAGGTTAAGACTTTTCTCTCAGAACTAGCTCATTGAATTAGGGGGGCAGATTCTGAGCCACTGTAAAGTGGCATAATAAAAATTGATCTTAGGGGAGCTACGCTACTTTGCATCGAGTGAGAACATAGCCCTTCGTAAATCCTAATTCTGATTTTTTTCATTAGCTATATTATTGTATGGTAACAACCTATTACATGCCTTTAGCTACTAATGCAATGGAAAGCCTACAGTGTAGTACAAATCAGAAGCTAGTAGAGGCTTTAATTTAGTCAGAGACAAGCTTTGAAGGCAGTCAAAGAGCAACTGATGGAGTTCAAATGCTTTTTGTCCTGCAAAAATAAAGAGCCCATTTGTTCTGCCTTTTTACATTAGCATCTTCTACCTTGCTGGAAGAAAAGGAGGAAGAACTGTAATCCCAAGCTCTTGTTTTTAACAAAAACCAAATATTAAACTCATTGGTCTTACCAAAACTTTATCTATATGGCAAAAAGATGTAGTTTGCAATGGCATTTAACAAGGTTTACAGACTGGATAGTTTACACCCCAGAAGTATCAGGTAGTAAAGTTAACTATTTCTCCTTTATTTTCCTTATATTTCTCCCACCAGCCCATGACCACTGCAGTGAAGTGCTGTGACAGATGTTGCCAGGTAAAGATTGGGTTTTCAGAGCTGCTACTACTTCTTGACTGTCAAAAAATTCTTTGATTGCTGTTTTTACTACCTAAGGAGGAAAGTAGTTATGATCAGAATACCTGATTATATGACAAACACAGTGGACTAGTTTGCTTCTCAAACAATAGAAAAACATTTTAAATTTTTAACTGATTACACCATTAGTCCTAGCTTTGTTCTTTTTGGTTCAAGTCATTCATGCGTGTTTGTAAGGATGTCCCTGTGCTAAACTGAAGATATTCTTTTCTATTCTATATCCTTCTTCTGCACATAATAGGACCTAATATCAGGCAAGCATCTTCCCCTTCCTCTCCCCACCTCCACAATTGTTTCAGTAATTCAGAGAGTGAACTCGAGTTGAAGATTCCCTTCTCCTTTGCTTTGTGGACAGGAAATAGTCTGTGTAGCACACTTGCTCTCCGCAGCACTTTCTGCTAGTAGTTTCTCCTAAGGACATCACCCCATTCTCTTTGCAAATTACTTTTATTCTCAGAAGGGTTCAAAGAGGGTCTTAGTCTTACTGCTTTTGCTAGTGGATAGATACAATTTCGTTTGTACAGCATCCAGTAGAAGACAATGCTTTCTTCATTAGGTCTACCTTTATCCCATGGTATAACATTATAGCCATTTTTAGTGTTCAGTGCTTTTGAAGAGTCCTGTTTGAGCTGATTATACCTGTGCAAAGCTCAAGTGGCAAATTAAGTTCAATTATTATCTGTTCACTTGCCTTATCTACCTATTTCTAGAGAAAGTTGTTTTCTCAGTTTTATCTCTGGATTCTATCACAAAAACTTCATCTTCAACTTTTTTTAACCCAGAATCTCCATAGTGTACCCATTAAAAGGGCTATCTGATTATATTTAGTATGGAGAAAGACTTCTTTTAAAATCTGAGAGTCTGGAGTTTGCCTACATGCCTTTAACGGCAAAACAATAGTGTGTCTACACAAAGCAGCACTAGATTGAATGACGACTGTCTTGACATGGTTCACAGTAAAATCCAAATTCTTCTTAATTTTCCTATTCAGATGCTCTACTAAAGAATAAGATGTCTTTCCTTTTCCCTCATTAACTCTTGAAGACCAGTGTGAATTTTTACTCCTCCTTCGTATTCCTGGCTAGGTCTATGCCCTTTTGCCAACTCTAATCACATGTGTAAGTCTGCCTTGATTACTATATACAGTTGCTCAATGGAAGATTATTTCGCAGACTGAATGGGGAAAAAGGTCAGTATTTATAATTAAACACTGGTGTCATAGGGATTCCTTTAAATGGGAATATGTAAGAATTACAATATTCTTATAATATGTTTCCTTATTCTATTGCTGTCATTAAAATTACCATATTTACTAAATTGTTAGTATGTCTGGCAAAATAGAATGGAGAATATGAGTAAATGTATACATATATGCTTTTGTGTGACTGTGTGTATATATGTGTATTTCTAGCCTATTACGCGACACTTGATAATGGACAGATCTCAAAGAGGCATGTAAGATTGTAGGAAGTGGAGCTGTAAAACTTCTAGGTAAAGATACAACTACTAGTCTGAAATTTGCCCTGCAGAATAAAATACGCCATAGAAGAGAGGTGGCTTTATTAGAGGATGAACTTATTAGTTATGCTACGTAAATTAGGAGCTTTGGGGCTGATTTTCTCTGGTGTCTGATGATATGCCTATATCATCCATAGACACTGAGCAACTATGCTATTTTGCTTCAGGATCTGATTTTTTTAGGGACTGGCTAGACTGATTAACAAAAATCAGTTGTCCTAGATTTAATTTTCTATATTTTTTGCACGAATGAGTGTATTGTTTCAATAAAAAACATACTTTGATACTTTCAAACTAGATTTAATCAATATGTGCCGTATTTACTAATGCTGAGTTGAAAATTAAAAAGTAAAAGAAGTTATAAATTAAAGGAAATTTTAAATTAAAAAGAATTGCTGTGGCCAAAATTAAGATCGCAAAATGTTATCCCATCAATGTATAGTGTTAAAGGCTGTTGGTGGCATTTAATGCTACAAGTTCTTCCCAGAATCTTAATTTTTCCCAACATATTATAATGCAGTAAAACAGAATATTGTCATCATGTACTTCAGTTGGGAAGGAACTGAGTATATGGCAGAGCATCTTGATTACTTGAATTGTCAAATTATCCAAAATGTATTCAGTTCTACAGTTCTTTAGCATAAAAAATTCTCGCTGACTTCAACCGCAATTCCCTGTATTAAACGAAGTACACTTACTCTGTAACTGCAAGAAGGCTTTTTTTTATGTGAGCCCATTTTGAAAAAAGCATAAATTATTCTCAAAGGTTACTCAACACATTGATTTAAGGTCTGATTTTGCAATTCATATGGAAGAAAAACACTCTGATTTTCATAGGCCAAAGGTCTAGTAAAGGGTACCTTTTATTTTCAAGAAGAAAACAGGACACCAAACTCCTATGTACTTCTTGGGAATTCCAGCTTAAAGGAGAATTTCTTTCTGGAATTTGAATCATGGTTCTTAATCTCTCATGTTTGCAGAATGTGCAAAAATGAACAAATATAGTAAACTATGGCAATATTTGAGCTATATATAGTGTGTACCATAAATAAAATAGGTTAAAAACTGCAATATAATAAATAGATTAAAATAACTCATATATGCATCCTCATAATAACTCATATAATATGCCTACCTTTAGTGCCACCTATATGCAAGCAATGGTGCAAGAAAGTTAAAGCACATTCCTGGAAAGCGTGTTGATTGAACTGAGTCTGTCAGCAACATTTACCCCCAGAGTAATCGCAAAAAAATTTATTAAATGGGAAGCTGCCAACTTAGTAATAAGTTATTGTCTTCTAGTATAATGACATAATATTATTTTATCCTACAAAGAGTTCTTCCGATTAGCCAGCTTTACACTAAGACACAGTAGTAGTTTTCTATCATATTGCTTTGAATGAAATTCTTGCAATTAAACTTTTGAAACTACCTTCATCTTTTTAAAAGAAAACTTTAAAATCAAGCCTAAAAAATCACAAAAGTTATTGTATAAGCGCTTATTGGCTTATCAAATTTCGATTGTAAATCACAGAGAGTTTGAGCTGGCTTTTATTTCATTAGTTGTATCTGTTTTACGTTTCATTTTGTGCACATCACTTGCAAGATTTAAGTCTCAGTACTTTGCTATTGGAGTTGTTTTTTTTATTTCCAACATGACTTAATAACCAAAAGATGCCAAGTGAAATCTTGTTCAGTGTTGCTATTAACCTGCTACACACAAACTATTAAGCTTTTACAGGAACTGAGTTTCAGCAGCAAGTACCTAGTTCTGTAGAGTGGTTTTATTTTATATCAAAGTAGTAAGAGCAAGTTGATGATAATCCTGTCTATGCCACCTGAATGTAAAGCCACAAAACTGCGAGTCTCTCCATAAATTTTTTTGCTGTCTTACTAAAGGGTACAAAATACTTGTATCATTTCCTCAAAGACAGCATGAAGTAGAAGCATATAGTCATGCCAAAGACAAGTAATTCAGACTAGCGATATTTGCCACAAAAAGAATTAAACAGGTGTTTTCATATTTCAGTGTCTTTACCACTCTATATTACTATTAATGGTTTTGAATTCAAGCATCACATGCTGTATAAAATCTTGTATTTTAGTAATATATGCTGATATTTGGTCCTTGTTCATGGCAATAAGAGTTGCATAGTATCCTTCGTGCAAATCACTTGACAAAGTAATTTTTGAAACAGATGCAGAAACAAGGATGCAGGTAGGTCAGGGGCATGTCAGAAAGCCAACAGTATTTGAAATGGTTATAAGGCCTTGATCTTCTGTCTCCAATCCCTCAACAGTTGACAGACAAGTAATGCAGACATCCACTATAAGAATATTACAGTGTTAATGCTGCAAAATAGGGAGAGGATTTATGTTTATAACAAGTCTGAATCTAAATGATGACAGCTGAGGAGTTACTGATGTATCCTACACCATTGCATTCTGCCCCTTTAGAGAAAAACCTAGTGCAAATACTGTACAGATATTATACCTTATAACAACTCTCCCCTTTCTCAATACGTGTAGGCTTATCTGGCATTTTGGCTTCAGAATGGAGCAATCCAAATCATATTAGGGTTGCCTGTAGCATAAATACTTCGTGTGTGCACTCATAGGTTAAAAAACCCTAGCCAAACAACCCTGTAGATAACAAAAATCCCAATGACCTCACTAGGGTCAGAATTTCAGCTCTGGAATTAAGACACCAAAATGACTGCTCCTTCTACAGAGCTCAAAGAGGGATGTTTCTCTATCCTTCTCTGGATCATGCATTCAGCTCTGCTCAGAATATCATCTTCTGATATTCTGCCTAATAATCAATTTTCATCTGAGAATAATGACACAAAGAAGCATCTTACAATGTGATTGCCAACATGCAAAGAAACTCTTTCTTTTAAATTGAAAATATTATAATTCATTTTCAAGCTTTTCAAGGAAGAGACTTTAAACACGTCACTGATTGCTAAGCGTTGTTTAAGTTGTCCTGTAATTTGAGGTTCCTTTTTATGACAGATCTGAAATAGATCTCGAGTAGGCCACAGAAAAAGAATACCACCTCTTTAAAAAAATCAATAGCTTTCAAGGCCCAGGATGGCCTCTGTGCTGAGATTAATAAAGCTTGACAATACATTCTGAATGCAAGCAATGACTTCTATTACAAGGGGAAAAATGAAAAAGCTGCTCTTACTGACATAGTCAATAGATTGCACCTCAGTGTATACTGTACTTTCTACATTTTTAATATAAATGTGTTCAGTTTCTGAGATGGGAGCGTTATCAGCATTCATTTTACTTGAGGCAATAATGTGAGAAGTTGTGTCTTGTGTAATAAATAAATAACCTGTCTTTAAAACCATTTACTCAGATTGCTTTTCCCAAATGCTTATTTAGAGGTGCTCTGGAAGGTGTCATATACCAAGATAGCCATGTTATAAGGATTTTATAAAGTGCATTTTCTTTATTTTATACATAATATAATTGTTCGTGGGATATTTTTGTTCTGGTTTTAGAAATAGTATAATGGCAGTCTTGTACGATGGTGGGATGGTGTGATAAGTTGTAAAATGTGGCTTGAGGCTCCCCTGTTTCTCAGGGGTTCTTGGTGGTCATGCCAAAAAACTTTCCATCATGGCTGGCAATTGCCCCTCTTTTAATTTGAGACTTACCTTTTTCTTCCACTATATTTTTCTGGACTTGAAAGAATGGAAGAAATTATCTTCTCTGTATAAATATACATATTGAGATCTTCATAATCTTTGCAGCACCCACTCGTATGATATCACAGAAATTATCTTCTCAGTGTAAATGGATTATGTTGGATGGCACTTAATTATAAAATAAGACACTGAGTTAATCCATGCTTTGTGTGGTCACTTCTCTGTACCTGTCTTAGCAAATACATTCATGTGAACAAAACCTTTTCAATCTGTTCAGAAGGATAGGGAAGGAAGTATATATTGCATAGGTAGCTTATAAGAACATAAAAATGAGAAATAATCAGCAAACTTTGAATTACTTCTAACGATATCTAATATTGAAGGAGGTGGTTTGTAATCATCTGACATCTGGCCATAACAGATTTTTCTTTTAACATAATCAGAACAATGGGCCTGGTATATCTCTAATGCCTCTTTTACATCAGCACAAATGTGCTGATTTCATTGGAGTGACCCTTGATTTACACTGTTGTAAAGAAAGAAGAAGCGGGCTGTAAATATGTAAGGGCGGGAAAGCATAACTGTCTTAGACTTCTAGAGACTCTAAGTACAAAATAGAGGAAGATTTATTTAGAGTGGCTCAGGGGTTGCAGCTAGCACAATAGACTATAACGGAGCACAGGAAATTTAGGCTCACTGGAAACAGCATGGTTTACTATTCTGTGGCTTAGCTATCCGTGGCTCAAGGTGAAAACTCCACTGGTTCACAGATAGACATGTTTCTGACTATAGTTTAAAGAAACAGGTGGAGGTGAAGATATAACACCATTTATGCATTCCTAATTCTGTACTCTTCTAGTGCTAGACCTGGTTTATAACTCGAAAAGTCTTCCCCTCCTGAGACCTCCTACTTCGAATGGCAGATTTTGTAGTTAAACCTAAAAGTTTATTCTTTCTCTATTCAGCAAAGAAAATCTCTTTTCACTAGTAAGGGTGCTCTGTATAAAGTCTTCTGCAATACTTTCTTTAGGTCATACAGGGAAACCTAATTTAGAAATATTACAGAAGGCAAAACTTACCATTTTCTATCCTAGAACACAGCACTGATCTGATTACTTTTGACTGTGATTCCAGGTTATCTACCTAATTTGTCTACAGTGTTATTACCAACATGTGTGTTCCCACGAGGAACATATTAATTTGGTTGTTGCCCTGGGGAAATCTAAACAAAACAAAAAAGATTAAGTACAAGAATTCTTTGTCATAAGAAGGAACACCATATACACAATAAATGAGAGGCTTGTATTTAGAAGAGTGTTGAAATAAAAGTATTTTCAGTCTGCACTTTCCAATGTAAATCGCTCATTTCAAAACATAATGGTCTGCATAATTAGATCACACAGCTTCAGCATCTGGGCTATGTATCAGACTGTTAAGTGATGTGGTAAAAGCTATGGATAGTAGAAACAATGAAAGAAACTGACGCCCACCTACAGAGCTTCAGATGGACAGACTCACTCCTGCATTTCCCATTTTCTGCTGGACAGAGGTGCTGTTTTCCTGGTGCTCTTCCCCACCTCTCCTCTCTGCGGCTCTTCCACGGGCACAGAGATCACCAGAACTGGAGCAGTGGTGACAGTTTTGATGGTGACATAGTTTCCATCTTCTACCTCCCATACAGCAGGGTGGCCATGAGAAAATTAAGCCTTGAGCTGCAATTAGCTATTGCCCACTCATTTCATCTGAAGCACAGTCATCTAACTAATGACAGCATTTCTTCATCTGGAGATAATGCAAGAGATAAAATGGGGTTCTGTGAATCACACCATGTATATGCATGAAAAGATTATTTTAATTTCTAATTAAGTGAGTATGTCACACCAGAAGACTTGAGACCCCTTCCAGCTCCTTCTAGTATGGAAGGACAATATAAGAAAATTCCTTAGCAAATGCTCTTGTGCTGCCCTCCCTACGGTTCCTTACTCCTTTCCCTTTCCTTTGGATTCAGTGAGTAAGCAGCCAGAAGCTTAATTGTGATAGATAGGTAATGGGTGCAGTACAAACTTAAATATTGTAAAAGAAGATTGAGACATGGATTGTTAGCACGTTTGCCAAGTAATTTCTAAAATTACAGCAGGTGTTATGGAAAATCCTGATTTACATGGATAAAAATTAACTCTATCGTTTCTTCAGTAGACATATCCTTTATTAGGTCGTCATGGTTGTTTTAACGTAAAGAAAACTGTATAAAACCAACTTTGAATTGGTTATGTTGAAAAAATAATTTTGAAATGTGATTTTTGTTAAAGAACAATATACCATTATTCCTACTTATTGTTTTAATTTAATTCCTTTAGTTTGTAGGTGTAGTTTTGTTACCAATGACTGAACTTCAATAAAACTCATGTGTGAGTTTCAAGTATTACTACAAATGCCTTAGTCTCTTGGAAGCAAAGTGTGAATGAAGAGCCTGGGCAGCTTCTATTATACCAGAGAACCAGATAATCAAAGATATCAAGCTTTTTAAAGTATATATCTATTTCTTCATATTTTTAAAGAAATAAGCTCTTTTGAAAACGTGATTTTTATATAAAAAATTAAATATTTTTTTAGCAGAAAGCTGGGTGATGCTTTAATACTCTACTGGATTTTGCCAGCATGCAGGCTCAGAAAAAATTGTTGCTTATCTAATTTTACAAACCCTGAAAGCAGTTTTGAAAAACAGGAGTCATTGGGTGGTATCTTTACTAATGCCATAAATCAGAGACTTATTTGCATGCAAATGAAAATTCAAACCAAAGTGCACTAAGAAGTAACAGTGCACTGTTACTTAGGAATCAACATTAAAATATGACCCCAAGTTTCCACCCTGAAGTAAACCAGAAATCAGAAGATATCTTCTATTGGGAGATATCTTCTATGTATTTGTTGTTGGGGTTTTGGTTTGTTTGTTATTTTAACTCTGAACACATTCGCAGAAGGATGAAATTATTCAGTGGTCTTTGAGATAATGCCTGTAAACAATTCATTAAAATCTTATCATTGATAGTATCAAAAAAACATGAACTATTCAGTAGATAAATCACATCAACAAGTCATGGTTGTAATCTGTAGCAATGCTAATTCAGAAATATGTACTGAGATGTGTGAAACAGCACATTGCAGAAGGTGGAAGTGAACTCCCTGTACTTTCTGTTAACCAATTTTTTCAGTGTCATTCAAAAGAGGCAGTGGTGAATTCTGAGACAATAAAATCAAGGTTCATCAAAGGATGATACTGCCTTCTTAGGAAAAAACCCCAGTGAACTGGATCAAGGTGAAAAAAGACCCAACACTTTAAAACACTGTAACAAATTCTGAGACAAATTTGTAGGGTCAGTATGGGAGCGCAAATACACAAGTGGCCATTTTAGAATTAGAATACTAAACTAAATCTAAGCTACAGAGGTCAAGGCAACACCACCTAATTAAAGGTCTAAAGAAGGAGTTCCACCTACAGGGAATAGATGAAAAAGTTTCCAGATGAAACAGATTGGAAGGCTGCAAATGAGATATGTAATTTTTATTAAAAGAGATACAGTAATTTTCCCTATCGTAAGGTCAGCAGATGGAAAAGGACTATGTGCAAAGTTTTTAGAAATAGAATGTATTATTTAGAACAGTCCCTCCTTTTATTTTTTCAGTCTCTGAATGAGGCTGTAACTTTAATGACACATTTGCTTCTTTCAGTGAAGACCTCTCTGGGTTCAGGTTTGGGGTTTTTTAACCTTAGCTCATTTTGGTAGTCTTTAACTACCCCTGTAGTCCTGTTGGCTTTGTGCCTACTTAAGTAAGCACTACTGAATCTGCATAAAGATTATTGAATCAGGCTGAAGGCTGACTATAAATGTATACTAAAACCTGTCTAAATGGACATAAAGGTTATTTTTACATAAATGAAAGAACAGTGACTTTTTAAATTATTTGAATGAGTTGCATATTGAGTAGCTTTGTTGGCAAGCTAATATCATTACTGCTTGAAATTACATCTCCGTTACAAAATCTATTCCTGTATATGTAGGTCATCATAGCAGTTTCAATGAAATTGTGTTTATATGGCCCTGTTTAATTTGTCTCAGATAAAACAGTGCATTGGTGGCACCATCCTTTGTCCTGATTGAAGACTGAGAGCAAAGATAATGTCAGTGGATCTAAAGGTTACAAGGTTACTAAGGAAGGGTTAGTCAGAGATCCAATCAGCAGATTTTCTTTGGCTGGCCAACACAGCCTTTCTCTGGTCCCGAGATAAGTCCTCCTAGAAGAAAGATGTAAGTCTCTCAGCTCTTTATATTCAGTGATCCAGTCAGAATTTAATGAGGAAAAAAGGCATTAATTATACCAGAACTAATGGCATCTTTTCCTTTACTTTCTGTTTCTATATTTAAATATCCTAGCCTTTAGTCAGAAAGCAAGCCAAGGCTTTCTCCACCTTGCTCCAAGCTCCTTTGGTGCCATGCCATCCTCAGTCTTTCTTGCTTGAAACTTTGAACTGATGCACCATTGCAAACAAGGAAAATTTAAAGTCCTAAATTGGTTCCTGTTTGAGACAATCAATTAGAAGTGCCTCAACTACAATCAACCCCCACAGTGTTTAACAAACAGCTATGATTACTTTGATTGTACCAAGCTACAGTGATCACTTCAGGTTCCCAGGTTAGTCCTGCAAGAATGATTCAGATGATGCCAAAGAAGGAATGGGAAGAAGTGTCTAAAGATCAAAATGGAAATCAGTAAGGAGGAAACTGCTAAAGAGGAGAGGGAGAGAAGGAAGATTATCACAGGCATGCTTGTGAGAGAGGGTCCCGTGCTGGCAGAGAGCCTACTGGTTGCTAAAATAAAAGCTTGTTTTGGAGTGGTACAACAGACCAAACAGATTCATCTTCAGTCTGCTTTCTGGTTGAAGTTAATTTCTGTATGCAAAATTTCTTCTGTCCTGCTTCCATGTCTGATCACTAATATTTTAATTTAATTTTTTTCTGAGACCACTTTATTAACTCAGCCATAATTCTTCTGCAGCTTTTCACTGGAAGCAAGGTATCACTTCTTGGAGGCTATCTAAACTACCTGGCTATGTCCTTCATGCAATAAAGAATCAAAATCAGTGAATTGGGCAAATTTGCTGCACTAAAGGGAATAATCAGCCATTATGGAGCCTGCTGGGTTGGCTAACCTTAGACTTCTGCAAAGACACACCCCAAAAATTACGAGAGACATTCAGGTCAGCAGCTCAGCCTACAACTATGGAAGGAGTTGTTAGAAATGCTTGGTGGAAAAATGCTTCACATCTGTTACTCCCTAGGAAGTTTAAGTCCTCTCAAACTATAACTGTCTCTTGAATGAAGAAGAATCTGTATAGAAAATAATAAAATATGGACTTTGTGTTGTTAGTATTCTGGAGAGATTACACTAGTGTATATTATATGTTTTCAATATATTACACAGTCAAACTTTGTATAATGCACCAAGGACATTATAGCAATGTTTTAGAGGCTAAACTCTTCTCAGGAGTAAATAGGCACAGTGTCATCAAAGGTGACACATCATGCCCATTTCCTGTCTGGTTGCATTATGGAGAGGAAAACCTCATTTAACACAGATTCTACCCTTCTATAATGTCTATGAATGAGGATAGAGTGTATCCTCATGTAAAACCAGTCATTTCTTCATTAAAGCTAAATGATAATTCACATTGAAACACCTGCACATCCCCCCACCAAAGAACCAAAATATTTCCGCACATATTATGTACATTATCCTAACAACAGTGATCACTGTTGCTTGACTGCATCCCCTAGTATATGCAGTAAGAATGCCATGCAATGTAATCATCAAGTAATTAAAGGTGGCATTATACAGGTGAAATTATACAGAATTAGGTACCTGTTAGAATTTCAGCCGTAAAATATTTGAGTTAAATGTGGTGTGACAGGCAGAACTTAAGTGAACACCAAAATGCCCCATTTCTCATAAAATCTCACAAACAAAAAGCTTTAAAGAATATCATGTGAGTCTTCCATTGTGATTAGAGATAAAACCAAGGAAAGCTGATTGGTTTTGTCAATCTATTGGTCTAAAACAAAAAAATAGCATTTAAGCTGCATTCCCATAGATCAGATTATCATGAGCAGTTACTTTTCCATACACACTTTATCTATGGAAGGATGTTCCCATAAGCTACAAGTGTTTTCTTTGTGTTCATGCCAAATTGCATGGCTGTGCTTAACAAACTGAGGTCATTCATGCCGCAGTTGTTACAAGCTATTAAAACTCAGAGTGAAATACTTAGAGCATTCATTTTGCAATTGGAAGAAATACCGTGGGCTGATAAGCACTGGTGATTGTCAGCAGCTAAAAGAAGAAAGAAAAGAAAAAGCTTGGGGCTTTAATGTATGTAAAGAACAGGCATATAAGTAATGTAGAGTTAATTTAGCTAAATATACATTTTAATGCCAAAATATTGGAGGGAAGAACAGTTGTCAGAGAATTCTTGACTGTTCCTTGTTCGTGGATTAGTCCTCTTTAGTGGACTAATCATTCTTGACTGTGATTTTTGAAATGGCAGGATAAATTGCACATCTGAAGTTGATGAAGAACTCTGAGATTTGACAATTTCCTCTGACAAATACCAATTGTTTATAGTGCTTGCTTTACTTTCAAGCCATTACAGGTACAGCAGAGATGGAGGAATAACTTCATTTAAAAGTGATGATTTTGCCAGGGAATAACACAATCATCCTGTCAATCAGAAATATATTTCCTTTCAAGTGCAGTAATTAAATAAGCAATAGTATTATTAAGTTGACAAATAAGAAATACAAAAAAAGAAACGGAAACTTCTCAGGAAGCGAGAGAAAGCGGAAGGTTAAGACCTGGGCTATGGTCTAGAAGAGGTTTGTAATTGCATTGTTCTCTGGGTGTTGACTGGCTGATTGAACAGCCTTGGAGGCGTCCACAAGTTGTCAGGCCACTGAATTGGAGTTAATGGACAGCTAATATCATGATTGAATGGTAAAAGTGGAGCCTGATCTCTTTGAGGATGGAAAATCAATAGTCTATTAGATTTGTCAGGATGACAGGGGGAGAAAAAAGCAAAAGTCCGCTGTATTTGCTTGCATTACCAGGGCTGCTCTAATTAAGCACCCACCTCGAGATGGAGGGGAACCTGGAGAATTGAAGTAGTAATGAGATTCAGGCTTGAAGTAAATGAAGTAACTGCAGCATAAGGCAAGCTGACAGACAATTAAACCTCTTTATCAATGCTGCTTCTTTCCAGAAATAAAATCTCATATGGCAGCTATAAAATAAGGCTGAGCCTGGTATGATCATAAATCTGTCTGCAGCTTGTGGTTGTGCGTATTATTGTTCAAGTTGTTTTAGAGTTGTTTTCACAAAAATTGTAGATGCATTGGCTAATGATGAGCTTTACTAAATGAAAGTTTCTGCTCCTATCAGTACGTGTCCTGCCTAGAATTACTCTGCATCAGACCCGTGCTCTTTCACTATGAACTACTGATACTGACATGACGCTCCTGGCTTGCTGATAGCACGGCATATCTGGGTACACACCAGCCAGTTCAGTGGCACAAGGCAGCTCTCATTCTTTTTCTCTTTCTCCTTCTTGCCATCAGGAGGTAACTAATCTGCCTAATTCAATCAACATGCACATATCTCATCCAAACCTGATAGTAAAGGTAATGCTTCTGACATTGGGAATGTTGAGAATGAGCCCGCATTCACCGGAGTTCAGTGCTGCACGAAATTGCTGATTTGGATTAAACCTGAAATTCTCCAGGGCTTCAGATGGCTCACACACATGCAAATGTATAGTAGTATTATTTCTATTATCTCTTTCCTAGTCAGTGAGGTTGAGCAAGTGAAGGGTTTGGGGCTCAAGATTTCTTGTGGGAGAATGTTTTACTTTTGCAATAAGCAGTGGTAGCAAAGGTGTGCCTTTCTTCTCCCAGCCTTTAAACTGACCACTTCTGGATGATCACAGGAGCATTCAGAGGCCACTTTGCATTGCTTTGCATCATTTTTCAGCAGGCAGGTTTATGGGGGAAGAAATTCCTTTACCTTGCAGCCCTCCTTTGCTCCATACCTGAAGTGATTGCTATTCACTGTAGCAAATTGAAGGCAATCCGTTGCGTAATCTGTTTCTTAGAGGCAGAAGGCAATAGGTATTATACAAAGTTAATTGCAATTTTAAATTGAAAATATATAATTTGGGTTCTTAATACTTTTGGCCTGCCATTTTGATGAAGTTAATTGTAATATTAGTTGCTGAATGCTCCAAATGACAAAATCAAGAAAGGATTCTACATACACATATCCATCACCGTGAATCCACTTCATATTTTTACAGTAATTTGTGAGAAAATTTGCAAACACTTTACAAAACTTCTTTGATCAAGGAGAGTGGTTTTATATTGAGTGATTGCTTTGTCAGGACTTTCCTAAGTGGTAATCTACACTAAATTCCTAAGTAGGCTCAGAGGCAAGACCACATTTTTTATTGCACTTTGTTGTATTTCTGTGAGTAGTTGTTTCTATTAGATGTGTAGAACCAGGGAAACTTTCTGTATATAAGGTCACCAGTGCCTTTGTTTTGGCTGTTGTATTTGTTAGCCTGTTAAAATGAAAGGCAATTTATTCTACCCTATTCTGTGTTTCCATTATCATGTCTATAGTATAATATATATTAGAATATGAATTTAAATAGTTCTGTGTATCTAAAGAGGTATATGAAGTGTTTTGTAAGTGATAGAGCTATACATATGAGCCAGCTGTTTCTTTCACACATATGTATGTATTCTCTCTAGATGAATGTTCATTTGGTTGGCTTCCCTTCATTATGGATTCAGCTTGATAGGAAGTTATTAAATTCATTTCTGCTGTTTACTATACCTTATTTGACTCTGCCTCCACTTAAAGATCCCCTGGCTGCTCTTCATGTCATCTCAAAATCCCTTCTGCTTTGATCATTTTTTTTTTTTTTCATTTACTTCCATTACTGCATTGGTTATACCAGGCTTAATATAAAGAAATTAAGTTTAAGACTATAGCTCCCTCCAGTCTGGGCTCAATAAAGGTTCAAAGACGGGGTAGTTGAAAGGTTATCATGTCTATAGTATAATATATATTAGAATATGAATTTAAATAGTTCTGTGTATCTAAAGAGGTATATGAAGTGTTTTGTAAGTGATAGAGCTATACATATGAGCCAGCTGTTTCTTTCACACATATGTATGTATTCTCTCTAGATGAATGTTCATTTGGTTGGCTTCCCTTCATTATGGATTCAGCTTGATAGGAAGTTATTAAATTCATTTCTGCTGTTTACTATACCTTATTTGACTCTGCCTCCACTTAAAGATCCCCTGGCTGCTCTTCATGTCATCTCAAAATCCCTTCTGCTTTGATCATTTTTTTTTTTTTTCATTTACTTCCATTACTGCATTGGTTATACCAGGCTTAATATAAAGAAATTAAGTTTAAGACTATAGCTCCCTCCAGTCTGGGCTCAATAAAGGTTCAAAGACGGGGTAGTTGAAAGGCCTTCACATTTTCTTCACAAGAAAATACCTTGTCATTTGATCCCATTTCTTTTTATAAGAATTTTATTACAGATTGTGGTGATTATGCTTTAAAATTTATTACATAAGTGCATATCATATATTAAGAAAAACATCTGATATTTCAAATATATATTGACAATGTTTCTTGCACTATTCTCTTTGTTTTGGGTTAGTAGATTAAATAAATGACAAGTGACAGAGTGGTTTAAACTGAGTGCCTAGTACAACCTGCCTTCACATCCGCTGTGGTTTAGAATAAAAACAGATATGAGTACAATGACCTTGATTTAATCTTTTGAGAACGTTTGTAGAGCATTAAAAGTTCACACGTTGTCATGATGATGAACTAATCGACTCGGAGGAGGATACAGAGCAAGTGCCTGAGCCTGAAAGTGTTTGACATTTTATGGTGTGTCGTGAATGTCTCACTGAGGGGGCTGGACCTGCTGGGAATTAAATGCTCTGAGACACTCTGTGGCACTGGTCAGCGTTTCATTTAGTCAGGTCTTAAAGTAGCACAGATTTAAGTTTCGGTCTTAACTGCAGAGTTTTGTCATGTTCTCTTTTGACAGGAACTGGTCAATACATTGTTGCCATGTCATTTGAAACATAAAATTAGAATTTGTCATAGTGTAAGTTTAGATTTTTTGTTACAAAATCAAGGTTCATTATCAGTATGAGTCTGATGCCTTCTCTAAAGAAATGGATTTTTGAGCCTGCAGTGGCATCAACTCAGCTTGGTAAGAGAGCCTGTGGTCTCTAAAGGTGAAAAAAAATTAACAACTTTTAATCAGAATCTTGAACAGTACAATAGCAAGTATGACTCCCCATAGAAAGCGTAGGACTAACACGCAATTACATATTCTTCAGCCTAAATGTACAGAAATACAAAACAAATAAAGGGCCTTATCCAAGTACAATAGTTGCCTGAAATTATTACATTGAAGTTATTACAATGTATTTATGTGATATAAATAAACACACATTCTAAGAACTAAACAGATTAGCTTTCCTTAGAGGTGGCAAGACTCAGGTTATTTTTTAAAATAATGGATAGAGTTAATACAGGAGCCAGAGACCCTCACTGACAGCAGCACTGGTAGCCTGGCAGCTGCTGCCTCTTACTTATACCAAGAGGACTGCAGCTTTGGTTTCTTCGCTTATCTTAGTTTGGCACTTAAGAACTTTGGGGTGGGAGAGAAGGCTCCCTCATACATTCTTGTTGGTGTTGGCAAAATGCATCTATTTAGAATCATAGAATCATAGAATCATTAAGGTTGGAAGAGACCTCCAAGATCATTGAGTCCAACCGTCAACCCAACACCACCATGCCCACTAAACCATGTCCCTAAGCACCTCATCTACACGTCTTTTAAATACTTCCAGGGGTGGTGACTCAACTGCTTCCCTGGGCAGCCTGTTCCAATGTTTAACCACTCTTTCAGTAAAGAAATTTTTCCTCACATCCAATCTAAACCTCCCCTGGCGCAACTTGAGGCCATTTCCTCTCGTCGTTTCGCCAGTTACTTGGGAGAAGAGACCGACACCCACCTCGCTACAACCTCCTTTCAGGTAGTTGTAGAGAGCGATGAGGTCTCCCCTCAGCCTCCTTTTCTCCAGGCTAAACAACCCCAGTTCCCTCAGCCACTCCTCATAAGGCTTGTGCTCCAGACCCTTCACCAGCCTCGTTGCCCTTCTCTGGACACGCTCCAACATCTCAAC
>NW_008824049.1:3178880-3213410 GCF_000699105.1 Pygoscelis adeliae
CACCCCCAGGTCCTTTTCCGCCAGGCAGCTTTCCAGCCACTCTTCCCCAAGCCTGTAGCGCTGCATGGGGTTGTTGTGGCCAAAGTGCAGGACCCGGCACTTGGCCTTGTTGAATCTCATCCAGTTGGCGTCGGCCCATCGATCCAGCCTGTCCAGGTCCCTCTGCAGAGCCTTCCTACCCTCGAGCAGATCAACACTGCCGCCCAACTTGGTGTCGTCCGCAAACTTACTGAGGGTGCACTCGATCCCCTCATCCAGATCATTGATAAAGATATTGAACAAAACTGGCCCCAAAACTGAGCCCTGGGGAACACCGCTCGTGACCGGCCGCCAACTGGATTGAACTCCATTCACCTCAACTCTCTGGGCCCGGCTGTCCAGCCAGTTTTTGACCCAGCGCAGAGTACACCTGTCTAAGCCGTGAGCCGCCAGCTTCTCCAGGAGAATGCTGTGGGAGACGGTGTCAAAGGCCTTACTGAAGTAAGTATTCCATTTCAAATGGAATACTGATTTTTGACAGTCTGGCTGAAATCTGATCCATTGAAATAGGCTAGTGCAAATATGGCTTTATAAATCGTTCTTTTGACATACCGGTGTTTCGGTAATATTTCTTAACATTCTAGTTTTCAATGTATGCTGTTCAGAATTCAGTACTGCTGTGGCAGAGTAACTGCGTTAGTGCTTAACAGAAATGCAGGAAAGTGGACTTCTCATTGCGCTGGTAACTTAAAGTAGCTACTACTTAGTCTTTATTTAGGTTACACCTTCAATATAAGAAGAATTAAGATAATATTGCAGAACTTCTAACTTTTGCTTTTAAAATAGTTTTAAAATAATTTTGGCTTTTATCAACCAGAATTCCTCTGACAGTCTTCAGTAAGATACTTCTGATTTTGTCTTCACTTGGAACTAACTTCTTAGAAGAGGATTTTGTAATCTAATATCCCAACAGTGATAAATGTGAACAAATTTTAAAAAGAAGGCACATGTTTTTTAAATTCTGTGAAATTTTTGTTTAAATTGTATTGTAAACACAATGCAGCTGTAAGTGATCGTTCTATAATTTTACAAATCATAACAGTTATGAAATAAAAGGTTTTTCATTTCAAGTACTGGTCACTTTAGAATTGGTTTTTACTTTAGATTTTATAGTGGCTCTCCCGTAAGTCCTAGATAAGCCATTACTAAGGCTAACCAGCATCATGTGAAGGTGTGATACAGTCTAAACCAAAGGCCATTTAAGCAGGCAAAAGTCTTTCCACTTGCTTCACTGCATTTCAAACAATGTCTGTAGTTTTTAGTTTCCATATTTGTTCTTCCTGATACCTGGGAATATGTTTCTTTATGTGCTTGTATTTTTTTGCCCAAAATCATTAGGTTCAACTGACATTTAAAAAGTCCTGCTTTGAGATTTAGATCTCGGAACTACTGATGAGTGCAAGTCAGTTTTGGCTGTAAATAATGCCAAGCATTTCCATTTCCAGTACTTGAAAGAATTGAAGTAATAAAAAAGATCAGGCTATGAGTGACAACTTAAAACCTTACTCACTAGACTGAAAAGGTTATAAAGTTACAATTTAATGTGTATATACTCCAAACTTTTAAAGCAGAATATAGATAATTCTAGTAGCTCTATAAATACTTAACTGAGCTCTTCAGGCCTATTTTTCTGATGTTACATTCATTGCAACTATAAATTTAAACTAGACTGTGTCAAAGGAACAATTACAGTTTGTCACAAAAAGGAAAATTTAAACCCATGTCCTTTTCTTTATAAATTATTAGACATATAAAATGTGTTACTTTCCCCTTAAATTTTAAATTCATTTAATGTCAAGTTCACTGCCATCTGGATACATGGTTTTATGCACTTCTCAAGGAGGACTTACTCAGCTAATTTTTGTTTCAGTTCAAGCGAAAAATCTTTTTAAAACAAGTTCTTACTGTTTGCAGAGAGGCATCTTGAGCATGCTGACCAATTTGTGTTTAGGATCATAAATCACATTCCATTAGGCATATTAGGAAACAAATTGTTCTTTTCAGAATATACTTTATGGAATATTAGACATGATGCAGCATAATGGAACTAAATCTTCAGTGAATATATTTTGTGTAAAATGGATCCAATTTGTGTTTAAGGAAGAAAGAAGTTAATGTTCTCTTTACACAGTGCATTCTGCAATGTGATTTATTAGCATTTCATTCATAAGGACTGGAATTTTTCCAGCTGCGTTCCGTTGAGGTTATCTGACCTTGGATTTGAGTTCTGATAGTACATTCTTCTAGTCTTCTGAGTGTATTTATGCAGTCTATACATTTTAAATTGAGAATATTGATTTATATAGGTTGTGAAAACAATATCTAAAAGCAGTTTACCACATATGCTAAAGAAATGGAAATAGATCATTTCACTTCTTTCCCAAAGACTCAGCTTCTTTTGATATTGCACATGCTTGTGTTATCTTTAGTATGTAGCCTTAATGAATGCTTTATCTTTGGAAGTAATGTGCAGAGCGTAAGTGGTATTGGCCTTGGAGGGCTTTTTGACTTAATTTGCTGGATGCAAAACCTCTGTTTCCAATAATTTATTATGTTTCAAAACCATCTCTGGGAATATAAAATGTGCACCTGAGGCTAGCTTTTATTTATTTCCAATCAATTTTTGAAGCCGCGCTATTTTCTGGCATGAAAAACTAGATATCAGTCCACCTTTTTTCTGTCCCCCCCTTACCCCTAATATTTAAAGCATGAATAAAATCAATATGATCGTATATTGATTTGTATAACATCTTTTGTATGCTTCAAAGTGCATAGCAGAATTAGAAATCATGTTAAGCTCCAAAAATAATTTGATGGCAGATTACTCTCAGTATTTAATCGGTCAAAAAAACCCAACCCTAACAATGCCTCGGCTGAATCTCTCATACCAAAATTGATTCTCTTGCATTGGATTTCAGACTTTGTAAAGTATATATTAAAGAGCTTAACTAGTAAATTAGAAGACAAGATAACTGCAATGTAGACAAATGAACATTGCTTAGAGAATTTTAACCAGATTTTTGCCTAATTATTTATTCTCTACTGTGTAGTAAAAATGAGCAAAACCAACTCCATGGAAATACAGGATTTTGAATGGATTGTTTTAGTGTAACTGGGAGAAGAGGGTGCATATCTGCATTTATTTGCATCTCATATTTAAGTTGTAAGGTATTTTGGCAGGGTTTGTTATTCATTAGGCATTTCTTCAATGCTTGGTCTAAGAGGATCATTGTTTTTGTTGGGAACCCAGCCCACTGGGTTGGGACATTAAAAAGAAAGGAAAGGAGCATAAACTCTCTGTAAATATGAGAACTTCAAATAGTTTTTACCTTGTTCATATTCCTGTGCAGTGAACGCCTGTTCAAACACTCACTATAGTTACTGGTTAGCTTTGATCATATTTCTACCCAGCTGGACAAATGGGGTAAAAGCCCAGGTGAAAAAGCAATGCTGTAAATCTCCTTTATCACTTCCTATGAAAGCTAAACCTACAGCCCGCAAAATGTATGTGCTTTACTTCACATGCCTAAGTCATCCTCTTGAAATCGATGGGACTTTTGAGGGGCATAGATTTAAACAAGAGCACCACTCCTTACAGGTCCTGGATCAAGATTTATGGATGGACTGTGTATACTTCACTGAGAAATTTTGGCCACCAAAGCATATGAGGATTCCTGGATTTAGGCCTCATGGCAGCTTGTCTAGCTTGTTTGTTCAGTTTGTACGATACACTCCTCTACAGAGAGGGTGAGGTAGGGGAAAGGCAGGGGATGTCTTGACGGTGCCCAGGAGGGCTGTGGGTGAAGACTGAGAACGAGGAGAGAGCCTAAAGTACAGGAAAAACAGAGAGATGCTGAGCAGACTTGGGAAGAGACACCCCCCAGGACTCTGGAAAGGAAATTTCGTCGGGAGCTCAGGGGCCAAGCAGTGCTTGCCACAATCCAGAAAACTACACCAAGCTTGGGGGAGAGGAACAGCCTGGAAGGGCGGAGAAGAAAGGGGGAATTCTTTCCTAAAAGTACTTTTCACATGTGTTCTGTCTTATCTAATACCTTTGAATTTTCTCTCTCCAAAAGAGTTAATGATTCTGGTTCTTCATCAATTCTAATGATATTTTGCCTTTTTAATTTTAAGAGACTGTCTTTTCTGTGAACTCACTGTAAGGAAAAGATCTAGGCAGATTTACCTCAAAGCTTTAGCCAAGTCAAAGTCCTATTACAAGACATTGAGGTGATTTAATTTTATTAGTTCAGGACACTTTTTATGAGGAAAGTTAGTACATGCGGCAGTGCTTTGCTGAATCCAGGCATCCTTCTCCGTCATTCCCATCTGAGCACTTGGTAGGCAAACACCGTGGATGCAGCTGTAATACACGCTGGTATTTTAAACTGCAGTGTAAGGATATAAGATTTTTTGAATATTGATTTGGCTTCATCTGCTTAGGTGACCCTGGCATGAATACCATATTTGGCTGTGAAATTTGCTTTTTTTTTTTTTTTTAATATAAAAAGCCCAAACTATTATTTTTTTTTGTGTGTAGCATACGCCTCATCTGGCACTAGTTGGTACAAAAAAGCTCAACATCAGAGAATAGAAGTATATTTTTTCCTTCCAACTACTATCAGTACGAACACTAGGACCAAAGGCTCTCATTGAAAATAATTCCTTAAATAATCGCTTACCTTGAAGGCATTTGATCTGTATGATCTGAATGAAACT
Organism: Pygoscelis adeliae; assembly: GCF_000699105.1. Taxonomy (NCBI): domain Eukaryota; kingdom Metazoa; phylum Chordata; class Aves; order Sphenisciformes; family Spheniscidae; genus Pygoscelis; species Pygoscelis adeliae. Next base: position 3,183,639 of record NW_008824049.1, read on the forward strand.
GCTGATAACTTCAGAGAAATAGAAAACTCTGTTAAAAATCACTTTCTCCTGGGGACTGAAGTCCTGTCAGTCACACGGTGGATTAGAGGCTTGGCAGCTCGCCAGCCCATCAGACGGCATGTAAGTTCTTTGATGCCAATCGCATTAGCTTTCCTCTACTAATGTGCTACATAGCTTGGAAAATAAAAGAATGAAGGTCAACATACCAGCATGTACCCCTAGTATAGCAAGGGCTGCTCGTAATTTGCGGGAGAATGAAAATGCTTCAGAGTTCAAGCTGCAGGCTGGGTGACCTTCTTCTATGCTCAAGGTCCCGAGATTTTGTCCTCATGTCCTGAGTGCAATGAGTGCTTGTCAGAGCCCTGTCCCAGGATGCAATTTACTCTGAAATTCCCAAACGGACACAGTTTGCCTTCAACCATTATGGCCCGTTATTTATGTGCAGATGCTGTGGGCTATGAACTTTCTGCAGAGTGTAACCACTGCTGAACTCCACTCTCACTCTCCCGGTTTTGTTCATTGCGAGGGCCATAACGCACAAGAATCAGCGTAGCTCATGAGTAAAAAAGCTAGACTTTATGACTGATTTGAATGCTGTCTGACAAAAAGTCTGCTTTACATACATCTTCTCCCACAGGCGTCTTGCTATAGAGATGTGTTACAGAGATGGACGACAGACCTGTGTGTCTGCTGACTTACATTAACCATAATACAGTAGAGACACTACACGGATGATAGATGACCAGAGATGATCATGTGTTTGCAAGGTAATTAATTGCTACATCCTTCTTCCTTCCTCAGAAACAGGGAGGAAGAACCAAACCACTCCCAAAAGCATCTGAAGTATGATACTTACTGGGAGGTGAAGCTTATGTATTGAAGCAAAATACAGAAACAGAATCTAAGCAATCCTCAAAACACAGCAAGGTGACCATATCCTAAGTGTATCTAGTCATCACAAAATAATCGGTTTTGATGTGGAGAGGCATGAATCCAGCCACAAAAAGATTTAGAGCCCTCCAGTCTAACCTCTATCTTACCCAGGGTATACCTGAGAGCTTCCCACACCTTTTCTTGTTCCTCACCCTGGACATCACCTTGTATTCTTCCCACTGTGTGTGCTTTGGAAAGCTTTGAAGACTTCTGCACCACTGCTGACACAGTACCACAGCCTTTAAATTCACACTTCACTACTGAGAAGGAGTAAACTGTTAACTCCCTGGGTAGCAGTTGGCACAGAGTTTGGCATCAATCAGCTTGTAAAACTGGTAGATTGACACTGAAATCTACCTTGTGTCTAGTAAAAGAACTAGAGGAGTATAAAATTGTGGAAAGAAAGGAAGCTTTTTCATATGGAATGACAAAAATCAAATAGGTTATTTTGGTCTTAAGCTGGTTTTGGTCCAAAGGGGGAAGGGTTTTATTTTAACCTCTGATTTTTCAGTTTTTTCACTGTAACAACCTCATCAGAGAGACAGGCTGTAAAGTGGGGAACAATTTGTAATATTTCCCCATGACTGTTATATGCTAAATTTGCCCTTCAAGCTTGAAGTGACTTTGTTTTTAAGTCATTATAGGGGGATAGACCTCCCAAAGCAAGGGAACTCTACTGTACTTCTTTTCCCTCATACTGATGATAATTAATGCTCATAAAACAGAGGCAAGGGCAACATTGCAACAGCTACCCTTGATAAGCTTACAACCTTATAAGAAAACTCTCATTTCTTGCCAAACCAGGGTTTGATTACAGAATTTTATCTGACATGGAGTGAAAAAAAGCTATATTACTTTGCTAGGTTAAAAGCGGTAACAAGAAGAATATGTAAACAATGAAGGAAGAACATACTTTGTCATTAAATGAACGAGACAGATGATGGATGATGTGGAGGTTAAAGTGCAAGAAATGTTGGAGTAATTTTTAATTGCTTAATTTTATCCCTTTTGAATGAAGAAACATATCTTCCATGACTTCGGTGGTGGTGAAAGGTGAATTATGTATAAAATAAAGATGTGGCCTGAGATTAAATCCTTTACTTAGCTATACGCAAATCTGGATCTCCATTTTGCAGCTGATATGTACCAATAATAGCAAGAGAAAAAAAATATTTCCTGTCTGTAGGTCTTGGCGTTTTTTGATCAGTGCAAAGATGAGTCATGCACCTTTGGATGACTGATTTTGCTTTGCACATCCTGCTCAGGTCTTCTATAACCATCCAAATGTTCTGCTCATTTACACAGCCTCTGACTTTGCAAGGTTTGTACTGAAAAAATAATACAGAGCATGTCCAACCATAACCTTGAATGTGGTAGAGGATAATTGGAGAATCTTGTTCATATAATTCACAAGTCGATTTTTTAGGATTAATACAGGGCATCCTGATACATAACACTCTCTTCGCTTCTGCTTTCTTTTCACCTGAGGTTTTCAAAGTACTCTAGTAATGGTATTTAATTTCTCTTCTTAAGCAACTACAGTCTGAAGATTTGCAGCATTTATCTAGATTTTTTTTTAGTTTTAATATTATTTGAGGTACTGATTTGGGAGAGTACTTACAGATTACTGTGAGATATGTGTTTATATGTACAGTATAGACAGAGAAATTATGTAGGCTATAATTAGGGTTTTCTGATAGTAAAATGCTTTTTGGAGTTGCTTTTACAACTTTTGTGCTGTATTTGAGATGAAACCCACAGCAGATCTTTGTCTCAGGCTGAATTACATGGAAAATTGGAGTGATTTTTTTATCAAAATATGAATCCAGAGGAGCAAATCTGTTTTGCTTACATTTGCTTACATCTTAGAAATTCTGTCTGTGAAAAAACAGTTTCACCCGCATATTTTGGCACATGGATTTGAAATACTACACTATGGAGAGGTAGCTTTTCTTCAGCAATGTCTGTTTCATAATCCTTGTGCGAGTCCCTCTTATTTCACCTTTCACACAAGTCCAGTAGATATTTATTAGAAATATAGTTTTTTATTTTCTAGTTTTGTATTTTTTCTATTTTGTCCTAGTTTCATATTATGTTGCACTGGGGAGCGTGGAGGGAGAAGCCATATTACTCCTAAGTAGTTTTGTTAGTTTTGATTCATATTACAATAGTAATAATCTTCTAAAAATTAAGTATAAATTTTTTATTACACTGCTTTTTTCTATCCTCCACGTCATGCTTTCTCACTCAGACTGTGGTCACATAATTAGTTGATTTCTAAAGGGGCGTAAAAGAAGGGATGAAAACCTTCATGGAGATTGCAGGAACAAATGTAGGAAGGTTAGGATTTTCTAACTAGTTTTGCCATTAATGGAGTTTCTTTTTGATCCACCTTAGGAGATTTCTCTCTCCACCCCCAGCCTCCTCACTACTCCTCAGTGTGAAATGATGATACATCTCACAAACTCCTTTGTTTTAACAAATTCTTGTTCAGTTCTTAGTGAAGGGGTAAAAACTTTTAGACAAGAAGCAGAAGTAAGTAGCTGGAGGCAGGATCTCTCTATTATTTGGGAGGTAAACAGATTTATCCCTTTTAAAGTAGTGATAAGTAAATCTGTTACCATTTAACTGCCCTGTGGCTAAGGCAATAAAATTACAGTTTATGCAAAACCAGAAATATGCCAATAAATGTGATCCTCATAGTGACACTGAAGTCACTAGCAGCATTTTTTTCTATAAGGAAGGAGAATGTAACTGAGCTAAAAACACTGTAAATATACAATAGCACTTGAAATATTTAGAAAGATACAGACTCAGATCAACTAAAATAGCATTCTCTTTTACACATAAACGGTTAAAGGATACATTAGCTTATAAAGTATTTTATAGCTAGTGGTTTTCTTTGAGTGGGAGCCAGTAGAAATGGGGAATATGAGATGTCCAGAGAACAGAAAGGTGGGAACAGAGATGCTCTGAAGCTGCGATGAGAAGGGGGAATTGAAATGGAGGTGGCAAGACACTGGAGCTCAGGGGTTGAGCGTGCTGGAGCAGTGGGGTTGCTTGCACGAGGTGACCGAAATGAGGGTATGTGGGGAAGGGAAATAAGAAGGTGAATAAGAAGGCAGACTGTGTAGGTGACAAGACTGAGGCTGGGACAAGAAGAAACACAGGAGAGGAACTAGCTAGATTGAATGCAGCAGAAGGCAGAAAATGCAGGGAAGCACAGAGGGTTGCCCTAGTAGAGCGAATGGTGTTTCAGAGGCTGGAAGGAGTCCCCTGAGAGTCCCCTTTCTTTTGCTGCCACTGAATGTCTGTAAAGCTCCTGTCAGATTGTCCTATTCTTCTACCAACCATGAAAATTTACTTGCTAGCTTCATAAAGGAGGTGTTACATGGGTATGTACAGTGCATATGCGGTGTGTATATATAGTGGGTTTTAAGCTATCAGCTGCCTCCCTTACCACATGTTTCTCAACTTTTCTATCCTGCTTGCTGCTATCTTTCACACCATAACCTGATCTATCCATATAGAGGTCCGCTTTGTGAAATGAATGGATCTGAGCTTTTTTTCTTTTTCTTTTTTTTCTGTTTCTTTTTTTTGGAGGGAGGAGGAGTAGATGTGGGGGGAAGAGGAACCCTGTAAATCATTCATAGGCAAAAGATTGCACAAGCAGGACCAATTCCAGGCATCTTAATTTAAGTGCCAGCTTTATATTTAGATAGCTATTATTCCCACTGACTTTACTGCAAACTTTATCTGCAGCCCAGCATTTCTGTTAAAAAAGGCTGTTTCTTATAGCTTGAAAATGTGAATGGATTTTATAGTTTAGAACCTGAGTTTATAGATTTGCTCAAGAACACATATTCACTATAAGAATCACAATTAGAATTTCTTTTTCTTCAAGGGCTCAATCTTACAGGAGGCTGAGCATTATTGACATTAAACTCATAGAGTTAAGGTGTATATAATCAAAGTACACAACACTCCGAAGAACTGAGCCGTAAGCATAGAATTCACTAGATTAATGCATTTGGAAACACTTTGCTTTTCATATAGAGGGAATGATCACACATCAGACACCTGGCAATTTTGATGATCCTGTTTTCATAAGAATAACATTGCATACTCTATTACCAGAAGGGTAATAAATGAGAACACTGAGCAGAAGTGCCGAAAGGAATCCTTAATATCATTTTTATGAACATCTGTCATTTTGTTTAAGTACAAAGAAAAATGAGCGTATGCAGAATGAGAAATCAGTTCTAAAATGGAGACCATTAGTACCTTTTGCAAAATGTTCTTATTTTTATTGAGCATTTTGCTGTATGCATGAGAATTTGCAACATTATTTTTATGGCTCTGCACAACCTCCATTGTGCATTTGGCCTTGGTATGGAACTGAGAAGAGCTGGCTTACACATAAGGACAAAAAGAGGTGTAATGAATCATGAAACAAGCCTGTTTTATTCAATAAGACATTGTCTGAGCTTGCTTTCCACATGAAGAACTGGCCATTCAAACAGAAATGACCTGCAGAATTTTTGCATAGAAAGGAAACTAAATGCATTGGGGGGGCCATATGTGGTAATAACTCTGTTGTTTCATGGTACTATGAGATTAAATTAAACAATACTTGCATTTGGAAACTTCTGTAGCGGAAAGAACAATGACGTATTTTCTCCTGAAAATGTCATAGATTCCTTTCTCCAGTAATTTTTCAAAACTTCTGTAAGACCTTTGTTTTCAGTATAAATGCAGGCAGAGATGTCTGGCACAACAGAGAATAAAAGATTGAAAGGCTTTCTCAGGAAAGCAAGTGCCAACATTACATATGCTTTACAAAAAAACCTCACAAATAAAGTGCTGCACATACACAGCAGGTAAAAGTTGTCACCAGTATACAAGGTAGTATCTGACATGAGTTTTTAAAATGGAATTTGTATAGTTTAGGTATTACCTTCAACCTGTGGAGAGATGAAAGAAAGCTTATTATACTTCATAACATTTACAGGCATCAGTGTATCTATAAATTCTTGGCCTTTGTTGTGCTATGTAAAGCACTGAGTTACAACACACCACTGTTGAGATGTCGTTATTTTAGAGGTTGGTGCATAAAGACATTTTTACTTTTTTTGCTAAAATTAGTTTGTGTGGAATAGGTCTCACTAGGGGGAAGGGAATGTTTTCATTGTGGGTTTTGAAAATCTTCTACTACATAAAGGTTACTCTTTGGTTTTTTAGTCTTTTTTGAGCAATAATATGAAACTATGAAGCACGTACAAAGAGCTTTTCTTTCTTCACATCTTTGCAGCATTCTAGTTTTAGTGGAATGTACAGATTTTTCCATTTAGCCATTCCACACAACAGGTTTGGTAGTACAATGCATACCTTTCTCTTTCTTCTCTCTATAGTCACTGATGCCTCTGGTTGATTAATTTTAGAATAAAACATTCCTAGAAGAGCTCTTCCAGAGATGGTTTTCTGTAGACATCTGTTCTTTACATCCAGGGCAAGATGGTCCCTGCATGGTCAGGTAGGCTGTGAAGTTCAGTATACAGAAACTTTGATTTTTACAGTCTTTTAACTTTTGCATGTGACTTTTCATAGGAAACAGTCACTGCAAGTCAAAGTGCAACAAGTTATCAAGTCAAATTAAAACTAGAAATAAAAACAGAAAATGAAAGAATTTTTCTTCCACCCCAGAGTAGAACACTGGAACTAGTGCACATCAAGGTCTGACCTTAAAGCTTTCACCAATATGATTCTTTAATAGAGCAAGAAAATGAGTAACTGAGGAAAGTAGGAAAAAAAGGAGAGAGCTGCAATCCACAACAGTCCTTTGACTCATTGTTACTGTTAGAGGAGTCAGTGCTGGACATGCTGCAGCCTCTTTCCTCACTTTTACACACTTTAACGTGTCTGATCTTTTTTTTCTCTTTTTTTTTCCCCCTCTTTTTTTTTTTTTTTTAATATGTGGTTAGTCATTTTCATTATGAAAGGTCACTCTACTTTTCTGCTGGAATTTGAACGTTGTCCACATTTTTTTCCCAAATGTCATTACATCAGCTAACATTTTTATCACCTATAATGACAAGATTTTGTAGCGGTTCTAGCACGCATCTTTACAATACATTCTGTCTGAAGAGTTCTTCTTTTGGTAATTAAAAATGACCTGGCTACATACTAAAGGCTAAAATATTGTGAAATGCTAAAATATTGTGAAATGCTAATGGCCATCTTCAAGGTTTGAGAACCTTCTGTTCCCTGTAAATTGCACAAAATGTGAGTTTTGGATCTTTGAAAAATATCTTCCCCCCTCATGTTCATAAATTTCAGTTAATTCAAATGGATAAGGTCACCGAGTTTGTCTGGAAGACCATTTAAGAATAACCATTTCTGAAAACTTAGTTTCTTAAGCTGGCATTCTTGAGCTCTGCACAACTCCGATGCGCATTGCTTCATAGACTCCCTTTTCATATAGGCTGATTCTCCCCTATGCCTGCATTTCTATCCACAGAGTATTTTTCTAATTATAGAAGCAGTATATCTTATTTTCTAGCTTAGAAAAAATATACACAAGACCTGTAGCTGGGCTAGGGATGAAGCTGTAGCTGCCCTTCAGACACTGTTGCTGTCTCTGAAGCCAGCCTGCAGGACACCTTTTATTTTCCCTTTGTGCGTCTCAGTTTTGTTATCTGCAGATGGAGTTAATGCCACGTGGCTCCCCTCAGAGCACTTGGCACCTACAGGTGGAAAATGCTCATTTGTTGTTTTCTGTGAATTTTAACATTTCTTAATTCATAACCATTTAAACCACTTGGAAAACTGTTAATTGCATTTCTGCTCTTCTGCGCCGCCTCCTCCTCCCATCTGCTGCCTTTTTCTCCCACCTTTCCCTATTACCTCTTCTTCTGATGGAGGTGGAGTTCAGTTGTTCCTGCCTGATGGCCCAACTCTGTTATTTGGCTGCGTGCCCGTGCCTCTGTGCTTCCCTGGTATCTCGCTCTGGGCATCCCTATGTGTGATTTTAGTTCCCAAGGTTCTCACTTGAACCTTGTTTCTCTCCCTTTCTCTGCCACAGAATATTCTTACTTTCCTTCTGTTGGTAGTTTTAACTCTCAAAGGCAGTTGCCAAAGTGAGTAAAATAGCGAGGTTGGCCTGTCTGTGGTCTCCCTTGGCCCTTGGGAGCCAGGATGTATGCACCCGCAGGTGGGTGCCACACAGTGGCATGGTCCCACTCGACAGCAAGACCAAGAGGACTCTGTGAAATCAGTACTTACAAAGTAGCTGAAAACCTCCCACCCTTAACAGTTCTTTACATAACACCACATCAAAATTTGTGCTTTGCTGGGTATTCTGAGGACATGGTAAGTAATCAGAAGTTTAATATATCAGATTATAAAGAAATTCTATATATTTCCTGAGGGCAAAATTAGATTTTTTTCCATGTATTTTAATGGAAGATACAGATGCAGAGAACTTTTTTCCCTAGTTCAGCGGGGCTTTTATTTATTATTAGAGACGGAGTCAGATGTTTGGTTTGTAGTGCACTTGCAAGTTGTTGGGATACTTAGAGTTGTTAAGTACATATAATGGAAAGAAATGAGAGAGAAGAGCTAGTCAAGAATTTTCCAGCAGAATGCTTTTTCCTGGAAAATGGTGTTTCAAAGAAACTCAAATGTTTCATGGAAATTCTTTGGGGTTTTGTTATGAACTTGTACAAAAAGACAGGCTGTGATGTTAGAGAAGGCAGTCTGCCATACTTTTCACTGCTCCTCTTCATTTGACATAATATCGAACAGTATAATTGAAACACTTGCTTTTACTTTTAAAGTCATTTTAAGGGCACCTGTTTTTTATTATTGATTGTCAAGGCATCAGAATGTTCTGTCGTAAACTAAACAGGATATGTTTCAGTCCAGAAAAAAATGACATGTTTTAATCAATGCTGGGTGGCAGATGTGTTTTTGATGATTTGAAAGTAAAATATTTCAACTTTCATGCTATAAATGACTGTATCACTAATTGTAGTGCACTACTGCTGGCATAGAGTACAATAATATAAACAAGAAAAACAAAAGGCAATGTCAAAATACATTTTAAAAGGAAATTAATTTGAATTCTGAAATTTTCCAAAAAAACATTGCTTTGTCAAAGCATGTTTATACATGGAATTTTTTGTAAATATTTTGTTGAAAATACTAAGATTTTGAGAAATTACCATTTTTCATTTAAAAAAACAAAAGTTGATGGATAATTTCCAAGAAAGGTCTTGCCATTGTTTACCGTGCTCTGTAGTGAGACGACTCCTGGAAAAGACTGGTCAGAGTGGCTTTATGTTCCCATCCTGGTCTGCAGCAAGAGGTCTAGCTCAGACTGCATGACTGATTCAGGCAGCATTTAGCAACACAAACTCTCTCACATTACTGACTTATCTCTTTAACTTCTGACACTCTTCTATAAAAGATAGTTGCACAGTTTACCATATGTAATTTTTAAACCTAATTTAAGTTAATTCTGTACAACTTCTTATCAAGGCACTTTCAATTTATTTTTTTTTTTTAGGACTGGTTTAATTAAATTTAACATAAGTCAATTCATATTGATTGAAATTACCTTAAATGAGTTTGGCTTAAGCCCAAATAACACAGTCTTTTGCACCTGTTTTAAGTTAATTTGGTTTAAATTTATACCAACAGTTATACTTTTGCCAACCATCAGTGGTAGTCAGCACACAGAAAGCTCACAATTCTAGGCTGTTATGCAGTACCAAGCAGAGAAATAATCTAAGATTACTTATGTGTACTCAGCTCTCAACAGTACCATTTGTAGAGTAAAATACCATTTAATTAGTATAAGTTTCTGAGAAACTTATCAATACCAGGTGTTTGATCTTCCATTCCTTCAATCCTAGTTTCGCAATATGTATTATACAATCAAATAAATGGTGATTTTGTATATTCTTAATTTTTTAAACGTCAGCCTTTATTGTGGCTCTTATTAAAACTCACACTCTTCTGCTTTAGTATTCTGACATGCTTTCCTTTCTTCCCATAGCTTTAATGGGAAATACCTAATTCTTGCAAAATAGGCTGAACTCAATGCAGGAATAACAGGAGGATTCTCTGTGGTGAGGAAAGGCATCAGTACAGGCAAGACCCCTATGCTAAAATTTTCCCATAATTCCAGAGCTCTCAAACTCACATGGAAACTGCCACTTGATTTCATCTGAACTTTCCCCTTGTGGCCTTTTAAAAATGTTATTTAGGAGAAAGGCAAGTAAAACTCTGTTTGGGACTGGGAGAGTTTTGCTAATTTGATCTGAAGTTCACTAAGTCTGTAGGTAAATATTGGTGCTAATTCTATACTCACATCACTATAAACTAGAAGAAATCAAATGACATGGAAAAGAATGACTTGGGTTTTTCCCAGATACAGGTTGTGCCTGTGATGAGTTTGTGGCTATAAGAGAAAAAGTTGACCTCCCCTTCTGCTTATAACCTAAGGAGATGAGAAGAGCTAAAATGAGGTGCATAAAGAGCTGCAGAGGCTAGTGGAACATGCGTTCCTACCCTATACACAAATAAGCAGATGTTTTGACATGACTAGGCGGGACAGTCTCATCTGAGTGCTTTATTAAGACTATAGAAGGGTGCACACATCTACAAGCTTAGGAATTTCCAATGTTAAATATTTCTTTTTGTGCATTTTGGGGGAGGAAAGACAGTTGTTTATTTTATTTTTACTTCTATCCATTTTTCCTCCTCAGTCTCTCTCTTTACTACAGAAATAATTTTCTGGTGCAGAGCATTGACTGATGTAACCTAGTGTGTATGAGCCACATAAATTAACAGAAACGGAAAATAATGTGCTGCCATGGTTTGATATAGCATTTAATACTGCTGCGTTAATATCCATTGCAATGTAAATATTACTGTTTAGAAAATGTTTGACCCTTTCTAATATAGGAGGCCACACTACATTATATTAGAGTGTGCTCTGTCATGTTGCAACATGAAATGAAGTAACAAGAAGTGACATGAACCTTTGTAAAATACCACAGTGCAGTAACCCATTTTTAATGCTGTCAGTATAAACTATGGTAGCAGGTAGGAACAAATCAAATGTAACATCTGAACAGGAAAATATTGTTAAAATTACCTACAGCCTTCAGTTAATATCTGTCTGTCAGGACATCTCTAGCTGGAGTATCAATTCACACTAATAAATCATGCGGTTTTGTGATGGGAATGATTGTGAATCTCATTATAGAGATTGTCACTTCAGTGTTATTTATTGGTACCTCATACAGCATTGTGGTGTAGTTAAAGATATGAGTTTTGTCTTGGTAATTTTCTTGACTAACAATTCCACAGGCCCACCTCACCTCTCTTCCCAGGTTTGAAAGAGTGAATACTGCAGTGGTTTGATTAAGCATCCCAGAAGCTTACTCACCATTTCACCTTGCAGTATTTTTGTTCCATTTACTCTCAAACTTTTCCCCTCCTAAACTGCCCCGAAGCACATTCCTACTGGGACGAGAAAGGCTAGCAAGGTGCTTTCCTTCATAATACTTCCCTAAAGACTAACAGCGCATCCAGCTTTTACGGTCCTGACATTTCAGCAGTCCTAGGGCCTCTTCCACAATCGCATCTCACACTTGATGCCAAACTATATCCAAAAAGCAAAAGCAGTGCAAAACTCCTGAGTTTTATTGGATACTGTGGAATTAACTGGGCAACCAACTTAAGAGTGTAGAGACTGATTCACCAGCATTACTGCTAAGGAATAAGGTAGCAGATCTATTGGATCTGGTATTTTTGGACATAAATAATGTTTAAGGCAATTATCAATGGATTTCAGGCTTGTCCTGATGACTATCAAACTGCAATTCTACAGAACAAATGAGGCTTGTAAATACATGTATGTAAATAAAAATCCCACTTTTACAATGAGGTTCTTTGGCATATGTTATGCAGCAAGAAGGTCTTGATCACACTGTTCTTAATATATATGAATGAGCACTATAATAATAAAAGTGATTCTTCTGGGCTGCAGCATATTAGGGTTTTCTCTTTCATGTGACCTTTCTGCTGTACTTTCTTTCTTCTCCTAATGTTCTCTACTCTCCACTGCAAGGAGGATTATTCCATTGGAGAATATTCCTGAACAACAAGCAGGTGAATCTTCCAATCTGACCCAGTAGCAGGAGATTTAGTATTCTTCCAATTTAAGGGATTTCACAACCACCGTGCAGGTAGAGAAAATGCCCACAGCTCCCAGTTTTCTAAGTGGTGCTGTCCTGGCATTACCTAAATCAGTGATGTGACTTGAGACAGGGTAGTAAAGGCTTTTGTGTTGGTAAACAACACAAGAAACAGGGCTCTAGCTGCAACAAGGGAAGTCTGAATAGATATTGGGAAAAGTATTCATAACGAGGATGGTCAAACATTGGAAAAAGTGGCCCAGAGATGTTTCATAATCTCCATCCTCAGAGGTATGAAAAACATGACTGAATAAAGCCCTGAGCAACCTGATCCAACTTAAAAGTTAGATTCAACTTCGAAGTTGGCTCTGCTTTGAAAGGTCATCTTTCCTAGGTGGCCTGCAGAGGTCCCTTCTACCCTCAATTATTCTATGAATCTTTGCCAGCAATTTCACAATGAATAGTATTTAGTGACCTTCTCATCTGTATTGATTTGCTATAAAGACTGACTTCAAAGGGTTAAATTAATTTTGTTTAGGGTTATAGGATGAACATGAACTGTGGTCTTAGAAGAATCACATGCTATTGGCTTATCCACTAGACATCTAATGTTACGAATGCTTCTAAATGTACCATGAAGATATTCTAAACTGTATTCATTTTTCATGTTATCTTAAAAACTGGTCTAAAAACAGAAAGACATATTCATTTTAGTTCATTATTTTTTTTGTGTACACTATGAAAGAATTAAGGACTAACCCAGCTTGCTTCAGGCCATCAGATTTCCTCTTTGACCTTGTCTGATATAATCTCATCTGTGTGTGTTCAAGACTGCTTAAAAACCTAAACCTATCCTGCACAACATAAATATAGGAGAAAAACTCTTAAGAAATGCTCTTTATTCTAAGCCCAGTGGGCTATCTTTATTCGATAGAGCTAAGTATTTGACTAGGATCTAGTTTTGCAATAAACAGAAGCTGAAATGTAATTTACCAGCTCTTCATGAATTGTTTATTCATATCCACCCTCGGGATATTCCAGTACTATTGAATTACTCAGTATGATGTTGACAACTAGTTTGGGTTTTTTTCCCCTCCTAATTTCTGAAATGTGCTGTTATCCAGTATTTAGATCTGAGAACTGATTATCGAGGACATGCGAGAATTTTGCAAAAAAAATGTAGACAGCTTAAATATAATGGGCCAAATTCTACCCTGAATTAAAATGGTGTAGCCCAACTCATGACAGCAGAAAGACAGAATGTAGGCAATTAAATATTACTGCAAGATTGATTTTCATGCGTGACATTGCTTTCTAGATCTCCTAAAAATACTCCAGGGTTTGGGTGGAACTGGTTTGTTTTTCTCCCCTGTCGACGTACTGATATAGTAAACTTCTGTAATAAGAAAGGAAAAAGCAAGCATAAAAAATCCCTTGACATCAAATTATTTTTCAGGAAGTTCAGTTCAGTTTCAGGGAGTGCTATTTACTTTCTCCAAGAAATTCACAAGTGAAGGTAAGGTTGTGTCCTGGTTTCGGCAGGGATAGAGTTAATTTCCTTCCTAGTAGCTGGTACAGTGCTGTGTTTGGGATTTAGGATGAGAACAATGTTGATAACACACCGATGTTTTAGTTGTTGCTAGGTAGTGCTTACACTAGTCAAGGGCTTTTCAGCTTCCCATGCTCTACCGACTGAGAAGGCTGGAGGAGCACAAGGTGCTGGGAGGGGGCACAGCCAGGACAGCTGACCCAAACTGGCCAAAGGGACATTCCATACCATGGGAAGTCATGCTCAGTACATCAACTGGGGAAGGCTGGCCGGGGGGGCCGCTGCTCGGGGACTGGCTGGGCATCAGTCAGCGGGTGGTGAGCAATTGCATTGTGCATCACTTGCTTTGTGTATTATTATTATTATTATTATTACATTATTATTGTTGTTGTTGTTGTTGTTTTATTTCAATTATTAAACTGTTTTTATCTCAACCCACGAGTTTTTCTCACTTGTGCTTTTCCAATTCTCTCCCCCATCCCACCGGGGGACGGGGGGGAGTGAGTGAGCGGCTGCGTGGTGCTCAGTTGCCGACTGAGGTTAAACCACGACAGGTTGTGTTCCTAACCAGTAATACAGGATAGAAAAAAACAATGTTTTCACCAAGGCTTCAGAATGATGAGTTAGAATTTGTTGAAAATCCTGAGAACTGATTTGTGCCTGGTCCGCTGGACTACATGGAGCTTACTGAGGGGTTTCACTGGGACAAAAATGTCTGCCCAAATATGGGGACTGAAAAAAAACCCCCAACAACCAAGACCTAAGAAAATAAAAAAAAAAAAAAAAGGATTAAAAGAAGGGCACTAATTAACTGAAATCCGTAGCAGCTTTGGTGCTTGACCTGGAAAGATATGGCTGTTAACTTTAGATGAGGCAGGGCTTGCTTGCAGCAACATAAGATACAAAGATGAGTAGGGGTGTAAAATATGAAGAAGAGAGAAGACTGCCATGTATACTTTCAGTTAATGTTGAGACAGCCGGTGTTGAGAGATTTCACAGGTTAAAAATAACATTCTTATTTTGTTACAATTTTAAATTGCAGCATTCCTTTTTCAAAAACAGTTATAGCACTAATTAGTTAATATTCTTACGTATTCATGATCTAGACCAGTGCAATACTTCAATATATGGTTAAAATTAAGGATGATGTTGTGCATTTTTCTAAAACAAGGCCCTGCAGTAAACAAATAAAGGTAAATTATGTTGTGAATATTCTCTAAGCATCAAAGCCTCTGTGTTGCCTGTGACCTACATGCTGCAATACTAAATTAAAAATAACCACCCTCATTTTTTTTATCAGGAATCCAATACCAAGAGATGTGTTATGCCATATACTTCCCACAGTGGCAGACATTTTATTATTGGAATTTTCCCCGATCCTTCCTTTCCCTGCCTATCAGAGTTGCAGAATAAGCTGAAATATCCAGCTGACCCACAATTCACAGTGGGCTCTGTGAGAACTCAGACAACAGCCGTCATTCATAGAATCACAGAATAGTGATTCACTTGGGGTATTTTAAAAACTATAATTCTTCAAATTAAAAATACTTCAACTGATAAACTTACTTGGTGGGGAAAAGGACCAGATTCAGTTCCTAAAGCTTCCCACTTAAATAAACAACCCCCAAGCAATGCTGGCTTGAGCCCCACCTTGGCACTCCCTGACCCCTAGTTGGGCTCGGGGGATGCCTGCTTGCAATCGGGAGTCCAGGGTTAACAGGATAGATTTTTATTTAAGAGAAGTGCAGTCATTCTGGCATTACATAGGCAGACCCTCATCAGAGTGCCCTGTCAAAGTTGTTCTCCGTGATGCCTGCCCTGTCAGTCTCTGTGTCTCGTGACAAGTCCCATATCACCAGGGCTCTTGTCACAGCTGCTTCCGTGCCTGGGCTCCGACTTGCTCGTGACGGTAACCTCTGCAGTGCTGAGCTCTGGGGACAGAGGAAACGGCAGTTGGGATCCCAGCTTAGACCTTACCCATTGAGGTGATCCAGAGCCTTTTTCCTTCCTCTCCCTTTGCCCAAAGCACTGTTTCTCAGTCACTCAGACGTCACTGGCTGTGACACTGCTGGGAATTACCCATCCCCTGGACATGCCGGGTATAGGTTGTGTCAGTGTGGTCATGTCATTAAAGCCCTACAGCTTTTCTGTTTTCAAGACTGCTACATTTGTGTCCATCCCATACAGCTTATTGCACATTTAGCTGTTCGAACAACAGGCAATTTTCCTGGCAGTTACTCAGATTTTTAATTAATTGGTATGTATTGTGTTGAGTCCTGCCCTTTTTCCATAAGTAAGAACTGATTCTCTATATAGTTATTAGACTTTCAGCTTTCCTACCCACTTCATACAATTACATCCGAAGACTCTGTGACTAACACTCTAATAAGCAGCCTTTCTTATTTCTCATATGTGAAATCATTCTCATATTGGATATGCTGATGTAGTATTTGAATCCCCAGGTTTACAGAAATCACATTTCCTTTTTTAACTTTCTTGTGACACTGCTTAGAGCTCCTGTTTATCCCTGGCACTTTCAGCAGCACAATAACTCCATCATAAATGTCCTGCTTCATTGCATCCCTGCTGCAATGATTAGATCACACTTTTGCTCTGATTCTGAGTCCCAGCTATTTATTATGGCCATGTGGCAAAGTGTGGAGGTTTCTCCTCTGGAGCTTTGGGCTGGTAGTCTAGAAGGGCAAAGCTCTGCCTCTGGAATTCAAGTTTTACACAAACTAGAGTGTTTTACGTATGAATTACAGAGAGTGTGAGAACAAGCTAAGCTGTCACAAGTCCTAGTAGCCACAGTTATCTTGTCCATTCTTTATGAAACATGAATAATAATATTCTATTCACCCATTACTTCAAAGCACGAAGGCAGCCTAACAAGCACATTTGCAACAGACTAAACATCTTTCCAATCTCTGCTATCTAGCCATGATTGCCCACTAAGGAATGGTAGTGTTCCTTTGGGACGTCAGTCTAGGATTCAGCAAGTCTCTTGACACTCCAGGACTCAGGACCTCTCCCTGGTCATCAGCAGGTGTCAGCAGTGAAGTCCCTATCCCTTTCAAGTTTCAGATTACATAGTATACAGCTCTCAAGTTCAAGTCTTTGCACCATGGGGCTGCAGAGTTAATGCAGATCTGGCAGGAAGGAAGCCATCCTATTCATCTTTCCAGCTTTAGAAATCTTCTAACCTTTTCTAGCTGTTGTCCTCTATTCTATGAAATGCAAAGTGACTTTGAGAAAGCATCATTTATTAATAAGATATATTCTTTTAGGTTTTGGCAGGTTACATTCCAAAAAAAGACCCAGTGTGTCATTATGTAATGAAACACTGCACAATTCATGTCTTACTTCCTGCCACTGCTTTTAGAAATGGGTGGAAATGAGTAATTACCCATAAATGGTAGGCATTTCTCCATTACTTACAGAGACTATTTGGCAGCGATCATTTAGGCTTTAAATGCTTTTTAAAAAGCTAATACCATTCATAGACCTGCCAGTTACAGAACTTTAACAAGTGTCCCCTAAACTCTTCAATCAATTTATTACAAAATTACTCCATCTTTTAAATTCAGCTCTATTTACCTCTGTCTGTCTGCTCCATATTTAAACCATTATTGTGGAGTTCTTTGTATATGCCAGAGGATGAGAACATGAAATTAAAGATTGCTCCGAGTACTATAATTTAAAAGAAGAAAAGTTTGTGTCACCTGTAATTCAGGCAAGGGTTGAAGAAACACTAACCTGCTGCAGTGCCACTGACATCATCATGACATGCTTAGATCGGATTTTTCAGTGTAATGAATGGGAGAAGAGGGCATCTCGCAGCTTTCCCAACGGCCCCTCACCAGCAGCTTGCTCTGATGGTTTCGTACTGTGTGCCTGGGATGGGAAGCTGCTGCCCACACGGGCTTGTTCTTGGGGTCAGGGAGGCACGTCCACCTCCAGGCAGGTGTTGCTGAGCCAGCTGTGTGTGCTCTGCATCCGTATGGTAAAGCTGCATTGCAGCGTGCAGTTTTCACTGGATTACCACAGGAGTTTTCTGGATCGTTCAGTTACTCCCATACATCTTCAATGCATGGCTGAGTTTTCAAGCTACAATTTAACCTGTATCAGCAGTTATTTTTCATGTAATAGCATTGCTGAAGTCCTCTGTTTTAGAGACCTCTTCTCTTCAAAAGTGACCTCATATATGGTGACTGGCCTAATATAATGTAGCTATAGACTTCATAAAGCTGCATTCCAGCTGCGATCACAGATCCTGGGAATTTATTTCTTCTGATGGCCTCAAAAAGCTGGACTTTTCAGGAATAGCAAAGGGCCATTTCTTTTTTTTTTGCTCTATTTTTTAGAAGCACGTTAGAGGCAGGTATGCTAGTTACAGAAAATAGTTTGTACTATAGAAAGTGTAGTTTTAACACTTAAAACCAATAGATTTATAATTTTTTCTTCATTCCTCATAGATGCATTGAATTATTACATAATCTCCAGTAATATAAACTAATATACTATAATTTTACATACAATTTATTTTATATATTATTTCATCTTCTGACGATTTTACTTCCATTGTCTTCTCCTCTTCATCAGGACACCATAAGTAGTAACCACTTGCATGCATGGACCACTTCGGACAATAGCCCATCCTAGCTTCAGAATTTCATGTATTGTTAGAGTGGGAATTGTATATTGGCTGATTCTCTTAGCTGTCTTTTGTGTGTACGTGTATAAATATCTATCTATACAGAGAGAGAGAGAGAGAATATTTATAGAGAGAGTATATTTGAGAATATACTTAAGAGTATGTTTTTATATATATTATCTATATAATATTAATTTAAATTTAATGGAATTTTCCATGTGCCAAGGAAAAAAATCCCTACTTTAGCCCCGAGTAAACTTGGTGAAATTAGATATGGTCAAGTTACCTAAACCTGGGGATTTCAAATACAGGATAAGTAAACAGACTTGAAGAAAATGGCAAGAACAGTGGCAACATCTGACATGCTATGGAAACATTAAAACTCTCTCTAAAGCATGTCCAACAGAGCAAGAAAATGATATGCATATACCAGCTGATATAATAGGAATTACTTTATTGGAGAGGCAGTAGAGATCAGACTTAGACTCGGTATACTAGTTGTCCTTCTGTCTTACTGATCAATAGCAGTACTGTATCTAGCTCAGCTTTTACTCTGTGAGTGCAATAGTATGCTTTTGCTTCAACTAAGGAGAATTTCTGATGAACACAAAGCCCCAATTCCTTGTGCCTTTGCTTTTACTGTCACTTGATTACTTTATTTGAGCATGCTGAACTTAGGGACTTAAGCTAAAAATAAAAATTAAAAAAAATTTCCTTCTGCCAATGCAACTGAAATGCCACTGAGCAATGGCGTTGTTCAAACAAAGCCCAAATTACCAGTGCAGTGCAAATATTGTCAGGTTAAGTAACAGTTCATTAGTTCTGCAGGCTTAATTTTGTTCAGACAGAGGAGGCTTCTCAGTTTATATTTACATTTACATTTTCTATAGGATACACACTTGCCACTTTTGTGAAATGAAGGGCAAGAACAAGGTTCTCATCCAGCGGATTCTGGAAGCTGTTAGAGTATCTTCCTTAATTTCTGTGGGCACTGAACCAAAAGGCTGGAATGCAATGTATTGCAAAACTGCCACAGGGAACCTTTTCGTTACAAAATATATAATGAGACCATAGGTGTTTTAGTAGAGTTTTGAGTCTTCTAATCTTAGTATGGTGTGGGTGGAAGTAAGGGGGTTCTGTGCTTCCTGTCATAATGCATAGGAAAAGTACTTGAAATTGGAGTAGTTTGAACTATTTTCTGCAGCTAGTACTCAAAATAAATAATCTTTGCTAACTTGGTAGAAATGATTGATTGTTCCCTAAGCACCACTTTGTAGCTGGAACATGGAGACTTGCTGGTGTGCTTGAAACAGCATAAACAACCCATTGCTTTATAACTTCAGCTAAGCATTAATTACTCAAGAATGTTACCACTAAGTGTTATGGTATTGATGAATAGGTCGGAATTTGAAAGTTTAAAAACTCTCTCTCAATGCCCACATAGTGCACATCTGAGAGCGTGGGGAATGCTCAAAGCTCAGGTTTCAGTACATCTCCCATTAATTCTCATTAAATAGTTCCCATTCTTCCTCTCTTCCAGGATCTAAAGTGGTTGCAACAGATTTCATGGATTTCACATTCAAAAATAACTTTGACAAGCATGATAAAAAAGATACCTTTATTTAGCATAGGTTAGATGTGAATGTAAAAGACATCCATAATTGAAGAAGTGGGTTTGGGGGCCGGAGAAGAATGCCATTCATGGTTTAGGACTAAATGATGCCTATTTGCACTCTGACTGATGAGCTCTAGTGGTGACAATTATTGACATTGCTCCTGAGAGATAAGTCCACCATCCCTCTCCTCCACTGAGGTGGCAGAACAAGACATGCGTCCCCACGTGTCGCTCCAGTTCCCAACCTCATGTGTGACCTTAAACCACCAGTGCGATGTATTTTTGCACAGATGCTGGATTGTAAACTCACCCAACTGCGGTCCGTGCAAACGCTGCCTTGCATTGACTTTCCTACGGGGACTGTAGTCTCTCACCAAGGGGCCCAAAACAAGTTCCTGGAAGCAGTAATATTTTGAGCCACTTCACCTCTCTGGTCATCAAACATGAGTCAGTTTTCCCTCCTAGAAGAGACTACAGAGGGATTAGCTTTCCAAGCATATGGTGACAAAGAATGTTACTGAAACTTCCTAAAAAATCTGTGATAAAGCTTGATTAGAAGGAAATAAACAAAATTGGAAGTGTCATGAACTACAGTGAACTTTGTTCTTTGTTAAGGGCAGGGAGGAAAGCCCAGATGAATCTTGGCTGTTTTGCTGAGCTGATGAGGCTGAATGTAGATATCAGGGGAAGGCTCTGTGTGTGATGGAAACATATATACAATTCCCAAGAAACATCCACAAAAGCAGTGGATATTTAAAAATGCCAGAAAAGAGATACCTGCAGTTGTGCTTTTTCATTACAAACAGGGTCCTAACATTTAAAATAAGTATCCCTGCCATAGTTTTCAACAGAAGATCAAAACCCTATCATTTTAACATCAAAAAGCGTATTCTGATTATTTTCTTTTCAACGAAAAACACTCCTTGCTGTGTCTTCTTTTTTTCTTTTTTTCTTTTGCCAAAGACTCTAGGGTGGAGGCTGTTTATGTCTCTTCTTTTCAAAATATGTTTGACAGCTGATCCCGGAGAGGGTCTCTCAGTCTTTAAAATTTTATTAAGCTGCAATATTTGGAATTTTGAGGCTAGACTTTAGCCTTTGAGGGAGAGTAGTCAATGGCATGAATCTTTTAAGCTGCAGTGCTGCAAGAGATGATTTCAGCAATTTGCCACAGACCATTTGTCAAAGGGACAATGAGGCATTTGTGAGCAATATATGGTGGGAATAAGCTTCAATTTTTTCATATAGCAACGTTGGAAGAAACACTGTTATGTCTATGTGGTTTACACAGTACTTAAAATAGCTCAGGCAGCCTCCAAGGGAGTATAAAGCCAATTTTTAAAATATAAATCTCAATTTCAGGTCAAGCCGGACAAAGAAAACAAAGCAATTTAGGAAAACCTCTCACAAATTTTTTATCTGAATTTGTAAGCTTATAAGTGTAGGTGAAAGCCAGGCTCAATTTTGGGCTGCTTAAAGGAATTCATTCTAACCCACCTGGTATACGAGTGTTGGCATTTAGTGTATTTTCAGTGTTTTCCATAAGATCAGATTCTGTTACTGTTGCTAAGATTAAGAGGACTTTTTAATGTAAATTTTCAGCATAAAGTCTATGTGGACATGAATAAGCAGAACAGGAGAGAGAAAAGAATCCAAGCACATACAGTAGAATGAGACTTATCCAGGTTAGGAAAGCTTGGGTGGAAAAGTCTAGTAGACTCCTGTAAAGTTTGAATTTTTTTGCAGTTTTACTGACCGGTACATACTACACAGATGCTTCATAGCAATCACAATGCTTAATTTATATTCCAGTGACACACATTTGTTCACTATGATTTTCCATATCTGAGCTATAATGAGTGTTTTGATGATGTAAAAGACATCCAGATCTATTCTAGTCCATTCTATTGTATTCTAAAATTCTGCAAATAAGGATGTTGGGATCCATGGAAAAAAGTTTAAATTGCTTTGTGTTCTCATTCTGTTTACCAGTGAAGTAAAGTACTGTACGGTGCAGCAGCAGCATAGACTGCAGATGAAACAGTGGAAAATGAAGTTAGCAGCAGTGTTTTTCCCTTCTTCACGGAAGATCTGTAGTGGTAAATGTAGTGCCAATAGAGAAAAAAACATAATGTTAACCTATCTCGTAATAATTACTTTCTCATTCATCACTGCAGTAAGCCAACTGTTCTCCCTCTTGGTGTCACAGCAGTAGGGAAATTTCAGCTGTAAGGATCCACAACATCTTTATCTACTTTCTGTCTTTGAACAGACCCAAATGACATAATGATAGTGCCTGGTGCTGGGGAGTGAAAGTATCAGCATCCATCTGCCCTAGCTCCTTCACCAGTAGTCTCTGTCATTACTAGGTACTCAGTTTAAAGATATAGACTAAACAATTACTTGTTAAGGCTGAAGTGAAGTTCTGAAAAAGAAATTATTGGAGAATTAGAGTAAATTTATTTTCCTTACAGATAAGTATTTAAAAACTAAGCTATTGCAAGACAGGTGGTAGGATTGCTCTAGCTTACTTTCAAAGTGGAGGAAAAAGCGCACAAGCATGTCTTTACATCTTAAAGCTGTCCAGAAAGCCTAGTTATTCTCCTGTGCTGCAGAATACCATGCTGTAAGTGCTATACGTACATCACTGCAGAGATTAGACTGTCTTGAGCTATTTTAATTCCACTATATTTTCAGCTCCCTTAAATGTTATAAATACACTTACATCCCCTTGCAACCTAAATTTCCATTGCAGTTTATTTTCAAGTGCTTTTTTAATTATGCCAGTGACAGTGAACATGTTCATTATTTTATTTCAACATGCCCCATATGATACTTTTGTGAAAAGTCTGCTGAATTCATCCTTTAATTGACTGTTTTGATTCTTTGCTATGCCTGCGGCGTCCACATAGAAAACACATGGGCAATATCTTCTAGTTAGGAATAAGTATTTTATAGAAAGGAGAGGAAATACTAAGTCATATCAGCTTCCAATTGGAAATGTCACTCTTGTATTTCAAGAACTAGAATGAAGCATGTTGCCGGAGTACACAACCAGACATTTCAGAAATGTTCATTGTCTATCTGTTTCAACTTTTGAATACTCAGCTTGAAGAAACTTATTTTCCAGATGTGTTTAGCAATCTCCACTCCACTCAAAGTTACTAATTAAATTGTGATTAGTTTCAAAAATCTAACAGAACTCCTTCAATGATGGGCAAAGAGAAATAAAAAGATTCAAGGCAAGTGCAACTTTTGAAAAATTAGGCCTATAAAAATAAAGGAAATACATTATCCAGTTTCATTTTGAAATAAGTTTTCAGCTTTCAGTTATTATTTTGCTGCTGAATTCCTAAAAATCTTCCAGGTATGCTGCTGACCCTGCTCCCATGAACCCTGCTCCCAGTTGAGCAGAACGTGCATCCATTCCCCTTGAACACTTGCCCTTTAAAATGGGAACAGTGAGCAGTAGTCACAAATTAAAGGTCTGAACCCAGACTTTGAAGCCATGCATGCAGGACACGGGCTGACGTGTTACCGCCTGGCACCACTCTACGTTTGCGTAGCACTAATTGAATCCTCCGCAGGAATTCCCCACAGTACCGGCCCCTGGGAAGATGTTCAGGATGCTGAGCCAGAGCCAGTGCTAACATGAAATCAGAGCTCCAGCTTCACGCTGTCTACTGCCAAGCGTCGCCGTGGGAGGGCGGTGGATTTGTGCCTCGGTATGAAAGTCAGCTTCATGACAGAAGCCAAGTAACTAAACGGAGAGGAAAGCTAGTTGAAGACTATCAAACCATATGAAAGCTCTGTGTGTGTGTGTTTGTTTTTAATAAAAAGAGATAGCAGCAGGAGACAAATGACCTATTAATCTGTGTAAAATGAGGGCCAGTGTTTATAAAGACCTGCACCATTTGTAAATTCAGATGTAGAATTTTACAATGAGCGCTGCAGTCTGCTTATGATACAGAAGTGAGAAATAGCTAAGGCTCTTTGAGGTCCTTTCAGTATGTTCATAAGGAAGAATAAGTGGCTGTATGTATCTTCCCCTGGATGATAAAACTGAAATTTTTATTTATATCAACTGATTGTTGATAAAACTGAAATCCAAACTTGTCAGTGTCTTGAATTACATTTGATGCGTTCCTACTGAATGTTCCTGCTCCCATTTGTTTGAGACAGACTACTGAGACTAATAGGAGATGTTCAGAAACCTGGAATCTGCTCATTTAGACTCAAATGTGAGCTTTCTTCACATTTAGGAAAAGTGAGTTAGAAAATATTCCACGCACGTCATGTTTTGTGCCATATCAATCCCTTGTGCCTAATTACTAAAGGCATTTTATGCAAGGATGGGACCTTTCACTTTTTTAGAGTTCATCCACTTGTGCTGCTTTTCCATTGTGTGAAATCAGTCTCTAGCAGCAAAAACCATACCCGTTATTTTTCTCATGTGTTCTTGAACACGTGAATGTTTGTCCATGTTTTTAATATCTCTACAGAATCCGTATTATTTCGCTTGTTTTCCCTTTGGAATGATTGTGCTTTGTTATACCAGTTCCAGGTGCATTATTCAGTAACCAAAGTAAAGAAAGCTATAGAAACGTCTTGATAATGTTATCCTCCCCTGTTACCTCTGTTATGTCTCACTCCCATTAATCCACCTGTCACAATGTCAGTTCCCTGTTTGCACCATCTCTTCTCGAGTCCCTCATTACAGCTGCTTCTTAAACACCTTCCTTTCTACTATTTGAAGACGTTTGGGCACAGCCCCATAAAATAATGGTTCTTTGGTCCCCTTCTCTGAGATACAGGCTATTTAAATGGGATGCCCTTTTGAATGGAGAGCTTGCTCTGGACCCCAGTAACATGAACTGTTGGCTCATAACAGCCTGTTTTCCAAACCTGTGCCTCAAATTATTTCTTAGCAAAATACGTACTTTCACAAAGTTCAAACCTTACCAAACAGATCTGTGTCCCAGACTCCATGCTTCCAAAAGTACTCTCGTGATGTATCAAATAATCATGTTACAAAGGGGCACTCTTACAACATACTGTAAAAATATATCACTGCAGCCTCATTGTTTAGTTGATATAATACATCATCATAACAGCGTCAGACAAGAAACAATGTGCTTTAAGCAGCCTTCTATCATAATTGTTATTAAAATGCAATTTTTGAGATGGTAGTGATATGATGGAAAATATTCATGGTGAGTTCTCTGTCTATCATTGAAATCATTATTAATGCTGATGGTGATGTCATTTATTGTAATCTAAGAAACAATAATTCAGGTTCCAGCCCAATTTGTTGAAAGATGTTCTATTTTGCCCAGGTCATTTTGTTGTTTTTTATTTATTTAGTGCTACTATTATATTTTATTTATTCAGCCAAGTCTTACAAGTAAAATAGTTTAAAAAAAGAGTATTTTTATTTACAGCTGCAGTATTAGCATATTTTTCTTTTCAAGCTTGAGTTGAAAATTGTATCAAAGGAAACTTTTAGTTTGAGTTGCTAAAGAAACAAGGCTTAAGTGGTTATGCTTTCTGCTGTTTTTATTGTACTGCCTCCTGTCTGGCTTCCCATGCTAGTAGCTTGTTAATCTGTTGGCCAATTTCAAGCAAATATGACCAAAAATTGAAGATCAAAACCTGTGTTAGGTTCCTACATGCTTCATGAGAGAGAGAAGCCAGATAGAAGAGGAAGATACAGCTTAACGCCCTAACAGAAGGAAAAATTACCAGGTGAATTCAACCCCTTTAGTAGAGAGCAAAGGTCATAGGAAAGCAGGTTTCATAACTCCTGCAACTTGTGGAAATACTTTTGAAGTAGAAACATAAGAGAGTTTCTGTTCCTCAGTTGGCATTTATAGGCAAATCCTGAGTGTACTGTCCACAGCTATTGATTTTATAGCTTTTACCTTCCTGCTAAAGGTTCATTCAAAGCAGTTGCTTTGAAACCCAATTCCATTATTGATTACCAAAACACCAATACATGGGGTTCATGGAATGTTCTGTCTATCACACTAAATCAATAAGTGACTCTTTTGAAAATGATTTTAATGAAGAATTTCACATGTAGTTGCTGTCACTTAACATGCTGTTTCCTTTTAATATTTTGACCTGGATCAGCAGTTTAAAGATAATGTTTTTCATCATGTACAACATCAGTTTGGGTGGTTTTGATCTTTCTAGTGGAATGGTATTTTTCTTTTCTGGCAGTAAATATGGACATAGATTGCATTTGCATCCGGTGTTCAGAGTTTCATAATCCAAGGAGGAGGTGGTGGTGGTTGTTGTTATTATTATCATCCTGTTATCTTTAATATATTTTTCCTGAGAGATGTGGAAAAATGTGATTTTCAAACACATCCAAAATAAAAGCTGAAGCAAGGTATAGATGCACATTTTTCTCCCTGTTGTATTTTTTGAATAGTTGTTATCAAAATAACTGTATTAAAAGTGGAGATAAATGGAAGAAAATGTTTTAGATCTATAAGGAGGCAGATGGAAATGAAGGTACCATCTCTATACTGAGCATGCAATGACCTGGGTGGTCTAATTGGTGTGGGATGTAACAGGTTTTTATAGATTGGTATTCACCATTGTTTGGGTAGCAGTGGTAAATTACATCATATCTGCAAGTCCAGAACTGTGTGTATTGGCTTCATGATGCGCTTTGTTCTTAAAAAGGAATTTATTTGAGTTTTAGTAGTTTATTTAAGGAACTTAAAAAAAAACCCAACAATCCTCAAGCCTCTTAATTGCACTCAATAAATGACTCATTCATCCAGCATTAATTCATACATAGTATATCAACCTCTAATTTCTGTTTGATTTTAGTTATAATACTCCTTGGGCTTATTTCCTCACAATTTAAAAGTGACAGTTGCATTAACTTAATAACCTTTACAGAATAAATGAGAGAATAAATGAGAAAGCAGCAATGCCTTTAATAAATGTTGTTCATAAAATACAATTGTTACAGGATACTTAATTAGAAATATTGTGTGGTCAAAATAAGAATAGAAACGAATGAGACAGATAATGTCTCCTTGCTGGTAGCAACATCTTGAATGCTCACAGTAATTGTAATAATTCTCGTTATAACTACCCAGACATGATGCATGCTTTGTAGCAATGTTTGCACTTTGCCTAACTTACAAATACAGAAACTGGTAAATGTGTTGAAAATACAATGTGTCTTATTGTTAGTACTGTATTCACTAGGGGAGTCAAAGATGTGGCTATGAGCCGTACAGTCCTTTGCCAATATCTTGGCCATTCTACACGGACAGGAAATTTCTTTAGAAAGATCATGATCTGGAGATTCTTTTTTTAGAAACCAGTGCAGAAGCCTGGTTTATTTGCCAAGTAATATTCATGTTTCATAGTGGTTTGGGCATAAAGTACCTATTACTTTCACAAATGGGCTTTCTAGGTGAATATTTCTTAATGAGATTTAATGAAGACATTGAATGAGGAGAAGAGCATTTAGTATTTGGGAAAAGAGCAATGACAAAGATGAAATAGCAAAAGGAAAAGAAATGCTGACCAGTGAGGGACTTGAGAAACGAGCGCTTGGGATCGGCACAACATTTGACAAGAGAATTGGGAAGGAATCAAATATAGTTTTACAAATAAAAATATAGTTTTACAGAGTTCTTGTTTAGTTGCTGAGGTGCAGCATTTTGAATGTATATTTCTGGATGCATTTTTTTCCTCTTTATTTCTGTGTGTGTGGATTTGTTCATTCAATCAGATAAATCTACTTGTACATAATAAATGGTAGATAATGTCTGTGTGAATTGCTCTTAGTGAACTCTGTTGGGGGATAGTACTTAATTGTAACAAATGAAGTAAAACTGACATAAAAGACAGCAATCACTTCAAAGAAAATACAGTATCCAGAGCAAATTCTTTGGCTTTTAAGTGAAGGATCATCTCTACTAGGTGTTGGTTTTAATTGGTTCTTTGGGAGATTTCTTTATAAATTTATTATAAATTATAAATTTATTCATATTTAAATGCATCCATTCACTGCTGAGTTGGCCCAGAACTTGAAGGACAGCAATATCAAGTTCTTAGAAGTGTCGCTGGCTGTGCTAATGATTAGAGTATTTCATGAGCCATCCTGATCTTTACTGCTTTGTAAAATTTGTAGTTGAATATTTAGGTCCCAGTGAGCACCATAACACTGCTGATTGATTGGTTAATTCAATATCTGTAGTTGTGCTTGACTCAACTGTGTGGAAGAAACATAAAGAAAAATACCTCATGTTCAGCATTTTGTTAAAGGGAAGTGTCAAAAAAAGAAAAATATTTACATTACTGAATTGAATTGTTTCCCCAGCTTAATGGCTGTACGTAAAATACAAAAAGAATAAAGAGAAGATGTAATTAAACAGTAATAAAATGTATAAATTAATTTCTATAGAAACTAGTTTTCACATTTATGTCTAGCCACTGATCATAAAGAAATTCTGAAAAATTAATCCTGTAAACAAATCCTGATGACTACAAATACATGAGTTGAACAGGGGAGCATCACATCTACCTCCTTCCCCTCTTCTTAATCTGAAAGATTTGAAAAATCAAAGATGCTTCCCCTTTGTCGCGTTATAGTCTGTGATCTGAACCAGGGAAAAGTATATACTGCTGCACACAGACAGCTCCATTCATACTTTCAGAAGGTGCATTGTTCTCCGTAGACCACAAAATAGAAATACATTTATTTAGCTGAGAGGTTCAAATAGAAATGCCAGCCATTATTAGTAAAGTAAAACTAAGCAAAGATAGATTTTGTTCAGAAGTAGCTTATGAAAGGAAAACCAAACCACCTACAGCAAGCAATACTGAACAAAAGGAAAATATTGATGCCTCAATGTAAGAGCAAAATGCCTTAAAAATCAAAGAAAATGTGTTTTTAGGATCTCAGTCTTCTACTCAGGTTGAAGAGGAAGCTCTGTTACAAGCTCTGTTACAGCAACCTCTGATAGCTCAGATCTGTGTGCTCTTGCACAGGAACCAGAACTGGAAAATCCTGCCATGAAGTAACGAAGCCAGTATGACTTCAGTATTTTACTGAAGTAAATACTGCAGTATTTACTAAAATACTGCAGTATGGCCGCAGTATTTTACAATATTGGTTTCTCATATATGTGGTCAGAATAAACTGTAGGAAAAAGGCACTTTGATTAAAGAAAGGAATTGCAGTTAAAATTCTTTAATCGGTGGGAATGTGAAATATTCTAGGAGTTCCAACTGAAAAAAAAAATCTAGCTGTGGAAAAAGAGAAAATACTTTATTTGTCAAAAGAAAATGTAGTCACAACTTAAGACTAGTTAGTCTTCAAGGAGGATCAGTGACTCCCTTTATGCTCTAAGAGTGCCCAACCTCTGACAGATAATAAAGGAGAGGGGATTTCTCCACAGAATTTCTTTAGTTAATTTTTTTGAAAAAGCAATTAATAATGAGCAATGCAGAAGTTTCAATACAGAGCAGATGCTCTGTACAGCACTATATAAATGAGATATTTTTTACATGTTCCCTCTGTTTTCCTTTAGAAGGTGGTTAAGAGCGTACAAATGAAATATGCCACTGGTGAATAATGTGAATACATACATTGGGTTTCAGGCCCTAATAGTGTATCTTTACATTATAAAGCAAAGCTATATGATGACCGTAGTGGTGAACCACGATAAAGCATACTGATATTACCCTACTTGTAACGTCCACTGCATTTGCACAGCTGACTAGTGTAGGATAAAACATCAAAATGAAAAAGTATTTGGAAAGAAAGTAATTTTCCATGGTT
>NW_008824049.1:3213429-3220583 GCF_000699105.1 Pygoscelis adeliae
ACAAAATATTACTACAGTACAACTGCCAAAATTTGTGTTTAAAGAAACACCTATTTATTTCCAGATATGGGACCTCATTACACTAATAGTAAATTATGTAAATGTATTTTCTATAAATGTCTAGTATCTGTAAGTAGTTTAGTCTCTATGTCCCTAATGTAATATATCAAACAATAACTCATTTGTCAAAGAGAGACAGTTCATTAGTATTCAGCAATCATTTGGACAGAATAAAACAGCAACAGTATAAAAATTGATGTTGCGAAACTTAACAAATGAGGGAATAAGGAAAGTGTGATTCAGGAAATTGCAGGCCTGCCCTCAAGGGCCATTTTTAGGTCACTTGTCTGCATTTTAATATTACATTTGTTTTAGAGAGAGTCTCCAAGTTATTAGGTTGGGAGGGAAGCCAATTTGCAACCATGACATCAATATCCAGGGGGTTCAGTAAATGGGAACATAACAACACTTGGGACAGAGTTGGGTGAAAAGGTGTAACACCACCAATTGTGGTATTGTAACTCAGATTTGCAGTTACATTTCTGAATGACATAAACCTTAACTTTTAACACGTTTAAATACTAGGAAATTTGCTCTTGAAACCTCTTGCCTTTTAAGACAAGGAAAGAAGTAGGTACATGTGTATATGACTTAAATGATGGTACTTCTTGCATTCACTTCAAAATTCAATTACTGCATAGATACATACAGAAGTGTTTTGTCTACCTATGGGCAAGTTTGATAAGATGCCAGCTTCACAATTTTATGTTAGCCATTCTGCACATATTTTAGACGTGTAATTCTCAGTTTCTTGCATGGTGTTTTGCTTCTTCTCAAACTAGTAATTTCTTTTCTTCTCACATGGGTGGCTCTGTCTTACACTGGTGTGCATTATCTGAATTGTAGAGATATAGAGTTTTTACTGACTTAGTTAAAAGAGGCATTTACAAGGGAGATTTCAAAATATCTGAAAGTACCTTGTCTCTCATCGCTGCGGTAAGGGTTGCTTGAATATGAATCTCTTTTATGTGAAGAGTTTGAAGGATGTTGTGTATGGCCTTTAAATACCTTGCTAGGCAAAGATGCACTTTCTTCTCTGACTCACAGAAAATGTCAGCAGCAGATTTTGTGAATCTGTACATATTTCTACAGGTTGTTCATCTCAGGTCAGAGAACAGCACTGGTGGAGTACTCTTGCTTTGGCTGTTCTGGCTGCCATCATTGTATATTGAAAAGAAATGGGTATATTCTAAAACAATCTATTGCTTTTGACATGCAATTTGTGCACATTTTACTTTTAATTGGGTTTTTGACCTGAAAATAAATGAAGCAGATAGATAGGTACCTAGGTACTGAGAAGTAGTTTTCCTATATGCTTGATCCAGATGTCTCTCTCGTCAGGCTTATTCATGAGGATGTTCCTGTTCATTTGATTCAATATTCTGTTCTGTTATTTTCCTCCTAAAAGCACTGTAACCTCCCTTCATCAAGTCTAAGATTAGCCATCTACGGCTTTTCCAAAAATACCAAGAGCTACACAGTTGCTGTTGAATCAGAATTAGAATAAAACCTTCTTATAATGCTTTCTCTTTTATATTCAGCACCCTCATTTCCATCTTTCACAGCTAAATCGTGTTATTTGGATTACAGCAAGATCTGAACCAACTCAGATGAACAAAATTGTCTACAGAGCCTATTTACACTTCTTTAATGAAACACTATTTTGGCTTTGTATTAAAAAGATTTTTTTAAAAAACAAAAACCTGAATGTGATAAGCATAAAACTATTGTGAAGTAAAGATAAGCTTAAAACCGAAGTGAGTTCCTGAAGAAAAAAAAAAAGATCATGCTTTCAGAACCTGATGTAGATGACAGTTAATTAAATGACATGTTGCAGTGGTCACTTTATATAAAATTCAGAACATTTCCACAGTGGTATTTGAAATATTTATTCTGACCACTGCAAATCATCTTCACCAATTCTGCAGCTGTGATAAACATTTGTAAACACTAGGCTTGTTTTAAAAAGTAACAAATACATGTGCACCTGGAATCCAATATCCGACGTGTTCCCATAAGGAAGCTGCGATGCAAACCAGCCCCTTCCAATGAACCACTGCGAAAGCAGACGCCATGGAGTGACACCAGCTCTGCCGGTCGTGCATCTCAAGTTGCCAAGAGGAGGGCATTGGGTAGCTGGCATTGAGGGAAGTGTCCGGTGATGGAGCTATCCTTTTATCAGATCTCTTTATTGTATTTTCACAGTGCAAAATAAGCCAGGATCTGATTTTTTTTTTATTATTATTTTTTATTTTACACAACCGTGGAAGTGGAGCCCAAATCTGAATCAACAGCATTTCATTGGCTGGTAGATGGTAGCCAAAATATGGCCCTTTGATTTTGTCTTTAGCGACAATAGCTTCCTTTCCATATGTGGAACAACGACAGAATGAATTTAAATGAGGCTGTCATTCTTTTTCATAAGAAATGAATATTATCTGTCTGTGCGTGAAGAAGGAAATCCTACAGCTCAGGCTTTAAGTCTGTGTTTTTCCAACCTCTACGGTCATGATGAAAAAGATGTACCTGCCCAGTCAATCTCTAAAACCAGGGAAAATTTTAATTTGATTCAGTCCATCCTTTTAATTATGCAGTAATTGACAGAGTAGGAGGTTTCTGATATTGTGAAAATGTGACATGAAAATATTTGATACGTGAAAAATAACCTGCCATTTACAAGGTAGTTTAAACGACAGACAGTTCAGAACAGATGCTATATAGTGATACTCTTTTCAAAATGTCATCTCTGCTGTCATGCTCGCTGTGCTGCTTTGGTAAGCAAACAAGAAATGTTACAAGTGCAGCTGATGAGCAGGCAGAGATCATGCATCGATGAGACTGAAGCAGTATTTATCTTTGGGTTAATACAATACTGAAAAATTAAAATCTAGCCTCATAAATAACTGTTTGAGAGGTAATGAGTCATTCATTGGCAGTCTGCTAATCACTGACTGCAGCTATCAGGTATGGATTTCTAAAAGGCCCTAGGATAGCCATGCTAATAACAAGTTTTTTATTTATTATAACCTGAAATGTGTCTTAAAGGCAACGTCTGATTGAGTTGTCTATATTATCCCTTGTTACTGTCATTTTAGAACCTCTGGGGTTTTAAGGTTGGTTTTTTTTCCTTTCAAAGGACTTCAATGTAAGTGTCTTAAAACAACCTCAAAGATTTTTACAAACACATATTATTAATAAATGGTATGTATATCATTTCATACCAGTAGACATCAAAATAGTCCTCAGAAGAGAGAATTGTAATCCTCATCTCTTATGTGGGAAAAATGAGGCTTGGAGCTATGGTCTGTCTCAGGCTAAGGCTAAGAGGAAAGGATACAGCTGACAAACCAAGAGAGGCTTGCCACCTACTGCTGGAGAGATGCTTTGTATCCCAACCTGCTCAAGCAGTGCTCTTGACTAGCTGCTTATTTTTCAGCCATATACTAGCTGAAACAATATACAAGAGGAAAATCCAAAATCAGTCCATGTATACATAGGCAGATAACTTGCACTTGTTACACTAAGTAGGAATTTAGCCCTAGTTTGTCTATTGATAAAAACAAGATTCAAACTCAGAAATACTTATTGGCCTCCTCTTTGGGGTGATTTTTCTTGCGTTGCAGGAAGAGGATTAGTACATATGCCAGATTTTTGGGGTTTTTTTGCATTGTGTTGTTGAAGCTCCTTGTGTGGTCAAGTTATGTGACCAGTTCAGAGTTGCTGTAAAAGCCATAGCTGCCTTTAATCCGAGGGATTATTGCTTAATCACACAAAGACTGAATTTGGTCTGCACAAAAATATGGTCAATGTTTTTGTGTCTGTTGCAAAACAAGGCACATGTTCACCTAGGACTGAAGTCCAAGAGGAGCAACCAGGTTGTGACACAGGGGAGAAATCACTAATTAAAACAGCACTATAACACAGCCCGGAAATACCTCTGGTAACATTTTTGACCTTCCTCTAATTGGGTCCAAACACCAAAGTCTGCACTGGATTCTTCAGAAGAGATTTTAACAGTCCTCCTCTGAAGGCTCACCAAGCCATGAAAATAAAGAGGTAAAAAGAAGTAAAAAGAAGTATCCCCACACTAAAACCTTGGTTTGTTCACATTTTGGCATCATCACTTGTCTATATGATTATCAAAGATGTACTTGGTGCTTTACAGACATGCAGTGTCATTATGAAGGCAAGCTTTGTCAAACTTTGACTCTTCAGGTATTTCACATATGAAAACTAGCAAATACCAGCCTACTTCAACCACAAAATAGTCTGCCTTTTTATTTCAAAAGGCTGGTAGCTAAACTGCCCAGAAACTGGATTAACAGTCTATAACCTCCAGGGACAATGCCTTTTTGGAGCTACCTAGCTGCCTGCTAGATAGCTTGCTGCCAGGCAGACACAGAAAATGCCTCCACCTTGAACGACAAATGATTCTCTTATCAAGCCAGCCATGTTCAACCAATTGTTGCTATAGATTAATATAGATGGCAAGTAAATGGGACCTGATGGTCATGCAGACGAAGGCAGAAGGCCCAAAATGGTGAACTGTACTTCTAGCAGGAAATAATTCCGTTGCCCTCATCAGGCTTTGTGAATGCAGAGCTATCCAAGTTCTGCAACATCTCCTCAGCTGAAGTCCATAGAAAGCTTATTTATAGTGAACAAGAGTTCTGAGTTGTTCATGTTTACAGACTTTCATCTGATAGAGTTTAGTTCATTACCAACCTCCAACTTTTCAAATCTTGAATTTCCTGGCTGGTGAACTATTAAAATGCAGATTAACTAAACTTCAAACAGATTTATTGCAGATGGCTCCTGCAAAATCCTTTTGGATTACCTGCCTCCGGACATAATTTCCTAGTCTGTAGGGGTTCATTAAGGACAGATTTAAATGTGTTAGCTGGGAAAAGGCCAGCAGGAAGAGTATGTTGAAAATTATTCATATTATTATGCTTGATCTAGTGATACAGACTTAGCTTTTAGGAACCCTTAAGTTTCTCATTTGCAATAATGAGTAAGACATGCAAGCATGCTTCATGTATCATGGCTTTGTTTAAGAGTGCATTTCATAACCTTTGAGTAATTTGTGGCAAAGAAAGTAGCCTGTGCTGAGAGTGCAAAGAGAAAAAACAACAGCCGCAATGCATGCCCCTCCTAGTTCTCAGCTTCAGCAACTATCTATTTTCCTCTGAGGAGAACCTTGAGATTCAAAACTTAGCTATGAAGCATTTTGCTCCGCTTCTGCCATCTAACCCGTTTCAAAATACAATTAGCCTGGGATTAGATCTAAGGTTTATTTCATTATGCTTATAAAAACAAAAATAGCGATGTTTAGACTTACATGATTCACTAATTGTACTGCCACTTGGTTTTTTACAAATTGGCTGCAAAGCTCTTAAGTTTTTTTGGAGATGTATTTAATCTAAATTTATGCAAGAGCACTGTAATGACTTCTCCTTCAGACTACAAGGGGGTTTTAATCACTTTCAACATTTAGCCCCTGATTGGGCAAAGCACTTAAATCTAAGTGCTTGGGTGCTCAAACTACTCACTGAATCAGGTCTGAGGACGAAATGCTGAATTCTCAGTTGCCTCAGGTTTTTAAACAAAGTGGAAGTGCAGCCCTGTGAACAGGCATCATCTTGAAGCTATTTAGCAGATATGTGGTAAATTGGAGCCCTCGATGGGGCTGGCAGTACCATTTGAGCAGCAGAAGCCAGGGTCTTTCTTGAGCTCAGCTATCTCCCTGCCAGTGTGCCACTTAAATGGCCTCTAGATTTTATTCTGTACTTACACAGCCTAAATATAGAAGTCCTCCTAAGTTGTTTGAAAATGCTTTCCACTTCAGATCTCTAAATGTCTTATTCATTATTGCAAATGAGAAACTTAAGAGTATTTTGACAGTGTCAAGCATACAGTCCAAATACTCTTCATAGGATCCTGATCCAATTTACTTTGACTTCCGTGAGTACTGAAGCCAGTTTCAAACTACACCTATTTCCAAGCTGAAGCAGCATATTTCGTTGACAAGGACTTGCCAGAAAAAGCTGCCAAGCACTGAGGAGTGTTCAGCCCTTTGGACTGTAGACTAACTTGTATACGAGCTGGCTATAGTCTAACAGATACATTTCAAATATTGTACCCTGGTCTCTCCACTGACAAAAATTTAGTGCATTAAAGAGTGACACCAGTTTGTTCCTCTGACTAGTGCTGACCCTCACACCTGCTTCAACAGTTTTGTGTTCAGTTGCTGTGTGCTGGAAACCAAACTTTCAACCATGTTTCCTTCTAAATGTGCTCCTCCACTTGTGCGAACAGATGTTTTTGTAGCTACACTTGTGCAGGTTAACAACCACGATAGTAAAGTGCATGCGGGTTTTAGAGTTTATCCCCTCGAGCTTTCATAAATGCTCTTTTCAGGCTCTAATAGCATTGCTGATGTGTGCATGCAGGTGTCAGTTGTGTTGAAGTATGCTTGCAGGCATTCATGGCTGCACAGGATTGATGAACATGGCAACTGGGGGTTGAATAGCAGGTGCTGAAAAACTACCCTTTTTTCTTTTGGTTTTTAGTTTTCTAGAGCTCTTTAACTGACTGCAGAACTATTCAATTGTATTACAAATACAGCTTTTTTTTTGTGGCATTATAAGCATAACTGTCATGATTGCAGTTTTAATCTGTCATGGATTTGATCTCACCATCTAACAAAAAAGAAAAGTTTTACTAGAGGCATTTTCTAATAATGTATTTTTAATCCTAAATGCCTGCAAACAGGAGTTATTTGCCAAATTCTAACTGTTAAACAGCACGAATGCTTCGTATGCTTCTGTAGCCACTTTCAAAAGATGCTGCCAAGGTACATAATGCATCAAAGTTTGCATTGAAACAGGAAAATCAAACCATTCAGATATTGTTTCAGCCTGAAGCTTGTTGTCATGCTTGGATGTTTGCTTGCTTCCTGAAAAGGTTGGGAGCCATTTCCTCTCCTGGTTTGGGAAAACTTGCATGACTGAGCCCTTCTCTAATGGAGAAGGAGAGCCCAAGATCTCTGTTATTTTCCTTTCAGTGAATGAAGAACAGTAGGTATATAAATG
>NW_008824049.1:3220617-3259525 GCF_000699105.1 Pygoscelis adeliae
CTGGTAACTTGGTCCGGTTACATAATGGGTTGAGTTAATTTTGTTGTCTTGGAAATAAAGGGAGGCATGAAGGGGAGGTTTCCTAGATGTCAGTTCATGACAGAAAATGCAAATTTTTTCAGCAAACCCCGGCCCTTGCTTCTAAGGCCCTATTGAAATCACATCAACATCCTTTATAAAAAATGCCTTTTTCTAGAGAGCTATACGAAGGATCTGAAGCATATTGTGCACTCACATTCCAGGTTCTCTAACCTTCTGCAGTAATTGGCAGCTAGCCTGCTTCAAGGATAAAATTTATAAAGCAGAGAAAGCCTCCCATATGCTGCCCTTTTAAGGAAAGTCTTCTCATTACTGGAAAGCAGGAGCACCGTGATGGTAAAATACTGTAAGGATCATTTATCAATCATGCTATCAGCAAAGCTGCAGAAACACAGAACTAGAGAAATTAGACAGGGAAAAGCTCTATTTTTCATCTTCATCTCCCTATTTTCACCAATGCAAAACTTCCTGGTGCTTTATGTCTCTTAGTTTTAAAAGTTCAGATCAATGAGGTATGCCACCATTTCTCTCAGGAAACTTTCCCTCATTTTTAGCAGTTCTTATAACCAAGAAGTATATTTGTTACCTGTTCTTATTTTGGCGCTATTGTGTCTAGTGATAACCTTATGTGGCAACCTGAATAATTCATACTGTAATGTACCTGTCATCCCTAGGGTGTTTTTTGACCAAACTATATTCATTTTACCTTGTGTTGTTTACCCACTTTTTAATCTTTTCTAAATGCTTCCCCCTTCAGCACCTTATCATTTTTGTTTCTCTTTTGTGAGCTTACTCTCATTTGTTTTTCCTTTGCATTCCAGATAAGAAAGACACTCTGTGACACCTGGGTTGTTTAGTACCTTTCAACTGCTGAACAAGTGCTGAGCTGTATTTGCAGAAGCATCACTTTTGGCTGCTATATGGCAATGCAAACCTGTGATGGACTTAACTGGAGTAGAAGTGGAAAAATCTCTAAAATCATTATCCTATCTTCTCCTATTTCTCCCCAGGCTTAGCAGTCTGCATTTTTTCTGAAGCTAATCTTTCTTTATAGTGTTTTTATACTCTCTGCCTCTATTTTATTGTTGCTGTGTTCACAATCCCCTTTCCTTTTTAGTGCCATTGGTTAATTTAACAGATCTTCTTCCTTCTTCCGTATTATTTGTCAGGGTTTTGAATGAGGTGCTAACCCTATTTTTTGTGGTGCTCCCTTCAATACCCTGCACCACCAACATGGTTCCCAAAATCAAGAGCTCAGTCGATGTGAACTTAGGAAATCTTCAGGTCATGTAGGAAGCGTATAAATGAAAGAAGCAGACAATCATAAGCAAGGAACAAAATTTGATAAACAGCATTTGATAATCTCAAACAAATACAACTGTCAGCTCTATGTTGATGAATCACAGATGTACCTCTTTATTCCTAGCTGCTTGATTTCCCCTTCCTGACTCTCAACACTCTAATTATTGGGAGAGTGAGAGGTTTGTTTCTTTATCCTTCCAGCTTCCTTCTGTTTCTAACAAAAGTATAAATACATTCCCAGTCTTCTAATATTTCATTTGTTTTGGAGTTTTCTTCCCACTAAATATTCTTTCCATTTAATGAAATGGATTCAGCTTTCTTTCCCATTTAATGGGTTGGAAATTAGCAGTGAACAGGAATAGTCCATTGCTTTGGTCTGTAGTTTAGGAAATCTGTGAGAAGAAAAGGAAACACTTGTGAAGGCTGTCTGCAGACTCAAGAATGGTCTTCATTTTGCTTTTGTAATTTTATTTAGAGTACAAGGCCTAGTAAATTAAAGCAGATTCAGTTCAGCAGAAGGCAATGTTGTTCAAATGCTATAGCTTTTTTTTGTTTTCCCAGAGAAATACTATTTGTCAAACTTAGTTTTTAGCATGTGGTTTACATTTTTTCCTCAAATTTACTTACATTTATGGTTAGCAATCTATAAGGTCTAAGAGGATTTTATATAAGTTAGGTAACCACACATAGACTTCTGCATTCTGATTCTTTTGTTGTTCTTATTATAGTGTAAATAAGACATTTTTAGATGGCCATTAGTGTTGTATTGTGTCATACTAATTGATCAGATTGTGGTTTTCTAAGTAATATACGGTGGTCTCAAGGGTATTGCAACAACTCCACAGCACCATCAGAAGTTGTATGTTTTACAGATAAGCCCATTATATGGAGTCACGCATGTAGGATAAACAGGCAGCACAAGTAGGCTTTATCAGCGTAGGGCCCCCAAGGGTTGTACACAGCACAAGAAAATCCAATTAGAGCCGCAGGGAGTTTTTTCAATCTCTTAATCGGCATTGCAGCACTGCAGATGGATATTATTGCCCACTACTTAAACTTTATTACTCCATTTTTCTGTCTGTAGCCCTTCGCCTTGCCAACCCACCTTGAAGAGACGGCAGGCAGAACCATATAATACTTTTTATGACCTTGGCATCTGCACTGTTTTGTCGCTCGAAAGATAAGTAGGATTGTGACAAGGAAGAGGAAGCTGGCAACCCTTTGAGTTGGTTTTACAAGTGCAGTTTGCCCTGCATCCCAATCACAAGAGCTAGCTGATCCTCCTGAACAATGCTTCACCCGCCCTTAATGACTGTAAACAGAATTTGCAAGACCAACTTCTTTTTGAGGCTAATGCTTTTAAAAGAGGAGGCAGGATGATCTAGGGTAAAGGAGCAGGTGTTGGCTGCATTCCAGCTCCGGTTTGCATGGGAGGTACAGATTCATTGTGTGACCTTGCATTGAGTCACTTGACTTCCAGTGTTTCAGTCATGCTATAAAATTGACTAAAAGCGGGACTTAAACCAGACACTGCATCCTGGGTAAATAATATACTTAGAGAAAACATATAGGAGAAGGGGATTATGTTTTTGTATCTTAAAATACCTTTCCTGACAGAAAGGGTGGGTTTGCTATGGATGAATAATCTGTTAGCATAAATTACTGTTATTTTCAGTGTTGGCTTACCAGGTATATGTATCAAAGAGTGATACAGTCTGCTTGATTTTATGGTACATTAACTTTGCCAGAATGCATTTATTATATTTAAAACCTGCTAGGTACCTGCAGTGGGAACAAAGATTGTATAATTATTTTTTCTTTAGCTTGTGGGAAACCAAATGCTTTGAACATAAAAGATTCTAGGGGTGAAAAGTTCATTCTGTTCACCCCTCCGTGGTGAGAGTATAGGCAAAAGGTAATCTGATTACTAATCTGAAAACAGATGAAAGAAACCAATATAGTGATGAAATAACTGCTACTTCCATTTCTGCCCTTTGTATTATTGGAAATAGTAAACACATGCAATAGCTGAGCTGTGAAGCAAATCTTTCATTATTTTATAATAAGCATCTTCTCCAATCAATTAATCACTCTGGAATAAATAGCTTCAGGGTTTTGATTTTAAAACATATATGCAAGATTTTGCTGCAACAGCAATAAACAGCAGGAAATGTACCAATGTTCAATCCCTGTTTTAAATGAGGAATGCAGAGTCTATGAAATTAATGGAAATATCTTCATTAAGTTCACTGGCTTCATTGCCTCAGAAAACAATCATTTGTCCTTGAAAGCCTTGCAAAATCCCCATGAGCAAATTCATAGGAAGTGATGGATAAAGTTTTCAGTTTTGGATGGCTTTTCCATACAGGTCTTGGGTAAGTTCATTCTTACATCCCAACTCGGTTACTTTATTATCTGACCTCTTATCATTTATATGATAATAGCTGTGCCTCCTTATTTACTCTGTTTTGTACACTGGTCAATACCTGCTCTATCTATGTGGGGAAAAGGTGTCTGTATGGATACTGTGATATGCAGAAAGCTGTCCGATCTTTTTTTGTCAACAATGAAACTCATTGATCCTGAGATAGATAGATAGATAGATAGATAGATAGATAGATATATACATATATAAAAAAAAAAGGTAAACTCACCACTACATTTTGAAAGCAGAGAACAACTTGCTAGTTCCACAACTCCTCCTATGCTTGGAACATGATAAGGGATTAAAATTATGCATATTTAAAATGTAAGAAGCCTGAAGCCCCCAAGCAATAGCAAGCCAAGGACAACAATAAGTACTGTGATCTAGACATGGACGTTGTCCTTTGCTCTATGAAGCAAGGTACAACCCACAATACCTGTGAGCTTATCAGAAATAGCTTTTAAGTCACCTAGAACCCTGTGAATGCAAAAGTACCAATGAAAATAATGGCCGTATAGTTACAAATAATGATGTGTTGTACTACACGGGTCCAAACAAGCTTGCTTTTCTTATGTCTACATTTTTGACTGTCCAGCTATAGCATTCTTTTACTCGACATTTTTTTGGTACATAGCATCTTTTCTCCATGCTCTGTATCTATTTTGACATAGTTCTGGGAAGGACAAAGGTAGAAGGAAGCATAAACTCTCCTACATGGCCAGTTCCCAACAGCTATCAGGAAGTGATTTACAGTATTAAAGTAAATATTTTTCATACCTTGCCCAGCATTATTTGTGTTCAGTCACTTTTAGTGTGAGATATAACACATTGTTGACTATGATGTATACATATTGTGAAACAATAGCTGGGG
Source organism: Pygoscelis adeliae (assembly GCF_000699105.1). Lineage (NCBI taxonomy): Eukaryota > Metazoa > Chordata > Aves > Sphenisciformes > Spheniscidae > Pygoscelis > Pygoscelis adeliae. The sequence continues at coordinate 3,225,255 of NW_008824049.1, forward strand.
CAGTGCACAGCAGTATTTAAAAATTATTTAGAATGAAGCAGACAACCAATATATGTGTTTTAGTTTTTAACACATATAACTAATGACACCGGGAAACTTAATATAAACTATATATTTAAAGAATTGAAAAAGTATTGAGAGTATTGGGGAAAAAAATCAGTTCAAGGTTTGATCAGATCTACCTCCATATAGACTGTAATAGCTGGAGATTGGCTTATTGACAGCAGAGGGAAGCACAGCATTCCAGCCACTGTAATGCTTTTAAATGGTCTTCCATAATGCTGTTAAATAGTCTTCCAAACTTAGAGCAATGAATTGCAATTCTGAGGAGAAGAAAGAGGATACAGTAGAAGTTCTAGTTTCTACCCTGGAAAGAAATATATTGTCTTAAAATTACTGAGACTAGTTCTAAACATTTAGGGACATATTCTACTTATGTTTTAGATCATATGTGATTTTTCCATAAGAATTAGCAAAACATTTTCAAAATTAGTATTTTGAAATTATGATTCATCACCTTCTTTGAATTTGACGGATGGATCACTGAAAAGCAAAAACCGTGTGGTACCTTTTGTTCTGATGGAGGAAAACACCAATGATGTACAGAATGATACTAAATGAAACTGCTAGTCATTGAGCCACTCTCTTCCTTTCTATAGTCTATGTAGTCAACCCATCACTGCTGTTTTCGGAAGTTAACAAATTAAAAGAGGTGAAGTTTCTTCAGCAACTGTCTCATGAGTAAAGAACAAGAACATAAGTACTTTAACTGTCAAGTGATGTTCTACACCATTGACTACAAATATAAAGTTATGCGTGTTATGTTAGAAGCTGAGAAATCATATAAAGATTAATCAAGCCAGCACATCAACTCATTGTATCACACTGATCCTCCACTGAAAACAGCTGGTATTTTGCTAGCAGTACATTGCCAGAAATGGGACATGATTCTATATTGCAGTGTCAGAGATGCCTTTGTTAACTGAAACAATCCTCGGAGTCAGCAGAATTAATGTTGAGTAGAAATACATTTTCTGACAAATCTCGAGCATACCAAGAATGCAATCCATTGCAATCTAGCAGATGCGCTTTACATTCAGTAACTTTGTCAGGATGTTGCTTGAGATCTGATGGTAATTACTGATGTGTCATTTGGGGTGTGTTGTTGAGCAAAGACTATTGAAACTCAATTTATTTCATCAGTTAGCACCCAGCTTACATTATACAGTATGTTAAAAGAACGTTCATACTGGAATTTTAAAGGTGGGCATGTGGTTGCAAAAAATCTTCAAAATATAATGGCACAATAATTCGCTAGCTATTTCATTGCTTAAGTCTACCAGATCCTATTTCTGGCCTCGTAATTCAGAGGAAGGTTCAACTACCTCTTCCACCACAGCTTTCCTCTATAATCTTGGGTGTGTCGCTCCCTTCTTTGTTCTTTGTGCTATGTCTCCTTGTTCCTATGAACCAAGTATTACTACTACCTTATTATTCAGGGTGAGGATAAAAACATAACATACTGTAAACCATCCTGATTCCAGAGTAATTCACGGCAACATATAAATCTCATATAAAGGAAGAACAGTAATAGACCATTTATATTCTGTTCCCTCAACCTGCTCCCTTCAGGAGCAGATCATGACTGAAATCAGAGTGGACCCTGGGACTTGAGCGTGCTTACACACCGTATGGAAATGTCTGACTTAGAGGAGGGAGAGGTGGGAGATGCTGTGCAAGGAGAGGTGCAGCAGCTCCAGGAGAACAGGGTATCCTCCAATTGGCTACCGCAGGTTTTGTGAAACTTTTTTTTTTTAAAGATTATGATATTGCAACAGCATGGGCAGAAATCTGCTTCTCTTAGGCTACTGAGAAACTGTGAGTCATGTTGGTTTAATAAACTCTCTTTTAATATTATTTCACCTTCCCAACTTTTCTTTTCCACATGTTGACTCCTTTCCTTCACACAAAGCCTAAGAACAGCCTTTGTTACCTCTCTAACATAATTAAGCCCAGGGCTGTGGTGAGGTTTTAAGCCTTTTACAATAATAAACAGCAGCTAAAATCACCTGTCAATACCTACTGTCTGTGGTCTTTCTTTTCAGGTGAGGTGGTCTTTAGTCCTATGAGTTCATACCTCCTGCCTTCAAGTGATGTATGTGAATGAGGTTTACTGGCATAGTCCTGGCTTTATTTACCTTCCATAGGTAATGATATTTCTTGGCCTGGAATGAAACATTTTCCCATTGTAAATAACATAGATGCCATTGTACCGTCCATGCAAAAAATACTGGTTTTAGTGACAATCTTTGCGTACATAACATAATCCCTTGAAGGCCCAAATTCTGTGACTTTTCTCCCATTGAGTGTATCTTCCTATACAATTAAGGAGGCTGTTTTCAGTTATTTAAGAGAAATAAGTGCAGGAGAATAGAGCCTTAAGAAATGAACATTAGTTATCCCAAAAGGGACCTAGTGAGAATGGAAGCTTAAAAGAGTCTACACAGTTTAATTCATGCACCATCTGTTTCTGGGAAAATTAGCACAGATTAGATTTTCCAACTCATCTGAGGCTAAGAAAGTGCCTTTAGAACCTGTAGTATTTGGTTAAGTGTTAAAAACAAATTAGCACCATTTTACTTACTGTGTGAATACTGTGTTATCAGTTCACTTTGTAGTAAGCTATAAGAATTGTAATGGCAAAATAGAAAACTGATGCCTCTGAGCAAGCCACTCTTTGCCATAATGTTTCTTAGCTGCCTTATAGAAGGTGCTTGACATTCTTGTCCTCTTCTGAGCACTGTTTTGTTAGACGTGACTATTTTGTATAAATTCAGTTCTTGCTCAGGGCTGAGAATTTGTTCCCTGTGACCTCTGACTTGTGTTCCTTCTCTCAGTTTGGCTGCAAGTGGGTTGTAAGCTTCAAGACACCTAATTTCATCCAAATGTGAGTAACTGAAGAATATTAGCCTCCCCATAAAAGAATCCTTCTACTCAAAGACCGTGCTGTTGTATAGTATATCAAATATAATATCAAAGTATTACTTTATAATTGTAAAGTAGCTTTCAAAGAAGTGTTAGATTTTAAAATACATGACAGAAACATGAAATAATTTAGGTTTTGTTGGTTTTATTTTCCTCACTTTGCTACTCACCAGGTTTCTGTATTCTTATGGCAAAAAGGTGAAACTAGCCATGCTAGATGAGGCTGTTACGTGATACTCTCCAATTAGGCAATATGGAATACCTGGCTTCCTACTGTGCATCGAATATAGGGGCAGTAAATGCAAAGTTAGCATCTTTCACAGTATATTTACCTCAGCTGGACTCTGGTTTTCTTTCACTGTATTTGTTGCAGAACTCTTTACATGTGGAGCAATCTCAGTTATTGGGAGCTGGATGGCATATGTACACACATTTTTCTTTTCAAAGATTTCCAGAATCTTACTTCAGCTTCCAGTCATCTCACATACTTAATTATCTGAAACATCAATTATTTTTTGCTACCCATTAAATATTACTTAGTTTAGCCACTTTGTCGATGCTGTATATTTGACGCAGTATCTATGAATGCACTTACTAATGTCATGGTTTTACATATGTCAAAAGATTAAGGGCCTGGAATCACACCCTTGCATGGTTTGAACTGGCAGATTTTCTTGACTTCACCAGAATTAGTTAGATTTAGAATAGCAATGAGCCTGGTCCATCTGTACATGGGTATATGCATATTTTCAGATCATGTAGTGGTAATGCATATGATACTCATTTTGGAATGGAATGAAAGGATGCAACACCTTATGGAAAGCTAGAGCTCTGCATTTAGTTGAGGCTGCTGTAGGCAATCTTTCAAAGAATTCTCTAATTGTAACAAAACAGAGTAAAAAAATTGCCTTTCAGCAACTGAATAAACATTTGAGATCATTATTGGAAAGAGTACAGGCATTTTTGTGTTGGTACTTTATTGGTGAATGAAACTTTATTTAGTGAAGCCTGAAGATCAACATGCTGATAGCATGTGTCTGTGTGTGCCCACGCATATAAAGTATTTCTTACTAATGCCTTTAAATAAAGGTATTTCAGCTTTGCTTTTGTGGTTTCAAGGTGCTAACTGAAAAGCGAAACTCAGAGTACTACAACATTTGTTCTTATGGTACTCCAGAAGCCTACATTGAGTTAATCGGTGATTTTTCACAGACGACATCTAATCTATAAGTATAAATTACTTTGCACTCTTATTATGCCTTAATTGAAGTGCACCAATGTGAAATTGCAATGGATGGAGCTGCAGTGATTCTAGCCTCAATTAACTTTGGGTGGATTTGAGGCTTTTTTCCTTCCTTTTCCTTGGACTAAGGACAATTCTTTGACATCTTGTATTTATTTACATTGTTGCTAGAAAAGTTATGACCAGGTATTTTATAAGACTGCTCGGAAGAGATACACAGGAGTTGTGTGTATGATTTATATATTAATACATGTCTTTTATGTCCTACTGTCTTGTGTAACAGCTGTACAGACAGCAGTGGCCAAATCTCTCAGGATTCTGCTGGGGAGGAATAGTTTAATAGCAATAATTTTTTTTGGTAAATGGCAGTTACCGTCTGTGTAACAGCTACCCTGATTCCATTCTTGACTTTTCTTGAGCTCCCTGCCTTTAAGACACAAAATGTGTGTTGCAGCACAGTAAAATCATTGTGAAGAGATAAAGTATCTTGCCCTATGAAACAGGAAATTCAGACACAGCAGAAAGCAAAAATTGTACCAGGAGAGGCAGGATGCCGTGTAAGAAAGGAACAGGCATATGGTGATGCAGTTAAATCTTAGTTACTTCACATTTTACCAGAACTGATAGATATTTACCAGAAAATTAGATTTTATGCCTCTGTCTAGGCATATATGCTCTTAGAAATATTTCTGGTGTTCAGTTAATAGCAATGAAAACAGTATAAGAACCTTGCTAGCACAAGCCTGTGTATAAAGATAGTTGTTTGCAACAATATTTTTGTTACAGACCTCTCAAAATTTTCCCTAGTGGCTCAGACAGTCATAAAGTATGTTTGTGTTTGCTCTTAATTGGTTTGCTTTTCTTAGTGATCTTTGGCCCCTGAGAAGCAGTCCATAGACTTTTAGAGGTCCACAGGTATAAGTTGAAAACCTGCTATATTTCTTAGTTTTCTTACTGTTGGACAAGTCCTTTTCTCTGGGTAAGAATAGATCCAGCATCTCTGCCATCATAAATACAAATGGCAGCTGCAATAACAAGCCGTGATGTATAATCTGATGTGCTATAATTATGGCGGTGTTGCAGTGTGCTCCAACATGCCTCACTTTACAATTCAAACTGAAACGGGATTGCTGCTTTTTCTACTTACTATTTCTTATTAGAAGTTATTCTTACATGCAGGCTAAGATAGCCACAAATACAGTGGACAGTAAGACAAATATGCCTCTAGGTGTTTAAAGGGACAGAGCAGAATGTCATCTTTCTGATCACTGTGGTACCGCTGCATATTGTATTGCAGCAAGGAAACAGATGTGGATGCGATGCCGCAGGTAGGTCAAGGAGTTGGTCAACCACATAGCATCTGTAGACAGCATGGCAGATTATTATCACAGGTGTGAAAATATTGCCAGGTATTCCCTAGGACTTGTCAAGCAATAAATTGATTGTGTGCCCCCAAGTATATTTCAAAGAGCATAGTGGACACATATATAAATTCATATGAATGACAGAACTCCAAAAATAATGTTGACACTGATTAAATAAGATTAAGCTTTGCAAAAAGAAAAGAGAAGGGAAGGGGAAAGGGAGAGGAAGAGAGAAAGGAGGAAGATAGAAAAGCTGTATTTCTCAGGCTTTCTCAAAACTTATTTCAATTCCCAGTACATTTAAAGGGTCTATCTGCACTGATCAGGCTATAGAAGTGAGATCTTGATTATTTAAGCCTCGTGTGTTGTTTAAGTCACACATTCAAAAGCGAGAAGGCATTTTTGTGATCATCTGGTATGACCTCTACCTGTATTATACTGTTCGTAAAACTTTCCTGAATTAAATCTTATCTGAACAGTGACATATTTTTAGAAAGCCTCCAGTTCTGACTTAAAAATGCAAGTGTTGACATACTGAATGCAGTTCTTCATAAATTGGTCCAAGGGTTAATCTTTTCTATTTATTTTCAAATAAGGAGATTTGAGTTCACAGTAAATTAGCACCATAATTTCTGTGTTCTGATTGAAAGATTGCACTTTCAAATAGCTGCTAGGCTTCTAACTAGTGATTTGCCTATACAGTTTTACATGAAGATTTATGACTTCCCTTTCATCAGCTCATAGAATATATATTAGCATTGATTGGACCCTCATTGCAAATCTCAACACTGTGAAGAAGTATAAAAAATTATGGTGCTGTCCCTCTCAATGGAACTTGTAATTAAATTATGATTTTCTTATTTGTAAAATATGAATTCTCCCTTCTAGTGAAATTAAACCTATACTTTCTCTCATCCACATACATATTCAAGATTCTGAAAAACTGCGTGGTATTACTGAAAACATATACTAATATACAACCAGAGTGACCATTATAAAGCAAAGACGATTTCCAGGCCTAAGTTAGAAAAAGTGTTCTCTGGCATGTAACAATCAATTAAAATGTACTACCTAAAAGATGCTTTTGAAAGCTGAATCTGAACTATATGTAGTTCTAAGTAGCTGCACATATTACACAGCTCATTATATAGCAAAAATTTCTGAAATATATTGGGTAGAAAGATCTTCAAATAACACCTCGGCTATGTTGAGATAATGAACTCATTTTGCCCAAATCTTGAAGGAAAATGGAAAGCAGACTTTTTATGGGGTCAATTTTGATTTTTAAAGCCTTGCACATTAAGAACATTGATATTTGTTAACTCTCCACTATAACATGTTTTCTAGGTTTGTAGCTGCTCCCTTTAATTGTATCATCTGAAGTTAAAAGTTATGGCATATTGCATGAAAGACTAGCATATCGTAATGCCTCGTTTCTGATCTTGCTACTGAAAATGGGGATGCTGAAAGACCGTAGTAAAGGACAGATATTTGATGCAATGTGCTGTGGGATACTTAATTTTGCATATTGTACTACTTGAAGTAAGTAGGACTGGAACAGCTGTGCACTCAATCCTGGTGAAGACAAGAATCTCTCCCTCGGGGCATTGCTTTCTTCTGCCAAGTAGGGAAGTCAAGTGATGTCTTTGGCTATGGACTTTTCTGTTCTCTCATGTAGTCTTTCCTTATCATTTGGGCTTTAGCTGAGTATACTTGAAAGGATCAGTATGAGTTTGATTTTATTATTCCACACTTTATCCTATAATAAGATTCGGTTTTGCCCATGCTGTCTTTTAGAGGCTATTGATTTTATTTATATTTTTGTGAAAGTTCTCAAAGACGGTCGTTCATAAGAGCATTGTTATTGTATTACTTATAATACAGCATTGTTCATTTCCTGTGAAAAGTTTGTACGCAACTTAAAAATACTTTAAAATAAAAGTTGTGTCACCCTAGAGCATGACTCAGCTATGTACTAACAACTATGATTTTTTACCTTGTGGAAGGCATTTATGCAGATGTTCTCTGCTGGCAGCAGGATTGCTTATTTTTTCAGAGATGAAAATATTCATAGATATCTGCTCTTTTCTGTAGCAAACCCCATCTTTTTTCTGTGTTTTTAATGAAGAAGAGGAGACAATCAAATCAAATGTACTCCAACTGCCTTTTGTGTCCACCTACGCCAAATGTCATTCATCGATTCTTAAGGCTTCCTTCTACTTTCCAATATGTGTCAGCACACATCACTTAAAATCCTGTAAAATTAGTTTCTGCAGCTGTATTTCTGAGACTAGACTTGCCTCCTCCTTTTCTTTTTTCCTTTTAGAGTGTACCCAGAAATCAGTATTAAGATCACTTCTAGTGGACTAGCCCTATTGCTTATATAACTCTTTCAAAGTATCTCTGAGATTGTTATCAGACTTTCATTTGACTCTTCAGTAAAGACCATCTATAATAAGCTACTATAGAGCTGATCTCTCAGGTGATCATTTGGGACCAGCTGTGTTGTACTTAGAGTAGAGGTCTGACAAGCAGAGGGCAGCTGAAGCCCCTTTTATCCATGCTCCCTGCACTGCAGCCAAAACGTTGGCTGCAAGAACTGCCTGCAGAGCACAGGATCAATTTACACTTCCCACCCCGATACCAACTCTACCGCACAGGCTTAGAGAATTGCTTCTGTGAAATTTGCCTCCGCAGCTGACAGTACTGTAACAAACATCTGACTTTTTGTACTCTCACTATTGCTCACGTCTGACAAGCCTGCCACACACTGCGGGAGCTGTGACCCACTAACCGGTCACGCTTGACATGTGGGCTGGGAGAGCTGGAGAGAAACAACACTGCACCGCGCCATGCTGCAGGCAGAGAAACCAGCCAGCTCGGTACTTTACAAACAAACATTGACCTGCTTCATCGTGTGGGCCTGCCCCATACCACGACCCCATGTGCAAGCTTGGGATTGTCACAGGGACCAATAACATACGTGTCTCACGCATTGAGAATACCCAGAATTTGAGAGACTGCCCACAATTGTCCTGACATGACAGACAAGGCAGAATGGAAAATAACCATTGGCCACATGAAGAAAAGGCAGCTAAAGCTTTTGAAATCACTCTCAGACTTTTATCATCTCTTTACTGAAACTTTAAAGGCAAAGAGAGTCACCCTCTTCTCACAGCCTTCAGAGAATGCTAGAAATTATAATCTCAGACTGCTTCAACATCTACGACATACTTGCCAAGAATATCACAGTAAATCTAAGCATCTTCCTTCCTTCTGTAATGGTTGAGGATAATTTTCCAGGATAAGAAAAAATCTAGCTTCATCCAGACTTTTTTTGACATTTAAAGGACTTCGATGTAGCCTGTGAAAGAGAACCTGTGTTTTGGAAAAAGACTGAGAGTTAGCCTTCTTTGGGCTGCATTGCACCCAGTGAAGCTGTGCTAATACGTCTTTGACAATGGACTAAAGTGCTCTGGTGTGAGATACTGCAGTCTTTCACAATCTGCCTCTATACTAGAAGTTTGCTGTAATGCATCAGTGCTGGCAAGTGACAGATGCCAGACTGAAACAGCTGTAAGGGACTTCTGTAACTTGCAGTGGTCAGTTCGTTTAGCCTCTCACGGGAAAAGAAATTAAGTAAAATGCAAGGAAGGGAAAACTTTTGTTGTTTCAAAAAGCCACAAGGAAAGCCCAGCCTCTCTGTAGGCTCTGGCCACTTCACTAATATTAATTCAAAGGGTTTGGTACTCTGGGAGGAGTGTTAAAAATTCCAGTAGTAAAATAGCAATGCTGAAAAAGCACATCCAAGTTTATACATCATCACACACTTTTCTCCATGTATACTTTCAAAATGCCCAAGGATATAGTTACAAGTTCTTATATTTACTGATTCAATTCTGTAAATTGTTTACTCTGGTGAAATGAATGGGAATTTCCAAAGGCTAACTGCTGGCGCAATAGCACTGGCCAGTGAAGTTGGTACTGTTGTACCAGTTATGACTGAAGTTACGTGAACAGTGGGAATAACTACTCACAAAAAACTTTTCAGTTTCTGAACTGTTCTTTTTAAGTCAGCCATGTAGTCCAGCCATATTGAATGGATGGATTTTCATTCTATAAGAGAGTCTTTGTTAAAAAAAATTAAAAATTCCACAGCTCTAGAACACTTGCAATTAAACTGGCCTCATATCAGAACCCTTCCTGGTCCTCCCCATCACTTCGATCAGTGTTATATGGCACATTCAGCTCTTTTGGTAGTCACAACTTGATCACGGCAGAAATGCAAGCCTAACACATCCCAAAACAGAGTTGTGGGCTGAAAAAATCAGTGCAGGCTATTTGTATGGAAGATACTTGTCCTTAATTTATAAAGTTTATGGTATGACATCAGAAAATATAAGTAAGTTTTCAAACAATTTATGTGACCAGTCACATAACCTTACTACGTGAAAAGTGAATACTTTGCAAATATATGCATATAATATATAGAATCATAGAATGGTTTGGGTTGGAAGGGACCTCTAAAGGTCATCTAGTCCAACCCCCCTGCAATGAGCAGGGACATCTTCAACTAGATCAGGTTGCTCAGAGCCCCGTCCAACATGACAATGTACATCTGTTAACAAATATTTTGCAACAGAACATTTGTCTTCTAATTGTTTAAAAGTACAGTTACAATGTGTCCCCTGCAAAGATTCTGACATATTAATTTATTTTCTATACATAAAACAAAATCTGTATATAAATGCAGTGTCTCGTGTATCTTAAACAGCCAGGAAAAAGTGCATTAAAATGTAGCGTGATACTCTGCACATCTCATGGACTTAAACTAAAATCTTGCAATTCAGAAATCATTAATCTTATTACGAATATGTATGTGGCAGAAAGCTACAGAAACAGACGAGTACTTTGCTAATGTTGCAATTACCTTTTTGTATATTAAATGAATTTGATACAAAACTCCTGATTGAGCAGCATTTTCAGAAGACTTGCTTATCTGATTCTCGAGCAGAGGTATATTGCAGATGTCTACAAAGGAATATTTTTCTTGCACTGAATAGTTTATATTCTCCTACGTCTTCCTTATGGGAGTTCCTAGTCCTTTTAGTCACCTTATCCCTTATCCATTATAAAATATGCTATTAATATTAGGATGTGCTGGTCAGCAAAGCGAGAAGCAGTATCCTCTGCTTCATGAATATCACATATACATTAATGTTCACAGCGCTGCTGCCCACGTAATTCATTCAGATTACTTAGTTGATGCGAATTCAAGAGAGATGTCTAAGATGAAAACAAATGTGCTCTTTAAGTTTAACCATATTGCTTAAAATTCGCTTATCTTGCTCACATTTCTAACTGAGTAGGTATAGTTTAAAGGGCAACTGAAATTTTCTGTAGATGGCAATTACTATTCAATATTAATAGAAGGTGTCAAACTAAAGTCCTAACCAAGGAACTTGCAATCCAGAGGGAATATAAATTCTTCCCTCAAAGTATGTCCTGTATTCTTCCACTATGCGTTGATGCATTTATACTTGTACAATTTAACATTTGCTTTTAACAAAATAAAAGATGACATTTGACTGCATAGGGAATTGTAACTGGAAACATAGCCAAACTATTATAACATATGCCTAAACAGGTGGGTAATATTCAAGTCTTAAGTGTTTCTGCTTTCAGTAACACAGGTCTTTGAAAAAACCCTTTAAGCATGTCAGACCAGTTTTTATAAGCTCTTCTGTTTTATTTTGAGAGTAGCATTTGTTACCGTGTATTTTTTCACAGGCAAATGTTTTTTTGGTCCAGAAAGACATTCTTCCCCTCACATTAATCCAGTCACTAAGGTTGCTGGGTTACGAAACACTTATATGGACAGAAGTCATCAGAGGGAACGTTTGGTTCTCTCTTACGTATCCACTAGCCTGTGCCTAGTCTTTTACTGCATCATGGGGTTGTAGCAGTCCCTTACACTAGGAAAAATTCTGTCTTCCCCTCTGCATTAATTTGAATGTTCAAATTAGGCCATAGCTTAAAATAATTCAATCTACTATGGTTTTCAAAAAAATATTTTCACTTTCCCAACTCTGTTATTTTATTTACTCTTCAAAAATGCTGGAATCATATTAGAAAAAGATTCATCTGAATGGCAAGCGGAAATCATTACCCAGGCAGATAAGCCTATAAAGCATTAAAATTTATCTTAACACAAAATGCAGGGCCTGGTTGTGGCACACACTGCCTATTTGTCTAATGGACATGCAACAGAGAAGTGGTCCAAATGAGCTTCATAAATCTCTTTCTTAAACTCACAAAAGACCACATCCTCTCTTCCATAATTCTATTAGAGTCTGCTCCTTTGGAGGAGATAAAAGAAGAGATAACCTCTCCATTCAGAATATAAAATAGCAATTGTTCAGCTGATGATTGGAATATTTCCAGTAGAAGGACTTAATTATAGAACAAAATTAGCTCAATCTGACCTTTTTAGAGAATAATGCAAAAATAAGTTTTTTTGCAGATGTCTTCCTGGAATAACTAAAATAAGGAATAATTTACTTCACTTTTTTTACAAGAGCAAAAGGTGGTAGCGTATGATAGCAGCATTCTTGGTGAGATGACAATCCAAGGACAATAACAAGACAGCATTTGCAGAAAGGGATAATATATTTTAATAGACTAGCTGATACAGTTTAAAAAACAGACAAGCTTTCAGACACGCAAGCCCTTTTCAGCAAGAGCAAGTTCACCTCTGTGACTCAAAATTGCTAGCTTAATATCTAGATAGTGTAATGATCGTGTCATAGAAATGCATGGAAATGTATGGTATCTATATTAATTACATTCTGAAAGCTCCTCTTGGGTTAAAGACAAAACATATTTTTGCAATCTCTATTTTATCTGAGTGATAAATAGGAATAATTACTTGCACCCACAGACCTACAGACTAGGTATGATGCTGTGTGTTAAAGCATTTCTCTACAGGTGTTTAGTTAGATGAGTTTATCTGTATTGAGGCACTCCTCGCTAGAAAAAAAACCCCAAAACTCGAAAGAAAAACCTCATCTGTTTTATCAGTCCTATCTCTGATTTCATGACATTTTGAATGCTTCTAAGCCATGCTGATACTACTGCATGCAAGAAAAAAGGCATGAACAGGTGGCGATATTAACAGGCTTCTTATGGTTCTGAAAAATGAGATAGAAATGTTTCATGTCATGAAAGTCAACATCAATAATCATCCATCTTGTGTAGATATGGAAGTCAGCCAATGTGGTTCTTGCTGAGGAGGCGTGAGATATTTCTTTTGCATCGGAGCTGCCGCTCAGGACACAAGTCATAATTTGTCTAATATAGATAAATGAGGAGAATATTACTAATACTTCCTTTTTTTTTCCCCCCCTTTTTTTTTTTTTTTTAAATAAACTGAAAGCTCCCTCTTCTGGCACATTTCCTGAACTGAATGCAAGGTTCCTGATGTCTGCTTTTAGCAACAGGAGACATTTCCACTTTTGCTCTCTTTTTTAAGATCCTTTTTGCAAAGATGCTTTAAAACTACTGTATTTATAGTTTCCCAAGGATTTCCCATTTCCCCATCAAGCTTTGGGTCTTCATGTAAACTTATTTAACAGCAGGGGATTGCCCTAAAGCTTCACCTATAATTTTCATCTGTCGCTTTTCCAGGCAAAGACTTACTTGCTTCCCACTTTGCTGCACATTGTACAGAGTATGGAAAACAACTTTTTCCGAAAGTTTGAGTGTTAGCATTCATTTTCCTTCAGGGCGATCACTGTATCTCAGCTATAACCCTACCACCTATTTTCCTAGTAAGTGCCTTGAAATCGCTTTGAGAAATTGACAGGATCTTTCTGAACCAACGCTGCAGCTCTGCTGAGAGCAGATCCTGTCCAGGCTCAGGGAACCTGCAAGCCAGGGAAAGGGGAAAAAGCAAAGAGGGACTTGTTTAGGGCACAGTTTTGGTAACTGCTCTAACTGCTCTCATCTCATTGCTGCCTGTGTTTCAAGGACCGCCAGTGTCAATTGTTTCTCTAATCCCTTAAATCAGTGCAGTCACTTATGTGCTTAAGATGATGAACGGATTTGTCACTGATTTTGTACAGTCATATACTTACACAGAGAAAGGGGAAGACTTTCCCAGCATGTGCAGCCACGGGCTCCTGTAGTTCCCATAAATTCCTACATTTTAATTTTCTTACAGTCAATGGTACCATCCCTCAACTCCAAGCAGGCTGACAAAGGCAGTGAGACTGGTTAGGAAGCTTTCATTAGATTTGCTATCATAGATTCAAAGACATCATCTCTCTGTGTCCTTAAAAACTATTTATGGGGGACAGCATTTTACTGGAGCGTGAAGTCAGGAATGAATGCTTCTGTGCAGGAAGGATTATACTGGGGCCATTCTTTGACATAGGCATGCACACCAGCCCCTCTGGCTACACAGAAGAAAATGAAAGAGAATGAAGCAGAGTAAAATAACATCATAGTCATCTCAACTCAGTACTGAGCTGTAATAGTAAAATGAGAATGAATTGATTATATTTATGACTTCATTTCTGGGCTTTCCCTGAATATCAAGGTGGTATTTTCTTCTATGGTAGTGATGCTACTTTGCTTTTTTTTGCAGTTAAATAGTAATTGTGGCACGTTTTAGTTGTAGAATAGTGGTTATTTTGAAGTCCAGTATCAGAGTAACAATTTACTACGGCTACAGTGAATAAAATATGCCATTAGACTTGGTACATTAGGTCTGGAAGTGGGAGAATTGCTGGCCTGGCACCTTATGCCATTTTCCTGTTCCCTCTCCATGGTAACAAAAATCAGGACTGACCTACACAAACAAAGCTGCTTGCTCTAAACGGAGCATAGCTCAACTACGGAGGCAGCGAGACCAATTAGCGTTCAGTGCAGTTTACAGCAAAGAAGGTCTGTTAGTATAAATGTCTACACATACAACAGAATACCAAATGTAAGCTTGCCATTTGAAGTGAAATCAGAATAATAATAATAAAGTAACAAATGACATGTTCATTATATACATGAATATAGGTACACGCATGCACCTATCCGTATTCTTGTTAAATCCTTACTTTAGCTATGTATACACGCACGTGTCTGTCTTCTTAGAAATGTCTCAAAAGCTGCTTTTATTGTCATAATGAAACAGTAGGACTCCTTTGAGAGCCATTTGACTGAAAAACTACTGTAAACTTCTTTTGAGTAGGCTGTCTGCACTCAAGAGAGTTAAATCAGTAGAACTTTGATGAGACTAGAAGACCCACTAATATCTAATTAATGTGGAAATAATTGTTGTAATGGTTGCATTTTTCTACAAAGCATGTACTGAAAAACAGTTATACTGTTGATTTAGTGAGCATTAAGTCAGTTTGATATGCAAATGGTGGCACTGGGCTACTTCATAATGCTGGTATTATTTAAACATTTGTTCGTTAAGCTGAGAAAATTGGAAATGTCAACAAATGGGATCCAAAAGCAAAGCAATGTCTTTTATCAACAGAGAGTTTCTTCGAAGTTTTTATTGTCCACCTTCTAGAGTCACTAGCCTCTAATGACAAGAGTAACAGCAATACTAAATACGAGGGTATTGCTGGGAATAAAGTGTAAAACAGTCATTCCTGCACCTGACACATTCTGCTGGTTTTCTTCCAGTATGAATAAAAGGGAGCAATTCTTGTGCTCTCCGGATTACCGGAGAGCATCTTTTTGATGTTAAGGGGTCATGGAAACAGCTTAAATTGTCTTTATCCATTTAATGTAGATTCAATTAACTCAGGTTAATGACTATGGGATGGAGCTCAGGGAGTTGAGAGCTGCTCACATTGTTCAACCCGGCTTGTCCTGTGACATAAGCTGCATTTTTGGGGGGAGAAAAAAGGAAAAGATAGTGTGTTGCCAGGACGTAACCAAACACAGTCTACAGAGAAGTGTAACCGTTACCTCTCAGGCATGCGCAAAGCTCATGGCTGCATCTAAGTACAGAAGTGCAATACATAGTTGACCAAATCACTTACGAAATGACTGCAGCATATCTGTTTGTTAAATGTTTACTCTTAAACTTAGTACAATCAACATGAAGTCTTTGGGAGTAATAGGTTGTGACCTGTTAAGACTTAGCCGAGTATATTGCCTGGGATGCATCTTCATCTTCCCTACATTAATATATCATGGCCAAAAGGGTGAATACCAAATAATTTGTTTCAGGAAGAGTGCAAAATTGCAAATTGTTGTCCAGTGAATATGGAAAATTCTACTACAATATTATGTAGTTCCATAATATTTAATGGCATGTACTTTTGACATCTTACTTAGAAGATTGCAAAAGGATTACTCAGAAGAGCACTTACTAACCCTTTCTTTTTTCATTTCCATTCACAGGATTTTTGAGCACTGGGGACCAAGCAGCAAAAGGAAACTATGGCCTCCTTGATCTAATTCAAGCTTTGCGATGGACTAGTGAAAATATTGGGTTCTTTGGTGGTGACCCATTAAGAATAACTGTTTTTGGATCTGGTGCAGGCGGTTCATGCGTCAATCTGTTGACTTTATCCCATTATTCTGAAGGTAACCGTTGGAGCAATTCAACCAAAGGTATTATGCAGGTTGCAAATTTTGACAATTTTGGTGTCTGCATGCCACCGCCATTAGTACTATGTGATGCTCTGTATTTTTTCTTTGTTCCTATGAACTGTTGAGTTCAGCTCAATATTAAGCAAACTTTTTAAAGGCTGTACAAGCTGCCTTCTCCCTCAACTCTTCTGTGCATGTTTAAATTTTGGGTCACTTTCTTCTTTTTCCTATGGAGCTTTGTAGAAACACTTTATAGCAGACTTCTGAACAGCATTTTCTCGGTGCATCATTTTTGTCTCTTTTCTTTCCTACCTAAGGGTGTCCTTTTTGGAAAACCAGTCAGTCATGCTCACAGTAGATGAGGTCATCTATATTCAGTCAGTCATAAAAGGCATGTTTAGTTTCTCGTGAGGAGTAGAATTTAAAGAAAACTAAAATGACACAGTTTCTCTTTTCAGGCTAACAGCTGAAAACTATTATTTTGTGTGAAGGAAACAAGTACCTGGTTCAGAAATCTTTTGTCTGAAACTGCATGAACTTCACTTGCTGTCATCTAATAAAAGAGTGGTTGAATGTTTTGCATGCATGATCCAAAATTGTCAAAGCATCCAAGTTGCAAATGGATTTTCTTCTATATGTTTTTTCCTATTCCATAACTAACACCTTTTCTCTCTAGTTGAGGCAGACAGCAGGAAATTAAAAACATGCTGTTTGAGGCACCCAATTTCTTTTTCCTATGATTTTTGCACCACAGCTCCACACAGTTTCTCTCATTTGTATGGCTATTGCTTATTGATCACATTACTTTTGTCTCATTGTTTTCACACAGTTTTATCTGTATTGTTTAGTTTTACCAGGGACATCACACTGTGCCCTGTGCATACAATCCTCCACTAATTTATATTGCTGTATCTCCATGGGGCACTAACTGGCCAGTCATAAAAAAATAATTCCACTGACATTAAAAGAGCTGCATTTACCCAAACTCATGATGCAGAGCCCACTGAGGTCAACAGAAGTGACAGATTCTTCAGATCAGGCCTTTACACTATTTTAAATGAGAGAAAAATATAGCTTTTACAAGAAAAGTCTAGTGGAAAATAGACTGTGTTTTAAATTTTAGTCTATTTCCACAATTTGATTTTTAATGTAATCTTTTTTTCCATAACTACCTGCAGTTAAATAGGACATATTTATAAACTGGCCTATGAGAACAAGATGTAAGCATTACCTCCGAGGGTCACACTGCACCATCTTTTTTCATCAGAACTCACAAAAATAACTTTTGTCATAGAGGATTTAGCTTAAGGTTGAATGAAGACACCTGGTTTATCGTCCCTAAGTCTTACTTTATCTTAATCTTGGTCTTCCTGATGTAACATGGCATTAATTTGAAATGCCACATTTACAATATCTGGACAGTCATGTGTTGCCTCTTATCAGCAAATTTTACCCTGTCATATTCTAACACATGGCCAGAATTCTGCTAGGAGCAGAAATTGTTTGGGGAAACTGATGCAGTAACTTGCCAACATAGCAAATCAAAGGATTCGGGAGAGGACTGGAGAGGGCTTACAGATGTATACTTAAAATCCAATTGTGAAAGTAAATTTTTGAGGATTTCTTTTATAAGAAAGCAAAAACATGCTTTATTGAAATTCGGATTAAACAGAACAATGTGCCACTCCCCCATGTATGTTGTTTCATTTGGGGATGGTTAGACCTGCCATTAAAAAAAAGTATTAAAATAAAAATTGGTCAGCTTCAAATGAGAAAACTTATTCAAGTTTTCAAACATTTTCAAATACCTTAACATTTTCAAAACCCCTTTTGTTTCACATTATTAACCAGTCTCTTTCATAAGCTGTAAATTCGGATGCTCTCTTTGCTTCCTTCATTTCCCTTTGAAAGGATCCCTCGGTAGTTGAGAGGACACATTCAGCCTATTTCAAGATGGTGCTGTTCATAGCTGCCCATCTGGAAGTGGGCAGAACAGCACCCATCTTTAGAAAGTGCTCTGAAAATGTAGATGAATATATGCAAAATATTATTATTTACTTTAATGAGACTTTGAATAGGAGTCACAAAGCGATATGGTCCATTGAACATTTAAATCTTCTTTCCATCAGTCTGAAGCCCATAACCTATAACAATCATACACACTATCAGACAAAAATGTAGTTCTCCATCCTGTGTGGTACCAATTTCTACCAGGAATTGTGTGACAGAATGAAAATAATTTTTCATACTGTTGTTCATTTTTCACCAAATGGTTTGAGAGGAGGAATATTTCCGTAAGCATTCTTCAGCGGGAGGGATGATTAGTTTCATTTCCTGAGATAACTTCATGGCCAGAGGACTTGACCACTTTTACTTAGTCCAACATTTAATGTTTATGTAGCACTTAGCAAGCCATAGTGTTTATATCAGCATTTTCTCAATACGTAGCTTACACTTTCTGTCCTTGTTCAGACATATTTAATAAAGCAATAAAAATAGATTTACACAATATGCAAAAAAGAAACATTATGAATTATCATGAAATACATCTTTGTGAAATTCAGTTTTGTCATTTAGTTACATTTATTACAATGCCTGGATCCTCTGCCATAATTCCACTAACTTTGAGCTGATTTGTACTAGCTCAATATCTGACCTTGTAAACATGCAAATATATTTTTACCTGCTTTATAGCTCAAGTTCTTTCTTATTTTTTCTCATAGCTTGAAAGGAAATAATATCCTGGATATGACTTCTCATAAATTTAAGGAGAGACTTGAGTTTACATATTTCAGTCCCTACACCTATCTGATTTTAAGACTTTTGGATTTGGACATAATACTGTCTAGAATGATTTTTAAATTGCTCAGAAGTTTGTAAAATGTTTCCTGGCAGCAACTGATTCCAACTAACTTCTGAGTGTACTGGCTCTGGTGCTGCAACAGAGGCTGTAAAGGCATGTCTCTGGCTTGATTTAGGGGCCACGCAAGTTTTTTATCGATAGAAATATGTTACGTATCAAAGTAAAAGCCATCTTTTGCATTATTGGAATAAAATTCTGAGGTAAGCTGAGCACCCTAACTTCAGTTCCTTTAGTGGGAGTACCCAGCTATTCATCAAGCATTGAACCAAAGATACATTCTTAGCAAAATTAAATGAGTGAGGCCAGATGTCACTTTCGGTCCCTAAGCAACTCTACTGACATCAGTGGAATTATTCCAGGTGCCTATCAGCATAAGTAAAACCAAATTTTGACCCATATATCTTAAATCAGCATAACTTACGTATGCTATAGACCATTTTGTATTACCCACAGTGAGCTACAGGAGGTAGGGTCCAGTATAAAATATTTTCCAGTAATTAGTGCAAAAGATGTGCTACTGAAATGAACTGGATGCACTTCCATGAAAATGCAAAAAAACAGAAAGGACACAGTTACCTAAATATAGTCTAAGTTTCTGACATTAGAGATGAGCATTATTTTGCGCAAGGTTCAGACTCAAAATGTCTTTCAGAACCTGAACTTCTTTCCTCAAGGGAACGGGAAAAGGCAAAGCCCCAACACAAAGGGAGCACAAGAAGCATCAGAACAAGGGTGGAGTTTTGATTGCATTAAAGTCAATAACAAAAAAATTTGATTGATTCATTGACTACAAGGGCGTGAGGCTTTCATTCATGATATGCTCAAAAATGCTTACAGAAGGGAGCGGAAAACATCAGTTTAAACATATTTTATTTTTTCTGTGTGTAGAATTCCTGGTCCAGAGTGCTAGTTAAATCAGCATAAATTCAAATTAATTGCACTGAGGTCTTTGGGATTTGCTACAAGTCTATATGCAGCACCAGATCATACTCTCTCTCTCCCCTAAATGAATACCTGAACTTATGTTTAAATCTCTGAATTACACAGCTAAATAGTGTAAAATATATAATTTCCCTTTTTATGTAAGTGTGATCACTATAAACCTTCATTAAAAAAACTCCTTACAAGAAAGGATCTTGACTCTCAGACACTTATAAATTTAATAGCTGCCTAGTACCTCCTCATCTATTACTCCAGAATATAAACTTTTGCTATGATATACAATTCAAAAGCACTGCACCTCTCACACCAGGTTTAATCCTAAACAAAACACAAAAAAGCAGTATATTAGGTTTATTTGACACAGTCATATGTACGCATGCTGCTGATGGCTTGAACAATATCCAGAAATCCAATCCATTTCAGAGACTCGTTGGCTTTTCCTCCAACCTATAAATTGCTTCAACTTTAGGAATTTCTTTCAAGCTAATAGTGTTATCCTACATAAAGTAATATCACTTCTTTTTCTTCCTGAGCTTCTTTTGAAAATCTGTTCCTCAGCTGGACTACATTGAGGTAGAATGATTTGCTTCAATTTCTGCGCACATTGCATTTATTTTGTATATGTTACCTGTAGGTACAATGACAGTCAGATCTCACCATCTTGTGTATTTAAGTACCATTAAGATTCCAGTATCTCTTCTGTTAAAGTTTTCTATTGTTTCAAAGAACTACTTTGAATCTTTCAAGTATGTAGCTGTTTCAAGGTCAACTTCAGTAGTTTTTAAATATTTCTCCCCACAGGACTTTTTCAAAGAGCAATAGCTCAAAGCGGAACAGCTCTCTCCAGCTGGGCAGTTAGTTTTCAGCCTGCAAAATACGCCAGGATGTTGGCTACAAAAGTTGGTTGCAACATGTCAGACACTGTAGAATTGGTAGAATGTCTACAGAAGAAGCCTTATAGAGAACTTGTCGACCAGGACATTCAACCAGCAAGATACCATATAGCCTTTGGACCAGTAATTGATGGCGATGTGATACCAGATGATCCTCAGATATTGATGGAACAAGGAGAATTCCTCAACTATGACATCATGTTGGGAGTTAACCAAGGGGAAGGGTTAAAATTTGTTGAAAATATTGTGGATAGCGAAGATGGCATATCAGCTAGTGATTTTGACTTTGCAGTTTCTAATTTTGTTGATAACTTATATGGATACCCTGAAGGCAAAGATATATTGAGGGAAACTATTAAGTTTATGTACACGGACTGGGCAGATCGACACAATCCTGAGACCAGAAGGAAAACACTGCTGGCTTTGTTTACTGATCACCAGTGGGTTGCACCAGCAGTAGCTACAGCAGATCTTCACTCAAATTTTGGATCGCCTACATATTTCTATGCCTTCTACCATCATTGCCAGACAGATCAGGTACCTGCGTGGGCAGATGCAGCCCATGGAGATGAGGTTCCTTACGTACTAGGAATCCCCATGATTGGTCCTACTGAATTATTTCCTTGTAATTTCTCCAAAAATGATGTCATGCTAAGTGCAGTGGTGATGACGTACTGGACAAACTTTGCAAAAACTGGGTGAGTACCAGATAATGAATAGTCTTGTATACAAACTCAGGATATAATGATGCAGTGCTTTCCCTTGGTTATCCCCCTTGGGAATGCCTCTGTATTTGTAGGATGAATAAGAGATTAAGGATTGGGTTGGATATTTATGTTTATTGGAATGTCCCTCAGCTCACTTCCACATTCTAGCAAAAAACGGGAAAAAATATCTTTGTGAACATTCTGCGTGAAGAAATTAAAAAAAACCTTTTTCCACAAAAATAATTAAGGGATACCCAGAAAAGTGCAAAACTAAGCTTTTAACATATGTGTATAGTTAAAAATGGTTACATTAGTAACTGCCTTTACCCCAGCACTGATAATATTTTCATCCCATGAGACAGAAAATTACATAAATATTGCATCAAATATAATACAGCTTATTTTAATAACGTATTTTGTTTTAAATTGACACTTCTGACCATAAAATATGTGACTTTAAACTTGAAAAGTTTTGTCATTTTCATTAATTCTTCTTCCATTGGTAATTCAAAACACTTTTCTACCTTTGGCCATTGGACTCTAAGTCACTGTATGTTATACTGAATTATGCCCTGCCATGGTCTTTCACCTCTGGAAGGCCACAGATACTGTGTATGAACTGAAATGCTGACCTTTATAAGCTTTATGTTACTGAAAAAGAAAAGCAAAGCTTAATGTCCTCTCACACTGGTCTCTCACAGACATTTGTCTGCATTACCACACTGTTGGCAATCTGTCCTCAGTGGCAAAAGATTTCAGTGTGAGATACTAGCATTTTGGGGAACTAGGGAAGTTGCTGAAGTCTATGTAAAAGAAGGGTTCATTTGCATAATGCTGTTTCTAATCAAGATTAATAAGGCCTCTAATTTTAGGAAATAGCATTCTGCTCTGTCCAAAGGCAGACTTAAACATTAAGTATAAAATCTTAATTATGTTAATTTTATAATTCCTTTCAAAATACTTTGTAACATTGGAGATTTTTTTTTTTTAGTGACCCAAATCAACCAGTCCCACAAGATACAAAATTCATCCATACGAAACCAAATCGTTTTGAAGAAGTAGCATGGACCAGATATTCTCAGAAAGACCAACTGTATCTTCACATTGGCTTAAAACCACGAGTTAAAGAACATTATAGGGCCAATAAAGTGAACCTTTGGTTGGAACTGGTACCTCATCTGCACAATCTTAACGACATTTCACAGTATACCTCTACCACAACTAAAGTGCCGTCAACTGATAATACTTTCAGACCAACAAGGAAAAATTCTGTTTCTGTTACTTCAGCCTTTCCTACAGCCAAACAAGATGATCCCAAACAACAACCAAGTCCGTTTTCAGTGGATCAAAGGGACTATTCAACAGAATTGAGTGTTACTATTGCAGTTGGTGCATCTTTGCTGTTCCTGAACATTTTGGCCTTTGCAGCATTGTACTACAAAAAAGACAAGCGGAGACATGATGTTCATAGGAGATGTAGCCCACAGCGTACTACTACCAATGATCTTACCCATGCACAAGAAGAGGAGATAATGTCCCTCCAAATGAAGCACACTGACTTGGATCATGAATGTGAGTCCATCCATCCACATGAGGTGGTTCTTAGGACCGCCTGTCCCCCAGACTACACACTAGCTATGAGAAGGTCTCCTGATGATATTCCCTTAATGACACCCAACACCATCACAATGATCCCCAACACTATACCAGGGATTCAACCCCTACACACATTCAACACATTTACCGGAGGACAGAACAATACTCTGCCCCATCCTCATCCCCACCCCCATTCACACTCAACAACCAGGGTATAGCCAGACAAGACGAAACAAACTTTATTTTTTGATGGATTACAGTAGGTGATATTACTGAAGATTACTTGGCTTTCAACCTACAAGACTCTTACTATTTAAATATGGAGGAATATTATGTGAATATACATATCAAGAACTTTTGGGGTTTTGAAAAAAATGAATTGTACATATATCAAATGAACTTAAGAAACAAACAAACAAAACAAACAAAAGAAAAAACAAAAAAACCCAACTGTTTGCAATTGCTTGAAGCAGTTGTCCTGAATGATACTTTTTCATTCACATTCAAGTATTAATTTTTTGAAGATTTAAGTTACATAATGGAATTAGGCATGTGCAACACAAACAGGAAAGAACTATGACTGAAAATTTTAAAAACCTATAAATATGCACAAGGGACACACTAATGGAATGTCAGATAATTTTCACCAATTTTTATTTGGACCTGTTTTCTTGTGTAGACCATATTTACATATTTGAGTAAGTACACAAAGCACCAATGCTGTTAAGGCCTTAGAAAGGGGCTCATGCTGAAATCTGCCAGTCAGTTTTACAGCCTGGCAGGTACAACATTATCACATAAGTGCTGTCAGTATAAAAGTTGTGGGAATAAAGGAAACTGGATATTTTTAGCACGATGTGCATGATAATTTATATGCTTGGTGGCTGTGCTGCTGATTAAGCCGTAATTAAAATTCTTCTCATCCCATTGGAGTTTTTAATAGAAGCTTTCTCCATCAATTGGCACAACCTAAAGAAGTTTTTTAAAGGGGCAAAGGTAATTACAGTAAAACATTTCATGGTAGCTTCAGAAATAGAAGGGATTGCAACAGTTCTTAAAGGTATTTATGGCATTCTAGGTATACAGTGGTGAATCCTCGCTGATACGAATCCCAGACAAAAAATCTGTATTATTTTTTTTTCCTTTCCACCTAAATAATTTCTAACTTTAACATAACTATAACTTTAATGGACTCTCCTTTGATGAAGGATTATAATTTGCTGTGATTTAGTTACAGTATGTTTAGTTCAAATTGGTAAGGTAAAGTGTGTCCAAAAATTTAATTGCAATGATATTTTGCAATATAAAAATGCCCCAGTATTACCACTCTGATTACACCTTTCAGTTTATTGTTTAAACTCATGTTGCATGTTACAAAGCTTACTTATAATACTTTAATATAAAGTTAATTCCCTTTTTGCTAGACATTAGCTTTGCCATTCAAATGAATTCTCTAGACCAGATGGCAACAGTGTAGAAAAAGAGAGTATGTAAGAACGGGGAGAGAGCCAACAACTGGAAATTTTAAAATCTGAATACTACATATGTTTGTGTGATTTGAAATGAATGTTCTAAAATCACAAGAAATTTTTCATTCCCCTGTTGCTTTCCAGTAATTATATACCACAGTCCTTTCAAAATGTTTGTATATGTAATCAGATGTACATTTATATAAAAGAAATAATTGAGATGGACTTAAGAGCACATCCCTGATAAATACTTTCTCTCTTACCTGTACTATATTTCTATTAGACTGAAGTTATGTGATTTTTTTTTACATTTTTTCAAATTACTAGCAATTTTGATAGTTTGTAAGATAATGCGAAGAACTTTCTCTGACAAACTAACTGCAGTAACAGAAACATTTCTTTTCAGTTACTCTTTTTCAAGAATGAAAGCTTATTACACACAAAAATTGTATACTACTTGATGGAAAATTACTTTGTACTTCTTGGCCATATTACTGGTCACTGAGTGAAATAAAGATAATCTGGATAACGAATATTATTCCAATGCTAAGAGACCTGATCTTTGCTCATTAAAGAGCTAAAATGTTTATTGCTGTTTTGTCATTTTTTAATGAAGTAATGGTAACTGTCTCAAATAAAGAGTAATATCTTAAGACCAGTCTGGTTTTTGAAGACATGAACATGCCTTCTACAACCAATACAACTGCATATTTATGGGCCAGTCCCACCTACAACCATTTCTTACAGAAATACTGACATTGTAACTGTATGATGTCATAGGATTACATGCAAATCTCCCCTAGTTTTCAGAAATAAGTTAAAAATACAAATATCGACACCAAAAAAAAGCCAAGGAACAGGCCTAATTGAAATAAATCTGCAGTATTCCATGACAGGAAAAAAATCACCTAGGTTTTATTTGGGTGATTGAACTTTCATAAACGATTGCTAGGAAGTTCAAAGCATGTTTGCTAACATCAGGCACAAATGTTAAAACTGAAGCTGAAAGCGAAATAAAGTACTGCAATTTCAGTCATTTTATTTAGCTATTAAAAAAAAAAGCTGTATGTTTAATTAGTGTGTGTTACAGTCCCAGTTTTAAATTAAGCTCTTTTGGTAGAAGCATAAAAAATAGTCTTCAAAATCCAGGGCGGTCTGTGTGCAATTTCTGCCTGATGTGGTTGTGCTTTTAGACTGTGACCTGCCAATGTAAACCAATAAAAAGAATTGTCTGCCATCTGATAATTATTGTTTAATAGGAAGATTGTATTTTGCTATGTTGATGAAACAAAACAAAAAAATACAAAAATATTGATGGCCATAAAACAAGATATTCATGAAATATGATTTTATGTGCTTTTCTTAACTTTATCAAAACCAAAATAACTTTCTACTATAGTTTATTTGTGGCCATATATCTATATATCTCTATATATACAGTATCTGGTAATTGTTTACTTTTATTAGTTACAAAATAAATGATTTAGGTAAACCAAGCATGACACTACACTTTATTTCTGTCAGCCAACAGTATTTAAAATGTGAAAGATGAAGGCAACAACACAAATTTTATCACTCCTCTTTGAAGAAAACAGTCCATTCCTGTGATGCAGATACTGTGAATGATATTTTAGTGGCTACTTTATAATTACATTACAGCAGCTGGCTTTCCAAAAGTAAGATGGTGTCCCACATTTTAACACAACATTAAGAAAGACCTAGAGCTGTTTTAAAGCTGAAACAAAATAAAAATATAGGAAATGGTTTCGGAATATCTTCATTATGCTCCATGGAATATAACTTTGTTCTTTTTAAAATATTTATCTGTTTGATTTGTTTTCCACGGTAGCCTACAAGAAAGCAAAATCGAGTGTGATATTTAATTTCTTGTATCATCCTTGGACCAGATTTCCAATAAAATTAGGATATCGGTCAGTGTTTGGAAGTTCAGTAAAAATATAAAAAGCCTGCATTTATTGCTTTCACACTTTTGTAAATATGTTTGCAGACCTTTTTAAGAAAATGTATTCTACCATTTTGAGAAAAAAATAACAATGGAATCATTGTCTCGTTTATCTATTAAAATTACAGGCAATATAATGTGCTGTGCTGACATTTCTAGGAGAAATAAAGCAGATAAAAACGCATTTTGCTGAATGGTATCTCAGTTGGTTATATGTAGTATTCTCCACCCACTGAAGCCTCACAGGGCATGGATGAACTACCTGAATATCATATTCCGTAGGAAAATGTACTTGTTTTTGTTGTCTGTACACAGATTCCTATGTCACAAGACTTTAGTTATTGGATATTTTGGTTATTGAAACACCCTGAAAACCGGATGAATAGAGGTCTAACAAATAAACACGTTACAGCTTTAAAGACACCACTGCACAGAAAATGCTGGAATTTCTTTTGCCAACTTCACTAAGAGATGAAACAGCTGAATTCATAGGAAGCTGTCAAACATCATGGCATTTCTTTGATGTTTGTACGTTGTTGGGTTTTTCCTGTAGTGTTAGTTTAAAATGTTGGCCTTTCCCCCCCCTCCTTTTTTCTAATAATGAACTGCTACAGATGATCGCTTTTTAATGTAAGCAAACATTAGATAATTTAATTATTATTGTGAAAATGTGCTCCCAAATAAATTAGATTAATGGGAAATTCCCTGCAGAGGTTTTGTTATTTTTCGCTCAAAGCTCTTGTCAAAATATCTGTTGCAGCAGTTCTGCTTTTTTTTCAGTCTGTAAGCTAAGGGATTTTCTCCAAATAACATTAAAAATCTCTTTTGCTATTTGAAATAACAACACTATAAGATTAAGATGTCCTTCTGAGGCCTCCAAATAAATATGAACAATTTGAAACGTGGCAAACAGGCTTTTATTCTAAACATTCTAATTTGATTTAATTCTGGCACATCAATACATTTGTATGCAGACTAGAAATTAGCGGCATTTGATAAGGCGGTCAAGAGAACTACACAGCAGAATCAATGAGTTAACCACCAGCCATGCGCAAAGTCCCTTTTCTCTTATGTTCTGTTAATGCTATTGTATAATTGATGTCTCATTTACAGATTCAGTAAAAACTCAACTTTGTGAAATGGGAAATGGTTTGAACAAGGTAATGAACTTTATCTGGTGGAGAATGTTTAGAAAAAATGTTGAGAATCACCCAGGAAGTGTAGATTTTTATGTGCAACCTGGCTTAATTCCTTTTGGTTGATATTATAATTCTCAGTAACTCATACACATGGGAAACTATCATTTCTGTAATAAGCTTTAGTTTCTAAAAGGAATTTAAGTATTGTATGTAAATTGTGGATTAAAGCGTCTTCTGGGTTTAGTTTCCCTTGCTATTGGGATGAATGAAAAACCTCAGAAGTGCAACAAATTTGTACAAGTAATTTTCATATAGTATCTTGAAATGTTTTTTTTTCAACTGAAGATAAAAGTACCATCACAGCACTAAAAGCCGTGTAAGTATTTGTTTGTCACAGAAAATGCCTTCTTGTATATATGTGTGTGTGTATATATATATATATATATGCATCTTTCTCTCCACGTGCGTACCCACATGCACTAATCCAGCCAATAGAGGAGATTTCAAAAAACATGAATAAACAGGGAATTTTACCTTTTTGCACCATGCAGACTCAATGCAAAGGTAAATGCAAGTGCTCAGTTTGGAGGTAACACCGATACCTCATTCTGCATTCTCCACTGTTATGGACCAGATGCTCAGCTGATGACATTTTTTTTAGCACCAGCTGAATTAGTATTTATTATAGGACCATTGAAATCAATGAAGCCCTGACAATTTACACCAGCTATCGATCTGCTTTCGGACCTTTAATGTTCATCATGGCTCATCTCACCATCCAGTTTTGCATATCTTCTCACGCACATGAACACCCACTCACAGAAATTATTACAAGTATAACTACCTGATCTATGAGCACTATCAGGCACTAAAATATGCTTTAAAATATGCTTATAGTTATTTGCATGTAAGTCCAAAATTCAGAAGGAAAGAGCCTTCTACATAAAAAAAAAAATCCCTGGTAATTACGCTGATGCAAAGAAAAGGTTTGTATCACAAACCATCCAACTGAGCCACACGCTTGCTGTGTATTCAGGACAGAAATAGCTGGGTTTTCTTGGTCATCAGAATTTTCCCCTCTCAGTGTCAGCAACGCCAGGCACTCAGTGTTTACGAGCTTAGCTTTAGAATGATGCCATTTTAAAAAACAATAAATGTGGAGTTCTTAAGTCTATAGGGTTGGGCAGTAAGTAGTCAGGTTTTCTGCTTTGCAGCTTTAAGAGCCAGTAACTTTTTTTCAAACAGCTGTTAAGAGCCAGTAACTTTTTTTCAAATGGAAGTTGATAATACTGGCAACCAGAGGTGGTGATACTAGAGCTCAATTAACAAAAGGTTCGTGAATGACTGTGTGAACTGATAACACTTTAACTGCATCATTAAAAAAAAAAAAGACAAATTTTGCATGTAGTGATTTTGTTCAGTTGCTGTGGAAGTTAATGAGAATTTCACTGTTGACTTCACTGAAAGAAGGATCAGTTCAGAAATCTGCACAAACTCCTGTGAGGTCCATATAAGAGTTAAATAGCTATGACTGTGGCTTCTAAGAGCCTTTGGATGTTTCCAGACCTCCCTGAGTTATTTATCCATCCGTATTTCTACAAAGAAGAACATATATGTTCAGGTATTCACGCCTAGTGGCCGAATACAGATAGGTTCTTCCCAAGAAGGCACATCACCATGATACTGCAAAATCAGCTAATATACCTTATTTTTCAGCAGGTCTTGTGAGCTTGGTCTCAGCACTGGGTCAGCGCGGCCACATGGCTCTGGGCTGGAGCGTGATTGTACCTCACGGGCGTGAAGGACAGACAAAGAAAACTTGTGACTGCAAAGCAGTCATGGGCCAGACACAATACAATATCCTTGATATAAATTTTCCCTGGCATAAAATGAGGGGTGGGGCAGAACCTTCTGACAGGAGGCAGTTTGGGAGAGCGAGATGTACAATATACCTATTTCATCCATTAATTTGTAGAAACAACTTTGGCAGTAATTTAAAGCAATTAAGACTATATGAAAGGTTCTAAAAATAATGCATGGTTCGTTTGTCACCAAATACATTTTCAGAAGAAGTCATGCAATATTTTACCGATTGATGATAAAGATATGGTTGTACAGTGTTGTTTTTCTACTTTTCACAAGGTTACTCCTATGTAGTGGTGAAATTTGGCTAAGCAGATGAATAAATTTTGCTCTCATTCGCATATGGGTAAGTCTAGAGCAATTTAATGAAAATGGAAACGTGGACCTTTACTAAAAAAGGTAAGTAACATCCAAAACCAGTTACTCTTGGCCAGCTAGTAGAGATTCCCATGTTAAACCACATGATGATTTCTTCCTTAATGTTCATCAATTTGCCATAAATATATTTTTCTCTCCCCAGTCAGTAACTGGAGTAAGTGTACCACGCTCTTCATAGAAGATGAAGATAATAGGAACCATTGGTTTCTTCTTATGAATCATGACTTCGGTGTCCAAGATCAGAAAATGTAATAGAAGAAGAAAAATAGCAAGCCAGGTTTTGGGGTTTGGGGTTTTTTTTTTGCTTTTTTTTTTTTTTTCTATAGGCACATTTGAGTATCTTGATTCTCTGAAGGCGCACCAGAACCCAGGACAGGAGACAACCTTAATCACCACAGCTGGGAGCTCTGTTGGGAATTTTCCTCTTTCCTTGTCCAGGAGGAAAGGGCAAGGTTAAGTTCATGAAAGGAGACTTCTCCAGAAAAACACTCCCAACTGTAGCTCTGAGACAGACCAAGGAAGCGTGAAAACACTTGCAAATTCTGCTATGTTTGACAGAAGAAGGAACATATATTGTCAAATTTAATAAAATATTGGTAAAGTTTGTATATTTGAGATTCTATTAACTTTGTTTTAAAAAACAAGTAATCCTTTTTCACAATACAGTTTATCTTAAACCTTAAAGGGCTACTTGGTTACTAGAATTTGGACTGTGTTGTAATACTGCATGTGAATTCTCCTTTGTCCCATGCTTCTCCTAGTTCCATTCTACAATTCAATTCAGGGATTTTATTTTAAAACTAGAAACTCTCTGTTTTTATTGAGTTGCTTCAGTACGGACTACTGCTAGGTGCAGTTTGTTGTCTCTAACTCATTCATCGTTTACGCAAAAAGTATATCATTCCAATCCTTTCAGTTATGATTTATTTTCTTATTTTTTTCTTACTTCTTTTAAGTTTTGGGGTTTTTTTTAACTGTTTCTGTGATAAGTCCAATTTTATTTTTCTTCATGCCCTCTCACATCGTTACTACTGTCTCACACAAACGCAAATATTTGAAATAATTTAAATCTCTGTTTTCTTCACTTATTTTTATCAGTCTTCTTGTTCCTACTGATTGGAATTTTGCTTTATCTTGTTTTTCTTGTAGTTGCATATCCAGGGCTATTCACAGATGATCTCTTTTTCTATGAAAGTAGTGTTTGGGTACAGAACAGCTCTGAAGACTAAACTCCTCTATTAACTTATGAACTCCCAGACACAGAGGAATTGCTAGTCTGGATGGGAATGGACATCCATCTACTGTAGCATCTCTAGCGTCTAGCATGGCCAAGACCAGTTGCTTGTGGGTAGGTACAAGAATCCCTTCAGTCAATAATGACAGGCATGTGCCAGGAAGTTCACAGCCATCACTGAATTATCCTCACACACATGCCAGATGGCAATTTTTCTCTTTGAAAGATGATGGAGGTGCAATTTCACAGACAAAAGTCAACCTCAAGCTAAGGCAAGCATGTGCCTCCAGAAATAAGCAGTGACTTGTAAACTCTGCTGCTTGCTAAATTAGATTAAAAAGCTTGAAGAGGCTATGCCTAATTTCTAGCTCATGGCCACACTTGAGACAAGTGTTGATGTATTTTTGCTGGCTGCGCAGACACTAAAACCTTTGTTCTGAAGTGGGCTTTGTCACGGTCCCTGTATCTATGCTGCAGCTGTTCCATGGAGCTGAGCTCCTGCTGACCCCGCTGCAGTGAACAGCAAAATTTCCATTGACTGCACCTGATAAAGATGAGCACCTTCCATAGCAGAAGAGAATGAATTACAGATGTGGAGCATCAAACGCAATTTTCTACTGTTTTATAACTTGAAACAGCCCTTTGCCTCCCTTCTTAAAGAGCAGAAAGAGGGCTTGATAGTTTGGATATGAGTGCGGGAGGTGGTTTTGCTGTAGATTTCTGGCTGGATGTAGAAGGTTATCAGGATGAAATTCTTTCCTAAATTTGACTACCAATAGCAGGTGCCTAGTGTAAGCTAGCTGACTAGACCTTATCTGAAGTTAGTAAGGGTGTGAATTTTAGTACTGGATAAATCATCATCTACTGGTATCTGGTTTTCCCTGATGACTAAGAGAGAACCAAAAGTAGGTTAAAAAAAGTTGCTGTCCGTTCTGTCCTTCAAATACACTTAATTGTCACAGCCTGAAATCCTTTTATGAGATAAAGCATTTATTTTTATATACGTATGCTATTGATAATTACTTTTATTTAATTGTATAGATCAGAATGTTAGCTTTTTACAACCATTGTTTATTTTATTACTATAGTGCCTATGGCTAAGGGAATAAGACCAGCAGTGATAAGAATTAAATAGCAAAGGCTCTGAGGCAGCATGAAGTAATGAACAATCCTCACTTTAAAAAAGTTACAGTGTAGAAACTTTCCAATGGTAAGTGTAGCTAAGACTGGAGCAGGCTGCATATGGCTTCTATAGCAGAGAATGCATTTCAGAATGGATTCTGCCTTGGGATGGCTAGATGGGCTGAATGTTTTCTTCTTATTTCTTCCATCTCTCTAAATAGTCCAAGATTCTTAATAGATGACACAGTTATGTGGTTTACAAGAATTGTTAGTTCCACAACATTATTTCATTCCATGTGATATTACTTTGTGAGGGGCAGCCTTTGTTAGGAGCGAGTTAGCGAAGTGGAAATGCAGAACATAGAAATGCCATAGGGGACAGAAAGCAAGGAAAAAGAGTTGGAGGAAAAAGATCAGCCCAGAGGAGTGAATTTCGGGGATCAAACCGCTACCGAGCAGTCTGGCACACCAGCAGAAATGGAGGCTTCTTGTAGCACTTGGTGAGACTGCTGTGTTTTGCCAGTTTGAGCTTCTTTGATCAGTAGGCTGATTCTTCTCAGAAGTTAGTATGGGTTTAGATGCGTTTAACACACAATAGATATACTTAACAAAAAAGACTAGCTGCCCATTCCAGTGCAGTGGGGTCCTTTTTTATGTGGTCAGGCATTCCTCTTTCTCCTTCTAGTTTTGAGTGTATTTGTAGCCTTCAAACCTTTGTCTAAGGGCTATAAGAGATGGTAAGAACAGCGAGCGTTCACATGTGAAAAGGATGAGAGTTGTATTTTCAAAAACTGCCCAAAAGCAAAGGGTTTTTTTATTAGTTGTAAGCAGCATAACAGATTATTTCTATCAGCTTAGCAGCCTCTAGTTACAGTGTCACAGTGAGCTGTACTATTTTAACCCATGTTGAGCATGAAGACGTGCAATGGATGGATCAATGTCAAGCACTTGAAGAAGGGTTTACATGAGTATTTTCAGACTTCCGTGTGGTCTCTGACATCTATTTGACGAGCACTTAAGACCACCAGATTTATAAAAACATGCTTTAGAGCTATACCTCATTTAAATCTTTGTAAACTTAATTTACTGGAGAGAGAACTGATTGTTGTCCTGTAAATCTTTAGTATTATGAAGAGAACTATGCAAAATGTGATCACTTATGTCTCAGAGAGGAGTTACATGAACGCCTTGGCTGCATTTGTTCAAACCTCTGAACCTCATGCTGTGTGTCGCAATCAGATTAACTGAAAAGCTAAAAACAAACAGAACAAAACAGATAAAACTGATGGTAATATTTGCCACACACTGAGGTCAAAGAGGTGTAAAAGCTGACAGATATTGATGGCTTCATTGCCTATGAAACTACTAAAATTATCCATTTAGAGGAGAGATCAATATGAAAAGCACCAGCTAATGGGGACTACCTGTGGTGCAATCACCATCAAGTGCATGTCCATCCTGTTAATCTAGAAGGCTTCTACAAAACTGTTTTTTCAGATCAGAGGTCAAAGCTAGAAAATTCTGAATTTCAGAGAACAGCTGTGAGCATTCATGTAACTCATTGACTCCAATAACTTCTAGGAACTCTTTATTTATTTGAGGAATTTGCCAAGACGTTGTCGTCTAGTTAACCTAGATACCAGACTTTGGTTTACAGTAGAATTGTTTGGAT
Organism: Pygoscelis adeliae; assembly: GCF_000699105.1. Taxonomy (NCBI): domain Eukaryota; kingdom Metazoa; phylum Chordata; class Aves; order Sphenisciformes; family Spheniscidae; genus Pygoscelis; species Pygoscelis adeliae. The sequence continues at coordinate 3,259,296 of NW_008824049.1, forward strand.
TAAAGGTTGGTATTATTACATTTGTTCACATCTGTTCAGCCAAAAGCAGCTTTTTTGATACTGTGACTTTTACCTATGTGTCCCTAGCTTCAGTCTTGCATTATACGTGGCATTTTCTGAGGAGGAGAGGTAAGGAGCTTGTGCAGCATGCTTACCTCAAAATTAGCTTTGTTTGGCTTTCACAAAGTTAATGAAGAGCATTTCTAGGAAGTGGGAGATGTCGTTCATCC
>NW_008824049.1:3259539-3282638 GCF_000699105.1 Pygoscelis adeliae
CTGGGGTTCAGATAGTTAGTTTCTGCAACTAGATTTGCATATTTATCTACACTCTTTTCTCTGTCCATTCTTGTAGGTATATGCTAACGAAACAAGAAATCTTGAAAGTTCTAGTTCAACATTTGAGATTAAAAATGTCTTTGCCTTGTTGATGTTAGTGACTGCACAACCCTAGGATGTTATGAAGCTGTTAAGCATATACACATTAAGTTGGTCATTGAAAGTCATACTGGAATACAACAGTATTGTACAAGTGTTATGACACTGTAAAACAATCATTCATCTTTAGACCACAAACACTGCAGCCTCCATAGCTCCACCAGCTGTGAAAGCCTCACTGGAAAATCAAGAAAGGTTATCAAAAGGCAGCACTGGCACTGGAAAGCAACTCCTTCTGCAGGCTGGTAAGGATAAGTGGCCGTAGCCCAGCCGAGTCCACTAGGGACCCTTCCACATGGCATTCGCAGGCATCAGACTGAAATGCAGCAGTAGGGAGCAATCAAAGAGCTTACTTCAGGTTTTTATCACTATGATGATGGCAATGGATCTAGGTCCATGCTCTTGTGTGCTAAGGAAATAGAAACAGCAAATGAAATCTTGGTAAAATCTTAAGAAAAAACAAGTAAACATTTTCTGAGGCTAAAATTTTAATATCTGAACTGTTGGCTTGCTGATGACCTTAACTCATGGATGTTACAGCAGGCCCGCTGTGTTTTTGCTGCACACTAGGTGACAGTGGTCAGAGTATTCAGATGCTTGTTTCCAAACTAGAGCACATCTGTAGCTACTTCTTCAGCCTCATCATTTCTGCAATCTGTGATCAGTCCATAATCCCTCAGGTAGGTGCTGAGCTTATGTTTCCTGAATGTTCATCCTGAGTCTATGTTGCTATGGTCAGCGCCTTGTCATGGGTAGAGAAAACAGATCATACTATAAAGAGCTGACCTTGGAATTTGCAGACTGGAAATCTTTGGCATCCTATATAGCAAACTGTGTAGGATAGGCTGCATTTCTCCCATAATGTGAAATTATTTTTAAGATGGGATCAACTAGAGATAGTTGCACAGAAAAAAGAAAAGTCTCATTAAAATTCAAAGAGAAGGAAATGTTATAACAATTTCACCAGTCATTTGTTTCTTGGTTTAAAAAAAAAATCAATTTTCATATTTCGTATTCAAATTTTGTATAAAGTAATACTTTAAGTAATATATAGAAAGTTAGCCTATATTTTTCACAGTTATTGCAAAATTATGTTGCAGTTGTTATTCTGAATGAACCAGTTTTATTTCACGTCTTCAACAACAAAAAGAAAGAATAGCAATAAAATATAACGATCTGTAATCTCACCATTTACCATATGCAAGCCTGAGATGCCGACCCACAAGATATATTCTCCAACATCTACAAATTCATTCAGCTGCAACATGAACAAGTAGCAACCTCAGAGTTGCTTTGAATTAAACTGGCAGTCCTATGAGGCAGCATGTTCCAAGAGCTGGAGTCTCTGCAACGTGATGGTGCATGTGAACTGGGCAGGGGTAGTGAGGGGACAGAGGTACCTGACCTTCTTCATTGCCATTCAATGATCTATGGAAGATGGACAGGACAGAAAGGCATAAACCCATTTTGTTACTACCAGCAACCCCACTCTAGCTGCTTTACATGTGGTCCCTCTTTCTTGCTGTGGAGAGATCCATAACAGCATGAGCTTGTGCCCAATTAGGCAAGAGTTAAAACCTGCAATTAAAAAAACTAACATTTAATTTTAGAAAGTGGAGGCAGACTGGAATAATCCAGAGCAGACAGCAGGGTCAACAGCAGGCATGGTCTGTAAATTGACTCTGTCTGGTGTGAGCAAACTAGGTAACTGCTGATTAGGCAGGTCTTGTGATGTGCCTTTTGTGAAAACAAATTCAATCTGCAGCCTTCCATACACAGTACAGCTGATGATGGGTTGTTACTTAAAGGTCTGGGAAAGCAGCTTTCAGATCCCAAGCTTGCCAGAAAAAACAGCAGGAGGGGGCACAAATAATGAAAACAAATGTACACGGAGAACCGGATGGGTAACACCGGTGCAGAAGTCAACAGTGTGACATGCCCTGAAACGTATTGCAGGAAACTGTGTAAAGTCAAAGCTGACCCAGGCCACTGAAATAGCTTCTGTGTATTTATTACTTGCTGTGCTTGGGTCTTGATGGGGCAAACAGTATAAGTAATGCTTTTCTCTTTCCCTATGCAGGATGTCACAGTTTTAAGATACTTCCTATCCTTGGAAAAAGAGACTGTAAAATTGCACTGACAGGTGCAGCTGGCTGTAGGGGGAAGAAAAAGCAGCAGCTAGTGATGGCCGTGCTGGGGGAGGCTGAAGTGCATTGGCAAGTGTCATCACCAGCTGGAGCAGTGCTGATGTGCAAAGTGCAGGTCAGCATCAGAGGTGGTAGTGGTGGTGCATGTTCAGGCTATTCCTGTAAGCCCTAATGACCACAAAACATTTTCCTTTTATTCAGTATGAAGATAGTTTTCAGACAGCACTTAATGAATCACTTCCCTTACAAATGAGTAGCAGAAAACATCCTTTAATCAAGAGAACCCTCTCATTGCTGTTGATAACAGGTTTTTTTCACAGGTGTTTAAAAAAAAAAAAGTCTCATTTCCAGCTGTCGCATATTCACAGTTCTCAAAATAGCTGAGAATTTGGAAGCCATTTTATGGATTTTTAGGTTTTAAAGAACTTTGTGACTAGGAGATGGGACTGAATAGGAAAAGGTAATAAGAGGGGGACACTAGGTTGATTTACTTCTTGTGAGTGTGAGACCACACTCACTAGCATTAGGAATAATTCTTATTGTTGTTATTTAATTCCTGGTAGTTGGTACTAATTTTACAAAAAACAAGAACTGTAGGAAAATCTACTATAATTATTACCTGACCTACTCTGCAAAAGGCAGGTGCTGTAATTTTACATGCAGTTCCAGCAGCAGCTGTTTATCTAATGAGCTTTGGAAGACCAGCTCTCCCAGCCTGACAGCTCCTAGAAATACAGAAGCATGGCAAAAAGTAGCATTGATGTTTCAATAAGTGACATTCTTTCCTCTGAGTCAGCATGAACGAAATGCCATGAAACAGTGTTGGAAGCGTTGGGAGGCGCCACCTTTGAATAAGGCTTAAAGCCAGCACCCATCTTCTCATTAAGAATGAGAGACTCTCCAGTGCACGAATGATAAATATGAGTATGTGGTCATAGACTTCAAGGAATCTGTGACAGACGGAGACATTTTGGGGAAAGAGAGAGACATTTTCTTTGCAATATGTGTGAGCTTAATAAATGCTATTGGCTATTTCTGCATTGCATAAGCTAGCTCTAAACAAAGTAATTCAGAGCTCTAAACAGTGTGTCACAACATATATAAACAGGAGTCCTGTCGCAGCACTGGACCTTCATTCAGAAGTTGTTCTCTGCAGGTCCATATGACGCTGCTGCTCCAATATAGTGCAGTGTAAGGCTCGTATCTTTATAGAGTTGTACCAGAAAGTCATGCTGTTGTCACCTTTGCGGTTAAGCCTCTAGCCAAGCTGTCGCTTCTGGTGGTCTCAGTGTCTTGCTGCCAACAGCTGAACCCTAGAAAAATGTTCATATTCAGGTTTAGACAAGGAGGAATCATAAGTTGGAATTAAAGTTGCGTTTCCCATTTGGCTCTGTTCTGATCCACAATTGTTCTCACAGTACAGTTAAAAATAAAATGACCTCTTTCTTTTTCTAGCTGCTGTCATAATTGTCATTCCCCACCAGATGCCCTAACTTCCCACTGTGCCCTGCTGGTTCTGCTGCCCCTGTTGTCTCTCAGTCCAAAGAGTTTCTGAACAAGAGACATGCTTTTATGGAGCCTGGCAAAGCTTCAGAAGGGAAAAGGAAAAATCAATACCGCCTCAAAGCAAAGTCTTTGCTTCAGTGAATATGACATTTGCCCTTTCTTCACTAGTGGGAAAAACAACAAGGACACTTACACTGGCAAAGGAAATAGAATGAACAACAAGAGAGACCTTCCAGGTTTGACTTGTAAAGGGAAATAACTTTATAGTCATTGTCCCTATTTGGTGACATCAAAAGCAGGTGTAGAGTGTTAGGCGGTGCCATCTGGGAATGAAGTGGAAAGAAACACAAAGTCAAAGAGAAGAGTTGAAGAAATTTGGAACAAGTGATAATGGACTCTGCTGAAGAAACCAGGGAATGAAAGACACAACACAAAGGTCAGGTCCATCGCTGCACAATCAAATCAACTATAAACTGTCACCTGCAAAGGTAGGCCATAATATTAAAAGGATCTTCCAGTAAGTTTTACACCATTTTGACAGCTTCGCAGCAACTGAAAATGGCGACAGAACTTCACACTTTGCTAATGAATGGCTTCTCAGCAGGGTCGAAGCAGGTCAGAAATCTTCCAACAGAAGTTGAAAATGCCAATTAAGGAAACGAATGTTTCTGCAAAATTGAAACAATTTTGAAAGACTCTCACTGATGTTTTCAGAGGATTTACAAAAATGTAAACTACATGTAAACATTACAAGTCTGCTTCAATTATTTTTCATACTCAAGTTTTCATTAATTTCATTTTCATTTAATTTTGACTGGTTTTTTTTGTTTCCAGTTCCTTTTGTTTCAAAACTAGATGCTTGTTCCAAGTTCTTAATTTCATTCTGTTTTGACTATGCCACTTCTTAGCTAGTCTTCCCAGTTGTTTTGTTTTGATGTTTCTACTTCTGTGTCATTCTTCACATGCAACTTTGTGGACCTCTTTCTTTTGGAATAACATGCATTGTTTCAATAGGCTCTGTGTTATTGTTTGAAAATAGTCTTTTGTAAAGAAAGTATTTTCCTCACGTGAAGCTGTGCCTTCAGCTGCAGCTGCCACTAGCTTTGTTGTAGTTTCTGGCCTGTGCAGTGGATAATTTGCAGCACCTAACTTCCCTCGCTGAGAGGGGATCCTGGGTCAGCTGCTGTTGTTGCAGTCATGTAATGGAGCAGACTTCAACCTTGGTGAATCAAATAGCACAATTTCTGAGGAGCACACTTGTAGTGTAGCAGGACAGTCATGTACTCATACTCTGACCCCTGTACTTGTGCTAGGTGAGAGTTCTGCAGCTACAAGAATCAATAAAAATGTATTGATTTCTCCACATTGTCATAAAGCTTGTCTGCTCTTATCTCCAGTTTGCAAGCTGAAAAAGGAGACTGTAAAACTACAGTTGTCTTAGACTTTCTCTCCTTTTTCCTCCCCCATTCCATGCTTCTTGCACAGGAGACCAAGATCTGTTTCTGACAGAGCCACCTGGCCAGGGAGCCATAGCTCTGCTCGCTCTATCACAGCATCCTACTTTTTTAACACATGGGTTGTGAAAATAGCTGCTTTTGAAACTTTCTAAGTAAGGAGAAGTGCAGGGGGGGATTGCCCCAAAGGCTAAAGTTGAGTGACTTCTCTGGGGTTTAACTCACCCCTCTACATGCAAGTAATATTAGTCAAGGAAATGTAATGTGAGTGAAGAGCTCAGTGCATCTCTGGATGTTCCAGATGCACATTATCTTGCTTTTTTGGGGTCATTTCAGTTCCCTTTGCAACTGTTTGATGTTTTCTGTTCTAGGAAGAAGGTAGGTAGCCATCATTCATCTGAAGAACATGGGAATGTCCCCTCCTGTTAAAAACTCTCTTAATGGTAAAAATTAAGCAGGTGAAGGGTAAAGCAGTATTTTCAATAATATTTAATTTCACAGAAACTGTCACATAAAGCCATACCTGTCAAAAGGTGAATGGGCAGATGTCTGCTTCTGGTACTCACAAAGACTACTTGGGAAGCTTGGCTTCAAACTTCTGGGGATGGATGCAGCTGTTTGTTTGTCAGCTGCATAGTCAGTCTTGGTTAAATCCCAAAGTCCTGATAATACACATGGAATGCAGCCATAGAGCAATCAGATTGGAAAAGATTTACCCAGAAGACAAAAATGCAAGCCCCCTGCAAACTGCAGAATACACTTTGATGATTTCCATGATTTCATCAGCTAGGTCAGCATTATCACTAAACAATCATGTTAGAGTGTTACAGAACACTAAAAAATGTGACCAGAAACATCTTCCAGCATTTGAAGGCATCAGTCTTGGATGCCTTTGTTTCTATGGAGAACACGGGCTTTAACACTCAGCTGTTCCCATTGAGAAGATCCCCAGCTGCACCAATTTTGACAAAAATATGTGCAGTATGGCAGGCAGGTAAAACTGCTATGGCTGGTAGATATGTGTGACCACTGGTCAAATGACCAACTGTGTATCTGTCATACCTATATTTAAATTCTATGTTACTTAAGGCAAGGTGTTTGTGGGATGAAATATGAGTAGCCACTGCTTTCTGCTCTACCAGCTGAAGGGTGAGGCAGACCCACTAACAAACAGCAAAATGCTATGTGGTTTATCTGCCATACTACTATTTGTGATTTTCCCCACCTTCATGGTTTCAGGCACATAGATTCACACTGCTGGGGCTGTTGCACGCGGGATGTTGAGACAGGCTCTCATGCACAGAATATTATTAGTGGGGTCTGCAGCTGAGAACACACAGAAGGAAAAGGGAAAAATCCTTTGTGGGCAGCTGGGAAGAGCAGTGGTGGGGTCCCCAGATAAGTGTCCTCTTGGGGCTCTCTCCAGTGCAGCAATGGTGAGTTTGAAAAGGAAGACGATGATGGTTTTTGGCATGTTTTTCCACTGTTTATTATATGCTTTTTTCAATGGGATCAACCTAAACTCCCTCTTGGATGTTCCTCTTTGTGGCATGATTACAGCTGAGTATGGTAGTTAGAGGGAGGTGTTGCACATTGGTCGTTATCCTTCTGTGCACATGTATTATTGGATAGTATTTTAGTATTTAAAATACTAATAGTGTTTAGTATACAAATACTGCTTTGTTGTGGGCTATGTTTTAGTTGTCTCTAATATAAACTAACATCTACAAAATTAGGTATGAAAAGGTTGGGGGAAAGGGCTGATTTTCACACCAGTGGTAATGGCTTCCCATGAGAACCTGCCGTATAACATTATTGGGGTTTGCAGGTACAAGGCCATGGGAACGAGAAACAAAGACGTGAGAACAACAACAGGAAAACACTGCCTCTGCAGCTGATGTGAAAGATTACAGAGCTGCAAAGGGCAGCCCCTTAGCACTGCTAAGGCTGAGGCACTGAGGCACCTAAGGCACAGCGCAACAGGCCAAATTCACTTTTAGCATAAGCCAATGTGATGTCATAGTGCTCAATGTCGATAGTATTTTAGTATTTAAAATACTAATAGTGTTTAGTATACAAATACTGCTTTGTTGTGGGCTATGTTTTAGTTGTCTCTAATATAAACTAACATCTACAAAATTAGGTATGAAAAGGTTGGGGGAAAGGGCTGATTTTCACACCAGTGGTAATGGCTTCCCATGAGAACCTGCCGTATAACATTATTGGGGTTTGCAGGTACAAGGCCATGGGAACGAGAAACAAAGACGTGAGAACAACAACAGGAAAACACTGCCTCTGCAGCTGATGTGAAAGATTACAGAGCTGCAAAGGGCAGCCCCTTAGCACTGCTAAGGCTGAGGCACTGAGGCACCTAAGGCACAGCGCAACAGGCCAAATTCACTTTTAGCATAAGCCAATGTGATGTCATAGTGCTCAATGTCTCATCTTGGCCTCAGACTTGAGCCATAGTCTTGCAATAAAGTACAAGAACATAGCCTTTACATCAAGCTATACATGCAAGCCAATATATACTTTGAGTTTCATTCTAGACTTTTTAAATATGGTGTTTATTCAAAGGAAAAAGAATATAATCCTTCCTCAATAAACAAATGCACTCGCATCTCTTCCCTCCCTTCCTTGCGGAAATCAGGATTCTACAGCCCACAGATCACAAAGTGAGTCATGCTGAAGTACAGAAAATATAGCCCAATCAAGCTGCTAAAACAACCCAGATTTTAGAGATGAAGGTCTCTAATAAAGAGTGTTCTGCTGCTGACCCCCAGGCTGTTAAAGCTCATGACTGTTTGCTCCAGCACCACAGTTGCTATGGCAATTCATACAGACAAAAGCAGTAACCTTTCAGGATCCAACCAGGTAAAAAACTAGGACTGAAATTATACTCAGAAACAAACAGGAAGCTGATATAGATGCCAAAGAATCGATATACTGTATTCTTGATGTCTAATACCATTTCACAGGCAGGCAGCTGCATTCGGTACAAGCTGCATGTTCCCAATGCCTTTGAATGCTTGCACCACATAGAGCACATTGTAGCAACTCTGACTTAGGAAAAAAATCAAAAAACTCTTGTAAAGAAACCGGGAAAAGGCAACAAATGTCTAAGCAGACCCAGACAATGCCTACTTGGATGCTACTCTAAAAAAAGCCAGATGGTGTCTTATTAGAAGGTAGATGAGATATTCTTCAGATTCCTTGGCATGATGCTAGGACGGAACCCAAGTACCTGCAATTGACAAATCCCTTTAGCAGTGGGGAGGCAAGCATGTGGGTATGATGGGATCTGTTGTATTTTAGAGATAGCAGGCTGGACCTTGTTTCTATTTAATTAGTGAATCCATGGTCCTAGGACTATAGCACCTTAAATTGCATTAAAATATGCTTCTCAGTAGAAATGGAATTGGAAAAGTCAACAGAATTGTCAGCAGCTACTTTTATACAATTGCGTAATCTTAGTTTTGTCATCTCCAGGAATGAAGTCAATGATATAAATAAGAGATTTATCAGACGGAGACCATAGATTTAGCACACTGAAACTTTCCTACGTCCCTCACAAACGTCATTATAAAGCACAGAATACCACCCCAAACAACAGATAAAACATGTATGCGAATCTGCACTTCTAAGAAGGATTTTCAGTCCCTGACTTCTTTTTCCTCACCTGGAGGTGCAAATGACCCAGAATGGGTGACAGACAGGTACTTCCATCCTTCCCCCACAAGGCAGTCAGCAGAGCTTCTAGATGGGCCAAACCAGAAATGCTGCGACTCCGACAAGACTGTGGCATGATAGATCTTCCTTATGGGGCACTATCAAGCTAGAAACAGTTACCCACAGCAAAGCTGCAAGCATGAAAATCTGTCAGCTCTCATTGACTGTCTGTTATGACTCACCTTGATCGTACCAAGAATTTGACCAAGCCAGTATTACTATTAATGTTGATGAGCATCATTGCGGGGAAAAATGACTGTATCTCCTGTCAGGTACAGCTCCTCCTTGCAAAGCAATGCGCTGGCACAACTCAGTACTGTAACATTTCATTCCTTGCCCTGCCTGCACATCTTCCTCCTCGGAGAGCTGCAGGTACACCAAGTAAATCAAAAGTATAAGAATTTATGCAACCCAAAGCAGCACTGGATTTTTGGAATGACATCATGATTGTATATGGGTACTAATAAAAGGCAAAGGTTCCCTGAAGCCACAGGCTATAAAGTGTAGTAGAGCAAAATGATTAAGACAGAGTTAAGCCGTATTGAACTTTGAAGAAAAAGGCATTCCGTAGTGACATGTTAATAGATCCCAGGAAAGATTTTTTAATGAACTAAAAATGGAGAAGCTCTTTGTAGGCAGCATTAGGAAAAAAGAAAATCGCTATTTCTCTATGGGTGAGATTCACGTAAAAAGAAGCTGGACAAGGCAAAAGCGTCGGGTACACCCAGGACTGCCTGGTTGGGGCTTCGAGGCAGGAATGTGGGGCTGGTCCCAGCACACTTCCAGCCCTGGTGCTGTACCGCAGGTCTGCACGGCCACACCTGGTTTAGGTCTTTCTTCCCATCATACTGAGCATATGTGTGAATAAAACCTTATGATTTGGGTCTACAAAGCTGCTTTGGGATGTGGTGATTTCCTGAAGACTTCTTCCAGAGTGTGAACCACAGTGTGTCACAACATATATCCAAATAAAGATTATTTTTCAATTAAAAGACACTGCAGTTGGGCAATAGGTAAAAATGAAATGTGATGTCGTCAGAGTCTGAACCTTGTAAGGACACTGAGCCCAGTAAAAAACTTCATCTGGCTGGTATGAGGTACTAAAATTTACACTGTCAGTCACCTGAAAGCAATTGTAATAAGGGGAAAAATATGGCAGTAAAATGTTTGTCTTGGCCTGATCTCACTTCTGTGATCTCTTTTTCAAGCTGACATACTGGAAGCAACAAAAGTGACAATATTTCGGAGCACACCCGCCTCTGAAAGGCAGAAAATACCAGAACGAGTAATACTGTCTCCTCTCGAATGTTAAAGGCTGATTTATTCTTGCCGCATTATTGTAAAAGGTATCATGTATTTTGTAACATACTGAAAGCAGTGGGGGACCTTTACTTGGCCTGTCTTATATCTTTGGCTCAGCTTTATTTTTCTAATCAGATACTTTTAGACTTCCACAATATTAAACAAAAACAGAGCAAAGGCAAATAAATCAAGCACCTTTCTTCAAATTAGTTCGTGATCTCTCCTGCGAGTGGTCAGTTTTGCATTAGCTATCAAGCATTTCTAAAACCAACTTTTATCCCATGGCACTGAATTCCACGAATAAAATATCTGTGATGATATTCCTATCTAAGAAATTAAAACCTCCTGGCTAATTTCTAGCTTCCACGTCCACAATCTTAACTCTAGGCTATTTCTTTTCTCCACTGCCTTGTCCAGATGCACCTAAGCTTCTCAGATTTTCATAACATAAACTCTAACCTGCGTTTCATAGGCAATGAGAAAGTAGCATCATGAACTTTGGATGTGGCTTCAGAGAGGACTGGACGTTACCAGGGGTAATTGCACAGCTACTGTTGTACCATCAAACACAGAGCCCTTTTCTGCAAAAGAGCCTATCCTACATGTTTGATGAAGATGAGTGCTGTATATCAGTCATGACAAGAATTAATAAAACAGCCGCCTAAACCACCGGTGCTGCTGCGGTCCAGCCTTGCTGTGCTTCTGCTGGGATTTCTGCAAAAGGTTCCTCGGGTTTTTTCTTCAGACCTGAGGCTATGAGGCACCATGGCCCGGCAGGATGCTAAGGAGTATGGTACATGGCTGATGCTTCAGTCACCCCTCATGGGCTCAAGCCCCAGGTCAATCACAGCAATGGGGTTCCTCTCCTGCCCTCATGGCCAGGTGTTTTGAATTTGGGAGCCCAAAACCAGGCTGAGCCCAAGTGATGCAGGTTCCTGTCAGGTAATCGCAGCCAAGAGTTTTGTATTTGGGATCTTGACTAGGGGCTCATGAATTACATATAGGAGCCAAAGTGGGACTGGCTTGGTTTAGTCCTATGAGTGTCAGGGCTTGTAGCCTGGCAGCCAGAAGGAGGGCTCTGCCAGCCCCCCAGGAGTCTCTGCTGGCAAAAAGCTTCCAGAAAGAGGGGACAAAACCAGAGATGCATGGTGAGAAGGGAAGAGGCGGGCAGATGGCAGAGGAGGGGCTGCAGCTCTGGGGCCCTGATCTCCTACAGCTGCAAAGCAGGTTTGGAGGAAAAGCTTAAAAGATTGAGACACCCATAATATCTTCAGTCAGGAAAGAAGATCCCTCCCCAGAGCGGAGGTGAGTGTTTGATCATCTGAAGGGGAAGGTAGAAAGCACTTATATGGTTATTTTACAGATACTCCTGAATGGATGTGTCTTGAGGTAGGGGGCAAACCAGGAAAGTTAACAGAAGTGCAGCCAAGGAGCCATACTTGCTCACATTGCTTTTCATGCAGCAAAGCAATATAATGAGTCCAAAAAAGGAATCCAGTACTGGAGGGGGCCCTCTTATAAAAAAAAGTCATACACCTTTCTAACAAAGTCCTACACAATAGGAAAAATGTCTAAGTGTTGACTTTCTTAGGATACTTATGATCTTAATTACTTTATCGATTCAAGGCTTACACTGTATATATATTTTGTTCTATTTTTTTTACCTCTCATGTTTTTGCTACAGTTAGTATGAAAATTTAAGATACGTGAGATAGAACTGTCCTAGGGCTTTTTGTTTGTTACATGTTACAAGGTTTGGGTTTTTTTAGATGATTTCCATATTAATAGCTACTTAGCTTTTTCTTCTGGCTTTTGTTTTCCCTGAGGAAATTATGCCCCTTCTCTCCTTGTGGAAGGGGGGGAGTTGACATAGTTTGTTTTTTTATTATTTTTAGATCTGTTCTTAGTGAGAACAGTACTCCTTCCTAAAATATCTAGCTTCCATTGAGCACAGTAAATCATGAAATTATGTATTTATCATTCCTTTTTGTTTTTTTAAAGGCACAATAGAGAGGAAAGCCATTTAGCAAATCAGGTACAAAACTAAGATCTATGTTTTAAGAGCTGCAGGGGAGTTGGAAGAAAATTGGCTCTTGTGATGAAGCGTTATTCAGTCCATCACACATATGAAGTCCAATTTTGCACCTGAGGTGAAGAAACTGGTATTTTTTTCCCCTTCTATATAACCTTGGAAATTGCAGGATTTTCCTTGCATGCATTACTGTACCACTTGGCAGTGCCTCTGACATACGTAATGATTTGGCATATGCTAAGCATGGCAGGGGCAAACATATGTCTATTTGCAGAGCTAGGCAGGTAAGGGTAGTAGGAATGGGAACAGCAGTGTTTTCCAGTCCTGCTTCCCCCACGTGGTTGCTCTTCACAATGGGAGGATGGGGATTTTTATTGTTTGTTTTGTTCTGGACCTCTATCAATTTTCATTGCTCTTGATAAAGAATTAATAAAAATCAGTGGTGTTTGAATTAATCTGTCTGTGTGCACAGGACCAGCCCAGAGGTCTTGAGCATTGTGCAAGACCCGTTTAAAGTATTAGGGAATCATCAACACCTCTATATCACCCCAGCATTGCCTGTGCTTTAGGGCTCTGTCTGTGGTTAGGACTGCCTCATGCTCTTTGGCAGTGATTTGAAGGTAGGGTAAATCAGCCATTAAATTAAAAATTGAGAGACAAAGTCAGCTCTAGTTATTTGAATGCGTGTATTGCTATAAATCATTAATAAATATATCCCAAGAGGCAGGTGGGTCCCCTCCCGGGCAGAGCTTCAGCAAGCAGTATTTTCAGTATCCTGGAGGCAATGTGCGGTTTTGGAGGGCATGGAGAGCAAGAGGAAAGGGGGATGTGCTGCAACAACACCTCTTCAGTATTTCCCTTCTTTCATGTACAGCTTATTACCTTTAGTGTCACTGTGATGCATGAGAGTGACTGTGAGTGATGTTGATTGTGTGCTGTGGGGAGGATGGAGCTTGAATTCTCCTCTTTGACTTTCCAGCACTTCTTTCTGGTACAGAGTAAGATTATTTTCTTGCCTTTTCCTGTTCCTCTTCAGAGCACTCTAAGAATACTAACAGCATTCTTGTTCCACTGTGCCTTGCTGAGCACCAGGCTGCAAAATCCAGCTGGCATTTGCACAGAGATTCATATGGAAAACTGTCCTGGCTTCCTCCTCTTAACCCTCTATAAGGCCAGCCATTCTATATTTCGAGATATAAATTTCAAAAAAAAAGCAAGAATATAATGTAGAAACTGCTGTTGTGTACAGCTGTAGTTGAGATTGATGTGTTAAAACTGTAACTTGAAGATAGAGGGCAAATCTTGTGAAAATGTTAGTATTTTGCCCTGTAAAAGGCGGGGCGTGGAGAAAAAGAATAAGGTTTGGATAGAAGGAAAAAGAATTTGAATAGTATTCTGAGCAAAAGAGCCAGAAGGAAGTCGTACATATTTCAGAGAGACAGATTGGGCAAAGAAGCCTGGCAAAGAAAATCTTTGTAGCAAAGCTGTTAAAATGGCATTGTCTTAGAGTGCTAAAACAACTCTGCTTTCTTGCATTTCTCTGCGTGAGTTAACTTGACCCCAAGCCATTGTTTCCTATGGAAGTGGAATAACTTGATAGGCAGTGTGAGGCAACATTATTTCAAGTCTTTCAGCATTGCTTCCTGTAACCAAAAAAGTAAGCATGGACGTCAGCATGTAAACAGGATGCTCAGCTGTAAATTAGAGCAAGATGTAGCATGTTCTACATTCATCTTTTCCAAAAATAATTCCGCTTTAGTAAATAAGACATTCTGTATGTGTATCCTACTTTAACACATTTCAGATTGCTGTCAACAAACTGTAGGATTTTAGTAGAAGGTGTTTGCTAAATAACAAGTAAGGCAAACTGGATTTACTAAATCAGACCTTCTCTGTTTTTGTTGCTAAACTTTTGTATGAAATATGCCTTTTCCGTATTTGGATAAATGGTACTAGGGATTTACTGTTCTATTTGTGAATGTGGCTGTTCTTATAGAGCAGTCTTATGGTTGAGATACTGGGATGAACAGGAAGTGGGTGTTCTAGTTCTAGCACTGTATTATTGTTGGGTGTTTTTGCTTTTTTAAAAAATACATTTTGGCAAGTAGGGCTGGGGTTTTTTTGAACCTGATTCTCCGCACACACCCCCCCAATGTGAGCTCTTTGGTTTCCAGATAAAACTGCTGCAGTTTCTCTTGGAACTCATAATTTGGACATATAGAGCTGCATCTCATAAAATAAACCATAGTTCCCATGGTGTGCTGCATTGACTGAGTACGGGGAAACTGTGATACATTTGGCTCTATGGGAGACCTGACAGCAGCCTTTCTGTGCCTTTGAGGAGGTTATCGAGAAGACAGAGCCAAGCTCTTTACAGCAGTGCATGGCAGGAAGCTGAGAGGCAATGGATGTAAACTGGAATTACAGAGGTTTAGGTTGGATTTAAGGGAAAAACTTTCTCATCATTAGGCTAGTCGAGCAGATTTTGGCCAGAGAGGTTGTATAATCTCCATCTGTGGACATTTTTCAAAACCTGATTGGGTAAAGCTCTGAGAACTATGGCAGACAGACAGCAGTTTTGGATCATAATCTAACATTTTTTGTCAAACCTGGTGCACCTGTATAAACTTCTTTTCAACGTATGTGGGTATAGTAGCAGGCAAAGCAAATTATAACCCAGGAGCCTGGGGGATTTTTTCTCTTGACTTTCCAGTGAAGGTGATGTTCTTAACATTATATAGCAGGAATATAGTAGGTACAATGCAACATGGCGACTTCCTGACTCCTTAAATGTCAGATCCAGTTTACATAAACTACACTTGAGAGAATTTCCAAAATCCTGTTCTCATTAGACTGTTGAAAGCTAAGTGAGAACTTATTCTTGACAATAAAGGTTAGGAATAGGACAAATAAACCATCTTTATTTTTTCCTTATCCAGATACGGCATATTTTGTAACTCGCATCACGACTGCTGTAGAGGTACGGTGTCTGGTATCAGCAGTGAGTGATGTTCAAAGTGTGTAAGGCAAGTTGTAAATATAAGGGAAAGTGTTAATGGAAAAAGGGCTTGAACTCTTTCTCCCTCAACGCATACACACTTTCTGTTCATGCTACAGTTATAAGCCAGTCAGCTTACTGCACCTGTTTGCCTCTCAACTAGCCTTTAGCTGCAGGTAGAGGAAAGTGAGGAGGCAAAATTAATGGGCTACAAAGGCTTGTTTCTTTCCTTTTCAGATGTATGTGCATATCATTGCTAACACGATGTACTTAAGAGCTTGTGGTCAGTCTCAGCATAGCTAGTTACAGTGAGACCAGATGAACAGGGTCTTTGATATTGGTTTACCTTGGTTGGTATCTTGGTCTGCACCAATAAGTGCAGATACATCTGAAGAGTGGGTGATTTCCCACTTCTAGCAATGTCAGTGCTGCACTTGCCCCTGTAGCAGAGATCTTGTGGATTTAAATATCCAGGTGGCGATACTTGGTGAAAGTCATACCTTAACAGGTTTAATTCATGCTGCGGCTGTTCATTTTGATGCTGGATGTGACTTTAGCATAGGAAGTGTTTCAAAATGAAAATATTTGTCCAAGGATGTTTCTCGTTCAAGTCTATGAATAAGGAGAGGAGGGGGACCTAAAGGAGCAGCTACCAGCTGTTAATGGTGTTCTACTGATGTGAGTCTATTTTAAGTGATAGACCATTGAGAACAATGATGATGCTTTCAGCCCAGATTGTACCCTTTCGAGCAGTCAGGCAGTCTGTAGAATGGCTTTGGCCATGTGCTATCTTCATCTTAAGAATCATACTCTAGGCTGCTGAAGAATATTGCACTAGTAGCTAAAAACTGGGCACTGTGCATGTCAAACATCTCACTTTTTGGTGCTGAATTTTGTTCTCTGTCTGCTGTATATTCTATTTCTCTGGGTATATTCTTAAATGCAGTTCTGATTTGGCAAAAAATGGCAAGGAAACCCAAAAAACACGGGGTATGAGACTGTCCAGTAATAGGCAAGGATCAGAAAAAGTTCTATCGATCTCTTAAAGACTAGTATCAAACCTCTGTTATCTTTACCCAGTTTATATATGTTCTGCACTCCCTGCTTTAAGCTTTCTATTCCAAGAACGTTGTTCCTTAGCTGGGTGGGGCTTCGGGCATCTCTGCTTACTGTGTGCTCCAAGATGATATTATGGACCCTTCAGTATGAAAATTGGCATGTAACTTGCAGCTTAAAATAAAGACAGATTTTTGACATTCCAATTCCTGATTCAAGGGTGCTCTGATCACTCAGTAGCTTTTAATTAGAGGGAGAGCCTCTAGTTAGCAGTGTAATGTTCAAGAATAGTGCTGCATTTTTTATCAGTAGTTTTTCCCCACACTATAGAAAAAATCAAGATGTAGCACTACAGAGGAAGCCAGTGACACTTCATGTTCTGTCAAAGATGTAAGTGGTTAGATGGGGGAAGAGGCTAAAGAACAGTATAAAACCTCAATTTCAGTTAATTAGTATAACTATCTGTTTGCAACACTTAGCACTAATGCTCTGTTAGAGGATATCCCCACAAGCAACTAAGCTGCAATACAGTACTCTGTTACCCATGCCCCAAACTTTGCTGGTTACAGAGTCGCAGGAGCTCTGTGTGAAAGGCAATGAAGGTCAGACCGCATGAATATTATCGTGTCATCTGAATTCTAGGTACTATGTGAAAAGGAATGAAGATGTCTGGAAGTAAAGAGTGTATTGCTCTAAAACATTTAAAGTGGAAAAGAAAACGGGCTGTACTCTGCCATTCTTAAAATGTAAGAGGTAAAAAATTAAAATATAGGATGCATTTTATTTTTTGTATTTTTATGGGCAACAACAGTACAATTCTTAGTCTGTTACACAGTCAGCCTTTTGGCATGCCACAAAGTCAGACTAACTGCTGAAATCATAAATATCCACAGCTTCAAGCTGGTTGCTAAAGTTATCCTACTAAATCTTTATAAAAAGTAAAAAAAAAAAATATAGCTTCCTCTTCCCAAATTCTCTTCTAATTACATTGTTGTTCTAATAAAGTGATTAGACCTCCTTCTCCCAGCTAGGGATGCTGCTAAATGAAGTTGAAATACCCATCTTGCTGGGATTATCCTTCAGGCACAATTTAAATGACCCACCAGCAAATATATCTGCTTTAACTTGACATTTGTTGTCCTTGCTGCTTTCTCCTACTAGTTCTGTAAGAGAGACTAATTTTTCCCTTGGAGTCATGAATAGCATTAAAAAAAAAAAAAAAATCTGTCTTTATTCTTACAAATTACATTCTTGTTGATGAGCCCTCCACTTTCTTTCACTTATGAACCTTAAATTGTATGCTGCTTTGACAGCATTTTTATCCTTGCAAGTATCCAGCTACACCATCACACTTCAAAAAACTGACTGTTCAGAGCCAAAGTGTTGTCTTGCTCCATGCACTGGTGCTCAGTATGAAAGTG
This sequence comes from Pygoscelis adeliae, assembly GCF_000699105.1. NCBI lineage: Eukaryota > Metazoa > Chordata > Aves > Sphenisciformes > Spheniscidae > Pygoscelis > Pygoscelis adeliae. Next base: position 3,277,344 of record NW_008824049.1, read on the forward strand.
AACCAGACCAATGAAAAGCTATTTATTATATGATGGCATCTTCAGGCCTGTGTTAGTTTGAAAAGGTCTTTTATTCTACTTAGGTTCCTACCTTAGCAGTCTGCACGTTGTGTTTTGCTTAAAAGCTAATTTAATCACCCTTAGTTTTAAAAGCTTTGGCCACAGGGAGTAAAACTGTTAATATCCCAAGACGATACCAACTGAAATGAGAATCAATGAAAATACTAAACCAGCCCTTCTGCCATCTGATAAGAGCTACTGAAGCAGTGCTACCTCTCGCATGGTCTTTTCTGGATCCCTCTTGCTTCCCTGTACTTCAGCTCTTTTTCTCATTTTATTCAGGCTAGTGTCTCCGGTTACTGCTCGCTACTTCTCCCTTTGCTCAGCATTTAACAAAAAAGCAAGATTTTCCTATAAAATTGGCATGTATTCCTCTTCACCAATCTCAGATATGGATTTGTTTATCCTGATTAGAATTAAAGCCTGTGCACTGCCAGAACTAGTGTGAAGAGATCAAGTGGGATTCAGTCATGTGTGTTCATTTAAATTGCAATCACAGAAGTGTTTGAAATTAAAAGGTTTAATAACATATTCTTTACACTGGCCTGCATTAGGACAAGTAAACTGGGCACCAGCTATGCTTTAAGGAAAACCTAAGCCGTGGACAAACCACCCCCTCCAATTTATCCACTTTAATCTGGGTTGGGTTTTTTATTGGCATGACTTTACTTTTGCTATATGCAACAAATGGGTAGCACTGGTAGAAGCAGGTAAGATTTTGATGAAATTGTGGTGCCCTATTAGGCTTGCAATTATCTTTTAGTGTTTGAACTATTTGACTCCCTTTATTACAGTTTGCTTAGGTATGTATCTGGAAAACAATGAAGAATTTCAGCTACTGAATTACAGAACAAACTTTACTGCATGGATTTCATACCAGCTGGTGTAAATGTTTTCCCTGTAAAGCTATATTGTGACAGGGTATTAACAGACATCATCTGGTCCATGTCAATCACCTGAAGCTACCTTTGAAATCAGTTAGGCAGTTCACTGCTCTCTTCCATTCTTGTACCTTATGTAGTCTTTTATGTCAATGCAAACGAAATAAAATACATTCAAACACTGGGTTTCAGCTTTTTTTTTAAGCTAACAGAAGGTTAGGTTTAATCATGAGACTAGGTACAGATTTAAATGGAGGCTTCACGAATGCTCTTACACAGAGGAATTCTATGTAACAGAACCTGCTCTGCTATGGGTATAGTGCAGAAAGGGCAGAAAATACAATGGAAACAGCAAAGAGGGTATAGCGCTCAGGTATTCTCCAGGCATTTTAGACACTTAGATCTGAATTATGACAGGCACAGGCCTCCTGACAGCAACAGAATAAGGACTATGCAAACTCTCGCGAGCATAATCTGGCGCAAGTACAAGGAAACAATCCTAGTGCGGTGTGACAGACTTGCCCTGCTGTAGATAATGCTTCTCTGTGAATCTAAAAGCTATGAGGTCCTGGAATGGAAGCAGGTTTTGACCCATTAATCTTCACTTGGCTCTGTAGTGAAAGTAAACTATACCAAGGACTTGCAATGCAAGCCATAAGTTTGATTCCTCTGCCTGGGCTCAGCACAGTATTGACAGGTTCTGTTGCATCCATAGGAGGACTAGTGACTTGAGTTGCAGCTTCCCAACAGGTACACAGGGGCCTGAGTCTAACTCTGTCACTACTGCTAGAGTACAGTTTTGCTATAATTATGGCTTTGTAAATGATATTTCATTTTTTTCACACCAGTCCCCTGGTGAGTTAAAATGGAAATGTCCTTGATTCTGTTGATGTATGTGAAAACTGTAGTATCGTTTTATCAGGTTTGGATTTAATTAGCCTGCTTCAGGGAGAGGCTTAACATAGCAAGTATAGCCCCTATTTAAGTGTACCCAGTATTGTATAATAGGGGAGTTTGTGCCAAACAAACAGCTGGGCCCTGCCCGGAAGAGCTTATGTTCTGGTGGCACAAACAAAAATACACAATAAATACAAACACAGAACAGCATGTGGCCATTGCAGTTGGTATTAAATAGAAAGAAATTAAATTCCTCTGTTTCTGCGACTTGTTTCTGCAATCAAAGTGCCCTGGAATTATGATAACTTGTTACTGTTTCTTTGTATAGACTCTCTCTCGATACCCTCTCCTTCTAAACATAGCTCCTGTTCCAATATTCTGAATATTCCGCAGATACCTTCTTATAACTTGCACCATCTTTCCCTGTTTTAGAATTTCTTGTGATAATTTTGCTTCCAAGTTATAGTATCTCTCCACCACTGATGTTCCATATGGTCACTTCATTCACATAGTTCATTTAATTAGATTCCTCTATAGGGAAGCACTGCACTGGGCACAGGCTCCAGTGACTCTCCTGGTGGATCACTGGGCAAGGCTTCCACTCATTAGGACTTTGATTGGAATGTGGGTTTAGTTATTTAAATAGTTATGAAAAATAATCACAAACCACATTAAGAAAGCAGTGTTAGATATCTTTTTGAAAACCTTAAAGCAAGTGTAAAGAGGTGTCTAGAAGCTAGTTAGGCTTACATTTGATTTAAAGAAAGATTTCTTCCTATTTGTAAGCAACAGTAAAAACCGTTTCATTCATAACTTATTCATTATTGTCTTACTCCTCTGACAGCAAACTTGTTGGGATGAATCCTTCCCACATTGTGTAGGCTTTTTTTGTGTCTTGTCAGAGATAAAGTGATTGTGTGGAAAATGATAATAGGGATCTGTAATTACTTGTGACTGGTCAGCATATCTGACATTGTTTCCTGGTATCCACTGATACGTCTAGGAGGTAAGAGCAAAACAGACTATTTCCTCTGCAGGTACAGTATATATTTTATGTTCAAGATGCTGCTTGCCACCAGGTTTTGGGCAGGATTGCTATGCCACAGTGTGAAAATATTAGTAAAAACAATGCATGTCTGGGGACCAGTCTGTTAAATGTTTCTATCTTTCAAGTTGGTACAGTATGAGTAAAGAGGAGCCCTGTGAGATGGAGAGCTCTTTCAGATGTCAGTCCTCCAATTAACTCTCTAAGGGTAAATCAGAGCATCTTTGAGAAAAGGCCATCTATCTTTTCCTTCTAATATGAGTGGTGACAATATAATTCTCTCTTTCTGGGAGAAGTTTGTTGTCTTGATTCAAAAGTACTGGGGTATGCGGAATCAGAACTGGGCCCTGTAGCAGGTTTCATTATTTTAAGCTGAGCATTTATATATGAGATTTTAAAGTTTCTGAGAAGTTTTAAAAATGGTGAACTAGTCTAAATAAGGCTGAGGTCTTGGAGCTCAAGTAACTACAAACAAGCTTTCAAATCTACCACTAACCCTCAGAACTACCTCTATCTGAAAAGCTTAAATGAAATACTGTTCTCTGGAGAGTAAGAGGATAATATTTAGTTTAACTGCACTTTATTTGGTACTTCACAAAATGATCAGTTGTAGGACAATCATTAAAATCATAGACTATAAGTTACTGTCCTTTGAAGTAAATTATACGTTGCAAGATCTGTGAGTCTTTGTCTTTTATCACACCAAATGGAACGTGTCTAAGCCACTGGGGTGTTTTTAGGTCGTCCCTTATTTTGCTAGGCCTGCTGCTTTTAAGTAAAATGTTTTGATTTAACAAAGAATAAAAACTCTTATGTTTGTGTTGGTTTAAATATTGCTGTTTTGTTTAAGTATCTTTGCTTGCTAAGTACTGACTATAATGCAGCTCCTGATGAACTCAACCAATCAAGTAATTAAGGGTTGTCTCCTTCCTCTTCTCCTCACAATCTCCTTCAGCCGTTACCTCTTTTGTTCAAAAACAACTGGAGGTCAGGTTATGTGAAGAAACCCCATGATGAGCTAAATGATCAAGCCCCAGAAAAGCCTGAAGCACTAAAGTCTGTAGTGTTCCTCCTCTATTTGGAACAAATTACCTATCCAAGCTTCAAACCTCAATGGGGGTGAATATAAATTGTTTTTTACTTAGTCTTAATGTTGTGTTTGCTGCCCTACCTGTGCTCTGAGTATTTGCTGTAAGTGTAAGCCCTGCAGGTTTCCAAATGACCACTTGCAATGCCCTATCTTCTGTTCCTGTTCTAGTTTTATTGTGTTAGCCATCCTAGATAAGAAGCCGAATGCTGTGTTGAACATGAGGTGGAGAAACCTGGAGGGGGGGAGGGAAGTCTGTCTGGAGAATAGCAATGCATGTATTTCATGGTAAAAAGGCATAAGAGGATCTGAAACTGGCAGGCTTTGGTGAAAAATTGGATAGTTAAAGAGGCTATATTCTATAAGCAAGATTAAAGGAAATTAAATTGGAGGATTAAGGCTCAGGTTCTGCACTCTCATTTTCTGTTTCAATTCACAAACACCTTCTAAAACCCACCACTGAAGTGATTATTCTTTAAATAATTAAAAAAGTAGGAGGCAGGTTTTCTTCTCCATAATCTGTGGTTCTAAGCTTCATCATAGGAACTGTTTCTCTTGTGAAATGAATTCGAGTGTTGTGGAGACCTGCTTATTAGAGATCTTGATTATATTCACTCATTTACATCTCTTTAATGAGTTGGTCTATGAACGTCTTGAAATGTACACCCTGAACTGTTTTAATAAATTAAAATTACCTGTTAGAACCCCAAATCTCGATCTTATCAAGTCAGTGACAAAATAACTTGCTTCTGGTACTGCATGAAAATGTCCATAACAGCCTCAAGGACTTTAGGGCAATCCATGGTACTTCCCCTGTTTCTCAGTTCTAAAATGGCAAAATTTTGTAATTAACAGTTACATTATGGGCATTGTTTAATAGGAAATAATTTTTTGAAAGACAGTGTCTGGGGCCAGTGTGGGGATGGGAGTGATTCTTCAGTAAATCATCTTGTTCTCTTTAATATTCTTATAATCTGAAAGGAGAATGGAGGAGGACACAGTTGGAAGGGGGGGGGAGGAGGAGACTATTTTTGTTTTCACTTATTGATTTGCAATTATTTTTTTTTAATTGGAATCAATTTTTTTTTAGTAAAAGCTGTATCTAGAGTTATTTCCTTGTACTCATAACTGCTGTGTATCCTGGGCAGCTATCAGAAGCCAAAAACTTCCAGAGTGGGTCCTGTGGTCCATAAAAACTACAAGCTTTGAACACTTCAAAAAAATACTATAAACTATACACAGACTCTGGGGAATTATGCTTTGCAGCTTAGGATATGGTTTTCCTGAGTAGGAGGGAAAAGGCTGAGCAAGTCCATTGCAGGCAT
>NW_008824049.1:3282655-3286850 GCF_000699105.1 Pygoscelis adeliae
TTCCATTTCATTTCAATAGATATATTTCAAAGTTAAAAGAAAATGTGAAAGTTCTATTAAGTAGGGAGTCGTCTCCTTTACAGAAAAATTCTGCTCTAGTTTAAGCTTGGACAAAATCAGAATCACCTGCTTTTACTTTGTAAAAGCACTTTGTAAGGCATAGATCAAGGAATAAAAAGAAACTCAAAAAAAATGAACCACACTTCTTTCGCATCGCTATGCACTACTTAAACAGTAGTTCAACATGAATTAGACATTCTTCCAATTGCATAAAGCATATGTGCTTAAATGCCTTTTTGAGGAGGTATTTTACTGCTTATGGGATAATGAATAACCAATGGAGTTGTCTAAGTATGTTGCATTACTTTTGTTTAGTTATCCTTTCCTATGTACTTGGGGAAGCCATGCTAGCCTTCTAGGCCTAATTTTGTAATCTTTTCACTTTCATAATGCTGTACAGCTCAATGCTCCTACTGGCCTCAGTGGATCATAGCACTTCATTGTATAGTGGGTAGAAACATACACTGAGTAAAATTGGAGTTACATTAGGTGGTGCATTGAGGCAGGTGTGTTCAATGCTTAGGATGATTGATACATAAACAGCAGCTCTAGCAAGTTTATATGATCCATTTAATGTCTTCATTCTTTAGAAGCTATTGCTATTAGCAGACTTTAGAGATAGATAGCACTCATTTTTGTTGGTATGTAGTGTACTTTTCCAAATTCATTATTTAAAAGGTCATTATCCGAGGTTGCTAGGTCTAAAATGACCACTCTTGGCAGCAGTTTCAACTGTCTGTTCATTTCATTAATTTTCTTGCTGAATCATGGGTTAGCTCTGTAAAATACATATATCCAATAAATTCTTCAGTATAAAAAGCAGAGACTGCTCATAAAAAGGAACTTTAGACCTTCAAACTATATTTGGCAGATGCTTTTAATGGTATTTAATTTTGTGTTTCCCCAGGTGGGGTTTGTTATTTAAATGGGTGGTGACTTTAGCCTATGCAAGGAAGAAAGACTTGACTTGTAGACATGCCTACAAGTCTTGGTCTCAGTAGCTTCGCTTCCTTGATTAAATACCGCAGCAGTGAACGATAAGGGCCAGGACTGTAGGTCCCTTTCAGACCTTTAAAATGACAGTTTGAAAGCCCTCCTTCTCCTGCAGTGGAATAAACAGTCCTGCCAACTACAGTGATCCGTGTCCTCAAACAAAGACTTGAGAACATTACCCTTCATAGTGGCAGTCCATAAACGTGTGAACTAGGTAGATTTTTTTATTGTTCATAGGCTGAACTCTTTTAAAAATGAGATTTTTATTAGTACCTCTAATATGACCCGAAAAGGCAGTGTCTTAACCAGCAAGTGCTAACAGGGCCACAAGATGGCACTTTTGCTTCATGTAACTGCTAAAGCTCAATCACTTAGCAGGCTGGTAAAAAAAAAAAACACCCAACAAACCAAAAAAGAAACAAACAAACCCAACTTTAACCTACAGAAGAAAAGCAAGCTTATTCTTGTGAACAGCAATTTAAAGTCAGTAGTTAAAAACATCAAATGGATTCCTTTCAACCTAGTCTTTTTGTAAAGCAGAAACTTACTTTCTGCCTTAAACAGTATCTCAAGACTGACAATGTCAGTAAAGTCTCTTTAAGCTTAACATTCAACTTCTCCATGTTTCCATGAATATTTCCAAATTACCTGAGACACTTTTGATAAGGCAAGATGCATGTAAATACTCAAGTGTTCTATGGATATACTATTTTTATGCGCTATTACCTGTCAGAAAAGTTTTATAGAAGGTTTAAGTTTGTATTTGATTGTCTTGCATGTTCTTTTCACATTGTTCTTGCATGTTCATGTCACATTAAGTTTTTTGCCAGATGTAATTGCTTTGAGGTTTTTTTCTTCATAGTGTAAACCTATTTCAGTTTTCCTGAATGTTGGGGCATCACTTGCTTTTTTTTGTGACTCACTTCTGGAGTGTGTGATCCTGATTAATTTTAAAAAAAATTTTCATTTGCTTGCCAGCTGACTCAAATTTCTCCTTTTGGCTAAACCTCTGTATTGTGGAAAGTGAACACTTGCTTCTCCCACTGCCTGTAATCAAGCCAATCCCTGGCAAAAAATGTTGGGGGAAGGGAGGAACTATTAGAAGGGCAGCAGGAAGACAAGGGTTTGGGCAGCAAAGCTAACCTGGTTTTAGCAAAAGGGTAATGAAATTTTAGACTTTAGTGACTTTTTGCTATTGCTCAGTGTAAGTAAGAGGCCTGTCCAGGAACTTTTGACTAAGAAGCAGCAGAGGCACAAGACTCCAAACAGCTTTCTGTTTATCTAATGCATTTGGACCCTTGTGTGAAAGCATGAGGAGTCATGGCTGGCGCACTGATCTGCCGCTGGAGACAATTTCTCTGTTGCAGTGGTAGCTCACACTTTTGCCATATTCTGGACTATCTAAAAGTGGTTCACTGCTGAAGCAAGGAAATGCAGAACTCTGGTGGTAGAAAATCTGTTTTGAACTTAAGTCTCAGCCTTTCACATGGAATGGGCACAATTGGCTTAAGCTACGTGGCACAAAAAACTCAAGTCTGTACTTATGGTGTGACTAACAAAACCAGTACATAGCCATGGCTCTAACCAACAGATGGTCTAGAAAAGAGAAGAATGTAGGAAGGAGCAGAGTTTTGTAACATGTTCTTGCAGGAGAAGAGAAAATTGTGAATAAAAACTGACAAATCATGCTTTGAGTAAATTTATTTGTACACCTAAATGCGTCATAGATTTCTGTTCCATTGGGCAAGAAAAGTATGCCTCCTGTTGCGGCTGTTTTGCTTCTGCTTAATGTTGGAAAAACTGCTTTATTAATGAGGATTGTAGATTAGTTCACCTGCTTTTCAGTGATTGCATTGCTCTATGCTTTCTGAAATTGCTTTCAGAGCTATAGCAGTCCAACCAGACTTTCCCATTAATGCTTTATTAGCAGAAGGTACTTCTGTTATAAATGCCTGAAATTTGCTTTTCTGTCTGCTAGTATGTGTACCATATGCATGGAAGACTTTTGAAAGACTTTGTTTTCTGCCTTCTCTGCAGTAGCTGTTGTGTTAAGATGCCTTTTTTTTTTAATAGTAGTTCTTATCATCCAGTAAGGAGAACATCTTAATTGCTCTCTTTTTGTTTTTTTTTTTTTCTTCCCCTCCCATGGGGAGGGATATGTCATAAATGTCCTTCTGGGAAATGCTTCTTGACACATTTCCCCGTTTCAAAAGGAACATTTCTATTGCTAATTCTCTTAGGGTAAACAATACTAACCCTGACTTCAGACAGTGAAATTTAACAGGCTGTTACTTTTCCTGCCTTTGTTGAAGACAGCTGAGCTCTGTAGCTTGTGTGGTAGCATCCAGGATTACAGGACAAATTGTAGATTTAGGACAGAATGAACAGCAAAATGCTTCCAAGCAGAACTAAGTCATTAATCTGTAGTGAGGAAATTCCCTTCTATAAGGAGACAGTATTGTACTGGGACTTCATTCAAGATCAAAGTTTACGTATGGACACCAAGAGGCTTTGTGAAAGCAGTATAATTACAGTAGTTCAGACACCTATAAAACTGAGCACTCATGTTGTTCGATCCTGCTGGTATTTGTCAGACGTGTGACCATGGTTCTCAGACGTTCACTCCCACACGGCTGTGCTGGGAAAACCTGTGGGTCCTGGCTGGCTCTGGGTGCACTTGACTAGAAGCTCATCTCCCCTCCCAGGTGGTGGGTCTGTGCGTATAGAGTATGTTAGCATGCAACTTCTATATGCACAAACCCCTGCATATCCCGAACTATCACCAAAAAGCCTTAAAACAAGGCTCGAACACCACCGTATCTGTCAAATGTTATGAATCTAGATCATGAGGCAGGGAAAATCCTCTCATCCTGCAGGAGCTCCAGCTGCAGGTTCTGCTGCCTGAATGTAGGTAATGGCCTCACCGGTAACCCGCACAACCTGTTGTCACGCCGTGTGGAAAGCTTTCTACAATTTTCCTCTCCCCACGTTCCTCGGGACCATGGTGCCGCTCGCCTCTTCTGCGTCGGCCCTGGCTGAGTGGGGGGGTTAGGGAGGCCTCGGGCAGGGCAGGCCCGGTCGCTCACGGCGGCGGGAGCAGCTTCCCCGCGCAGGTAGGGAGCCCCCGTGGTGGGCAAGCCCC
>NW_008824049.1:3287287-3290025 GCF_000699105.1 Pygoscelis adeliae
TTTCTAAAAGTAACTCTGAACTCGGTAAAAAAGTAGCTCCGAGCCACCTTGGCGGGCTCGGTTGCCGCTCCTCCCTCCCCGCGGTGAGGTGAGGTGAGCGGGGAACCGCGTCCCTCCGCGCGGCGCTCGGCAGGCGCGGGCGCGGGTTGCTCCGGCGCTGCCGTCCGCCTATGAACGGGGATTCACGCCGCACGGGAACGTAGTGTCTTTAAGTCAGGACGATTTCTCTCTCCTGGCTGGTAGGAGGTCCTGGCTTGAGTACGCTGCAAGTTGCAATGTAACAGGTAAATCTGCGTTGCACATGTGTCCTGCGTAGGTGCGATTAGCTGCATTCTCCTGCTCTTTTTCCATTCTTCTGAGTTACGGCGTTGAATTACTCAGAGTATTTTATTATTTGCTTTCTGTTCACTTACCTAGTTTGAAAAATTGGACACAAGCGTTGTCTCGGCTAGATTTAGAAACTGAATTATGTGTTAGCTCCTTAAAGCTTTTAAATATTAAAAAAGCAACCCCAAAACATAGTGATATGTGACATCTTAAAAACTTTCTGGAAACCATCAAAACAATGAACTGGATGATGACATGCTTTGCCCTCCTTCATTTTGTATATGCTCAGGTTACGTGGAACACAAATGAGTAACTTCACTGGTTTCAGTGTAGGATAACATTGTAGTCCTGCTGTGTGATCCACAGTGTCTTTGGTTTCTCCATTCATGTAGAGCTCCTCGACGTTGGTAAATTTCTGTACGGTGAGTCTCCCTTAACTGAGATGGCCTCAAAATTGTAATTAAAATCTACTCTATAAAGGTTATGGAGTTGACACTTGCAAACAGTGCTGAAGCATCTTGCTGACTCCAGCTGAAATTTGCAGCATTGTTGCTGAGTCATCTGGACAGAAATATTCAGGGAAGAAATAATTTAGATTTTACTCTAATACGAACAGCCCATTTCATGTCGGTTTATTTATTACTTGGTACGTATTTCTTGCATTTACAGGCAAATTTATTTGTTCAGTGGTTAGCATATGGAAAGCATTAGATGACTGAAACTGTAACGATGCCAAAGTCCTGTGTATCAAGCAATGCTATATATATTTATAGAACCTTAATCTAAAGAGCTGTCGTATGAGTCCCAGTGCATCCGTAATCCAGCATTTATCTCCAGTATCACCAAAGACTACAGAATATCTTCTGAATTTTGGTCTTGTACATTCTTAGTAGGTGTATGATAATTGTATGATAATCTACCAAAAAGTTAATCACCTGAAACAAGCCAAAGACTGATATTTTGTAGCAGACCTTTTGCAGTTTTTTACAGCTGGAATTTTTAAATTAAAAGCTGTAGAGCTATACACACAACATTTTCTTAAAAAATAAAAAATCCTGCAGAAAACCACTTTTCTCCAAGTTTCATCAGGTTTTTCTTGTTCTAAATGTCTATCTAAACTTTGCAAATTTTTTTTCACATCCTTAAAGTAAAAACAGTTTTACATTGTTGAAGATGTTAGCTGAGACAATATTAATAGGCCTAATTGCTCGATAATGAAGCAATACTTCTGTTTGTGCTAATGGGAGGCTATTTTGTTTGCTCTGAAGAGTTGGGTCCAGGTTGTTTATCTAAAGCAGAAAAAAGGATTAAGTGGTAAAAATATCAGAATTGTTTAAGTCAATAAAAAGATGCTCATGGTTCATATGAGTGTCACAAGCTGCAGATTTTTTGTGGTAGCAGCTCCCAATAACCATGCTGAATCATATGACTTCCCGCTCTGTTAATCTTCGTAGCTGAAGTCTTAGCTTGTCACTTGCTGTGGTACATACCTGCGTTATTTTTTCCCCTTCTTAAATAACCTCAGGGTATGAATACAAACTAGACAAAAATAGACCTTTAAAGTGCTTTTTCTCCCCCTTAATAAACAGATTTATTTCAGAAGAGTAGTTCTTAGTGATGCACGTGTAACCCTCCAGGGAATGCGTGCTGTAGATCTTCATTATGGTTAATCTGTCAAATAGACATCTTCTAGATCCTCAAACTTTTTCACTGGTTCTGGAGCTCCTACTCTAAATGTACTTTCGTTGGCTGAGATAGCGTTCCTGCAGTACGATGTATTTCTTTGGTATAGAATCAGTGCTTAGGCTGTTATGTGTGTGGGTTTTTGATTTTTTTTTTTTTCCCCTCCACTGTGACATTTGCTTTGGTGTTTAAGCACATGCATCTATAAATATACATATATTTATAAATGTGTTTATTAGGAGAATGCAATGTAATGTGAGGAAATCATTGATAGATGGCTCTGAATTAGTGATAAAACTTAGAACTGGGATCCTGTAAGTCGCCTTCCTGTGCAGATCAGTCTTTGGTTTGCTGATTTGTAAAACAAGGGTCATAATACTTTCCTGAAGATAGCTGTAATTAATCCAATTATGAAATAGAGGCGCTATCTCCAGCTGTGAGATACAGAACAGATACTGAATGTCTGTTTTTTTTGGGGGGCAGAGTTGTTTCTTTTTCCTGCCTTGCCAGAGATACAGTGGTTCTTGTTTTCACTGGGGTTTGACTTTTGTTGTGTGTTTGATCTGTTGGAAGAAGTAGCTTTCTGGGACTATTTTTGCTTGATTCCTTGACTTGTCTCAGCATAAACTGGTAACTGGTGTCAGAAATGTCAGTCAAATTTGTTCTAATACTATATGCCAGAACCTTCTATTAGGTGGCTGTGTACAGAACCTCCTCCCACCCACCCC
>NW_008824049.1:3290055-3293185 GCF_000699105.1 Pygoscelis adeliae
CAATCCAGCAGCCACTGGGTCTGTGTATGGACTGCCAATAGCAGGAATTGCAGGACAGTTTCGTGTTGGTGTGAGGAAATGGACTTTTATGGATATGAAGTCTTGCGCTTGCACTTCCATGGAATGTGCACCACAGCTTAGTTCACAAGACTGCTATGTTGGCTACCCATTTCTGCTGTAAAACTGCTTTGTTGATGTTTGTATTTTTGTTTGGACCTCCTGTATTATAAATTTCTGAAACTTACGTATGTGTTCTTTTGATTGCAAACAAAACTTCTTTGAATCAAAATCTTCTAGGCATGATGTCTCTCCTCTCCTTCTGTCCACCTATGTTTCCCCTTCCAAATGCTTGGGTAAGACTGCTAGAGCAGTAAAGTTAAGTACTTGTTTTTGTTCCTGACTTCTGTGGTTGCGTGTTGTCTTTGTGTGTGGGTTTTTTTTTTTTTTATTTTGTGTGTGTGGTTTTGTTTTTTTTTTTTTAAATTCAGTACTGGTTTTAGATTCAGAAGTTTTAGATTTCCAGAGCATGTCAGCATAAAAAAATCACATCAACACAGCTATACTGTTTAACACAGGGGAAAAAACCCCCGATTGCACTCCCACCATGCACTTAAGTCGTGAAGTGAGGAGAAGAAACATTTTCCTCTCTCCTGTTTTTCCCTCTAACTTTCTTTCTTTAAAATTTTCATATTCCTTAACTGCATTGCTGAAGTGGTTGAGAGTCGAAATTTGACATGGAAATTGCCTCCATTGAGAAGTAACTCTGACTGAGTTATGATCAGTTGAAAACAATGCACTCTCTTCTTGGAGCCTTAGCAACATGTACATTAAAGCACTTTGTTTCTCCTCAAATATGCATCTGCTGGTTCTGTCAGTTGTGTATGCTTGGTTAACATCACTGTGCAGGGAAGTAGGAAAAGGTCATCATTCACTCTACAATAACTATATGGTTCCTATAAAGCAAAAATCAAGTACAGCTCTTACAGCCCAGGCTGAGTGCAGAAGAGCAGTTATTTTCTATGAGCCATCCACTAGCCATGGGATCTGTTGGTCAGCTGGGATCTAGCAGGGAAAAAAATGTTAAGACTTGAATGTCTGAAAACATAGTCAAGAAGTAATCAGATAAAGGTTCATGAACGGTGTTTGTTCTGGTTTCTTGTACAAACGTGCTTGCAGTTCTGTGTGAATATCTGAGAAGCACAGAATATCTACAGGAGCTGAATAAAAGTGAGAATATGCTATTATTTATTATTGATCTATTACTTGTTGAAGATCGATATCCTGACTTCATTGACATTGGTTGTTGACCTCAGTAAGCCTTGACTTTTAACTCAGACTAGTTAACTCTAAACTCTCTATACTAGTAAGTGCAGCATTCCTCCTTTATACAGAGCCAAAGGATTCAGCCATCATACCATTCTTCTGTAGTTTCTGCTTGAAAATCAGAGGGAAATGCCACCCAAGCATATGCATGTAGGGAGAGGGAAATATATGTGTCATCTGGGAGGTTGAATTGGTAGGATCATTGGGTCTGTTCCCTTGTTCTCTTCATTGTTGTTTTTGAGCTTCACAGCTAACTATTTTCCATGTAAATATGGATTGATTTATGGGAAATCTTGAGAGAAATGTTGAATATGATCCAAGCTATGTATGACTGAGCAGAAAACGTACAACAGTTTAGGTGTTCATACTTCAAGGAGGACGTTAAAGTCAAAGAGAATTCAGAGAAGAACTGTAAGAATGAATAAGGGTTGAAAATAGCTCCTGAGGAAGAGATTCCAAGAGCTTAATATGTTAAATATTATCAAAGAGAAAGGCAAGGATGGACTTGATTGCAATGTTTAAGTGTGTGCATTGTGAACAGAAATTCTATAATGAAGCAGAAAATGATGGTATAACAAGATCCAGTGGCTAAAATATGAGCCAGACACATTTGCAATAGAAATAAGAAATGCATCTTCAGCAATGAGGGTAATTTATTGCAGGTTATGGTAGGATATTTATCAAAGGAAAAATTTAATTTAAATGTGATATTTTTCCTTTAAGATGTACCTAAATAGAAATTAATTGAGAGCCTATGTCTGTGTTTTATAGAAGTCAGAGTAGATGATCATAGTATTCTTTCTGTATCTAAATACATGAGTCTGCATAAGAAGAAAATAATAAAATATGGTTCTTTAACCCAGTTACTGTTGAAATTAGAAGAGAGCTGATAGTTAACTCAAGACTTTTAAAATGTCTGAAATGCTTGGAAACAATGAACTTTTTTAGAAGTTCTGTACTGAAGATTGGAGATCGCAAAGTCATGTTGGCAACAAAATTCTTCAGCAATGGAAAGATGTCATTACACTCAATTTCTGTATTAGTAGGTCTTGGCCATTGTCTGTAAATACTAGATTCACATGCCAGTTGCTAAGATTCCTTACAAGTTTTCATGAAAGTACTGTGGAAATAAAGATGGTTGAAGTCCAGAATCTGAAAGAAAGGTGAAATTAAAAAAAAAAAAAAAAGTCCTGCTGTCGTTGAGTAACTTTCAGAGAATCATAGAATCATAGAATAGTTTGGGTTGGAAGGTACCTCTAAAGATCATCTAGTCCAACCCCCCTGCTGTGGGCAGGGTCATCTTCAACTAAATCAGGTTGCTCAGAGCCCCGTCCAACCTGACCTGGAATGTTTCCAGGGATGGGGCATCCACCACCTCTCTGGGCAACCTGTGCCAGTGTTTCACCACCCTCAGTGTAAAAAATTTCTTCCTTACATCTAGTCTAAATCTACCCCCCTTTAGTTTAAAGCCATTCCCCCTTGTCCTGGCGCAACAGGCCCTGCTAAAAAGTTTGCCACCATACTTTTTTATAAGCCCCCTTTAAGTCCTGATAGGCTGCAAGAAGGTCTCCCCGAAGCCTTCTCTCCTCTAGGCTGAACAACCCCAACTCTCTCAGCCTTTCTTCACAGGAGAGGTGTTCCATCCCCCTGATCATTTTCGTGGCGCTCTTCTGGACCCGCCCCAACAGGTCCGTGTCTGTCTTATGCTGAGGGCTCCAGGGCTGGACGCAGTACTCCAGGTGGGGTCTCACCAGAGCGGAGTAGAGGGGCAGAATCACCTCCCTCGACCTGCTGGCCACACTTCTTT
>NW_008824049.1:3293797-3294337 GCF_000699105.1 Pygoscelis adeliae
CTCCATCATAGAAGGCCACTAGGTTAGTCAGGCAGGACTTGCCCTTGGCGAAGCCGTGCTGGCTGTCTCGAATCACCTCCCTGTCCTCCATGTGCCTTAGCATAGCTTCCAGGAGGATCTGTTCCATGACCTTCCCAGGCACAGAGGTGAGACTGACTGGCCTGTAGTTCCCCGGATCTTCCTTTTTTCCCTTAAAAATGGGGCTTATGTTTCCCCTTTTCCAGTCAGTGGGAACTTCACCGGACTGCCACGACTTCTCAAATACGATGAGTAGTGGCTTAGCAACTTCATCCGCTGGTTCCTTCAGAACCTGTGGATAGATCTCATCGGGTCCCATGGATTTGTGCACCTTCAGGTGCCCTAGATGGTCTCGAATCTGATGTTCTCGCACAGAAGAAGAGAGCACTTGGGCTGCTTTAGAAAACTGCTGAGTACAACAGGCTGGTTAACAGAAGAGCCTCCTCTGTGTGTGTGGGGGAATTATTGGAGGGTTTGCAGGGAGGGATTTGTAGGTCCTGCAGAGATTTCAGGGAAATCTGT
>NW_008824049.1:3294399-3297306 GCF_000699105.1 Pygoscelis adeliae
GAGTTTTACATGCCTTTAGCAGGCGATGCTTTCAGGTCTAGGGCTTAGTGGAATTGTAGGCAGCATAGGGAGAAATAAAAGAATTGTAAATCAGAATAGTGATACCTCTTTTTGACACTTAAGTTTGATGGGAAGAGCAGAAATCAAGCTGAAGTGCATGTCAGATAAGATATGACTGTCTTGTATAAACTTTTCAGCTTTTTGGAGATCTCAGGAAACAGCCTTCAATATGATGAGAGGATCGTCAAAATAAATGAAAAGGACTCAAGCAAACCCACATCACTCAGTGAAACCAGTCTTTTTGCTTAAATCCCTGAAGATGGTGAAGCAACGACCAGAGGATTGATTAGAAGAGAGTGGTTTGGTGAACCAAATCATGTATGCAGTGAGGACCAGCTGGTTATAATACTGCAGCAAATTAGAGCAGGAGAAATCTGTGGCTGGAAGGAGTTTTGAGAGTCTGAAGAAGATTGTGCTTCTTGTCTCAAGTGATAATGTGCAAGTATCTAGAAAGTTTCATGATACATGCTGAAGAGAAAGCTAGCTCGGAGATGTCTGTAGAAGTGGTTGGGTTTTTTTTTAGGGCTCAGTCAACAAATTCTAAGCCACTTATGAGTAGGAAACCGTGCAATGAAAAGTATTTCATGGCTTAGAAACCAGTGGATGATAGATGTATGAAGTACTGTTGAGAAAAAGAAAGGGATTTCAAATGCTGTAATTACAGAAAATCCTGCGTGAGTGCATGTGCAAGGTAGAGATGTTTGTTATGCATTGTTTTTCTCCTTACTAATAGCAGAAAGTAATTCATAGGTGTGTATGTATTTTCCTTCAGGACTGTTATTTTTTAAATGTTTATTTCTTGTCTTAAGTTTATATTTAGGCATTTTATTTAATATTCTAAGTAGCTCCACAGAGATTCTACCTTTTCTACTTTATATTTACATTCATGTTAGGGATTGCCTAAACTTGTTTCAATCTTTGTCTTTGTAATGATGATATAAATTTAACTTTTATGGAACAAAGGATTTTTTTTTTTAATGCACTGACTTAGGCCTAAGGCTATTGTTAATATGTGTGATATAAGGTGGTATAGGGCAAATCTGTGGTTTGAAAAGATTAACTTTGGCAAAACCATAACGAGAAGTAACTGTGTAGAGTGATGGGTGAGAAATTCTTAAAAAAAAAAAAAAATTATTTGCAGAAAACCATGTGTATACTGGCAATTTCCAGGTAGACTTGGGTGTATTTATCTATCTATCCATTATATTATTATCTTACAGATGAGTATGCTAAGTGCTGTTCCGAATTATTGGCCATATGTTCCTGTTTTTGTGGAACTTTATTCTGCGGGCTCTTTATGTAAATAAAATGATTCTCTTCATGATGGCATGTAGTAAGAGGAAGAGAAAATAATGTTATTTCAAATGTTATACCTTTTGCAAAAGAGCAGATGGTGTTTGTGGGGCTTCAAGTAAGTTTTACACTTTGAAGCTACTGCTTTATTCCAGATTGTCTAAGTGAAATTAGTGTTTCTAGCTCTTCCAGAGCATACCAGGTTATATTACACTTGATTTCAGTGTGTTTTAAAGTCATCAAAGGCGTGGAGTTATATTGACCCTCTGTAGCTTTATCTCACTGTATTCTTTGTACGATACGGATTGGTGTCCATGTGCAGGCAAGAGTTGCTTGCTTGAAATTTCTTGCGTGCTGTACTTTGGCAGGACAGGACTGAGGTGAGGCTGAATGATCTAAAGCTCCAGCATCCTCATTCGTGCCTTTTTACAGATGAGCATACACTTGACTCTTCCAGTCTTTATGACTTCCTTCAGTCACCACAACTTTGCAAAGCTGATAGAGAGCAGTCTCGGTGACGTTAGCCAGCTCCTTCAACACCTTTGGGCGCATCCCATCTACTGTCACAGTTGGTTCTCTACAGTCAACTTGGCAATCCTAGTGCCCATTATGGGCACTAAATTTGGTACAAAACCCGCCAGGAAAACAGTTGGCAGATGATTGATTTTCCTGTTTGCCTTTTAATGTGAAATTTGAAATCCTCTGGTCATGCCAATTGTGGGAAAAAATGAATTTGGCAGTAAAGTCTCAGAGGAGTTCATAGATGGGAACTGCGAGCTGCATTGAAACATTAAATTATTAAACGTACCTTTTTACAAATGTGTTCTAAGAGATTTACATCTGTGAATCACAAACATCATGCTGGGTGAGACTGAGGGCAAGGATTTACATTGTATTGCTGTCTAAATTAGTTAATTGTCTTTCACTGATCCCATGCTTTAATTTGTTGTTGGGTTTTTTCTTTAGACAATAGTTGGGCATGTTTAAAAACTTACTTTCTTTGTGGTGATTTGCTTCAAATAACTTCATTTTAGAATTATTTTAGTAGGAAGAAATCCGTATGAACTCTGGCACAGAAATTTTCTTGCATGAATATTTGAAAGCATAATTAGAGGGCAGCAAAGAATATTGAACTGCTGTAGATACACGCCTTATATCTACAACAAATAAAGGATTGTGCTGGGGACTTACAGAATTTTGTAGTCCTCCTGTTGATACTGGCTATTGCAGTGGGAACCATTGCAGCGCATCTACAGTATGAAGGAACCACCTCTGAGGAGGAAACTGGAACCGCGGGGGTCACCTGTGTATAAAAGTGAAATGTGCTGTACCTCTGGCTAGTATAGTAGACTGTGTCTTAGGCTGAATTATGGAAGCCTATTGAAATATTAGCGGGTTTACTCATTTAGAGGTCTCTGAGAATACCTGTGGAAGAAAATAATTGACAAAGCAGGCTGCTGCTTCTCTAAGTATTAAAGGAGACAGCTGTGATGCAGTGCCCTCTTCTGCATTCTGTAATTGGGCCTGAAACAGCCATTTGGCCCATGCGGGGGG
>NW_008824049.1:3297317-3307344 GCF_000699105.1 Pygoscelis adeliae
CGGGGGGGGGGGGGGGGGGGGGGGGGGGAAAAAAAAATGTTCTGTTTGAAAAGGGAAGATAGTTACATGGTGTCAGAAACATGCCTCTGAAATTTTTATTTTAGTAGTGAGGTGCTGCATTACTGTATATTTTTACTGTATCCATTGAGAGTAAAGCCTATACAATATTGTTTATGTAAGTGCTTACACAAGAGAGGCGTATGTGGGAAAACTCGGAGAATCCTCAGCTTGTTTTCAGGCCAAAGTGTTGGCCCAGAGCTGATATGTGAGCTCATGTTCAACATGCTGAACTACTGGTTATTCAGTCTTCTTTCTCAGTCACAGACAAGCATGCAAAAGTATCCATTTTTCTCCACGGATGGAATGAGAACAAATGCAAAGAGATTTTTAAATCGGGTTGAATTCTTGTTTTCCTACCAGCTAATCACATGTATTAGATGCTTGATGAGTGTCTGCTATTTGAAAAACAGATAACAACATGGGCAAGTATGTCTGGCACAAGCCAGATGGCTTGATTTTTGTCTTCATGGAAATAGTAAAAAAAATACATGTAGTGAGCAAAGAGGCTATGGAGAACATGGTGTTTCCGGGGGGGGATTGCATCTGTAGTTCTGATCAATTAGCAGACTTTGCAATTTTACTACAGAGCTTTTCTTGATT
The DNA here is from genome assembly GCF_000699105.1 of Pygoscelis adeliae. Lineage (NCBI taxonomy): Eukaryota > Metazoa > Chordata > Aves > Sphenisciformes > Spheniscidae > Pygoscelis > Pygoscelis adeliae. Next base: position 3,297,978 of record NW_008824049.1, read on the forward strand.
ACTGAGTTGTGGCTTCTTTTCACTTGCTTCATCCACCTACTTGTAACGCTTTGAAAATGAATATTTTGGGACATGCTTTCTCACTTTCATCCTTGGTCAAAAAAAGTTTTTTTTCTTGATGCTTTCTAACAGCTGTTTTTCATCAGTGTGTGTGTGTGGAAAAATACTCACTTCCCATGCCGTCTAGCTGGCTTTTCTGCACTGTTAATACTCCACCGTAACAAAAAGTGATTCTGCATAGATACTTCATTCTTGATGTATTTTGTATGCCAGCATTTAAGTCTAGATTTTGAAGTTGAGTGGATAATTAACTTTGAAACGATGAAAGTTTAAATTCACTAAATTTGCATGTGTATTTTACATGGGTTTCAGTTTTTAAACCGGTTCTAAAGAACACTTCGGTTTTCTAGAGCAAATAAGGTCTGCTCTGCAGGAAAAAGTGGAATATATTTCAAGTGCGTTTTTTTTTTTTTATTAATATGAATGTTCAAAGGTCCAGCACTTCAGAACCAGAAAGTCCTAGGAGGAAAAATTTACCTGGGATGTGTGTTTAAACATAGGATACTTCTGTGGCACAGGCATGGAGTTTTGTTTTGTTTTTTTTTTTGTAAAGTTGTTTTGTTTTTCCTTTTTGTTTGTAAAAAGGAACATACTGCTGTTTTATTTTGTTGAGTAATGTACAGATGGTTCTTGCACATAAAAATTATCAGCGTACCTCAGTATAGGGAACTGAACTGAAATACACATTTTCATATATGTAGTTGTTATATACTAAAGTATGTAAGCATACAAGAATTTATTGATGTATGTGCAATCTTGATCAGATAGGCTTGTGACTTGTGAATTTGAAAATAGTTCCACAAAGGTTGTAGAGAATATTTATAGGAATTTTTCTGACCTCCTATCCTAGGAGGAATTTGAGATAAATTAAAGGAAATGTGCGTTTCTTAGGAAATATATAGTTTGAACAATTACTGAAATGTTACTTCAAATTATGTGAAAGTAACCTGGATGGTCTCCCTTTTGAAATAGGTATTAGTGTTTCTCTTATACACTGTATGTATAATGCTAAGATTGAAACATGTTTGTTGTCTAGTTGCTAGTAGTTCAGGGTTCGATAGAGTTGTCTTCGTGTATTAGTATCTGAGAGCAGATGTATTGACTGTCTTTGGAAGGATGGGGTGAAGTGTAGGGGAGCTGTTATACATTCTTCCTAGATTGTGTTCCAATACATGAAAGGAGGGGGAAAAGGTGTTCATGAATATCAAATGATAGTTGAATTATTGTAAGAAAGATACTTGCCCTTGATGCTGCTTCTTAATGCAGAATTGGTTTTTGTTTGGTATGTCATTGAAGCATAAATGAGAGATTTGAAAAAACTTACTCGTGTTCCGTCTTTCTCTAGATTAAGTATATTTTTGAAAAATAATACTTCTGTATGAGGACTACTTTCTGCTTTTTTTTTTTTTGGCTTATTTGTTCTTTTTCCTTTATAAAATAAAATGTCTTTCTAGTTGTATAATATGTTCTAAGTGGCAAAGCCTAAGTAATTTATTCCTTTTTTTAGCAGATACTTTGTGTGATTCAGTTTTGAAGTCCAATTCTTTCTACCTTTAAGAGACACTTCTTTCTCTTTTTTTTTTGGTTGAAAGGAGCTAATTAATGACACTTCCTAGAAAGATGAGATAGAAGTGTTACCAAAAAAGAGAGGGTAAAAAATTTTCTTGACCTTCAGTGCGTAATTATTTTTAGTACCAGTTCAAAAGTCTGAAAATCACTGATGTCCTGAGAAGGCATAAAAGTGCCAGTGTAAAAGATACATCAAAGTAATTCAGTTTTTCAGAACTGAAATACATGTGATTTAAAGAGAAACTGTCAAGATACTTAGATCTTAAAACCACATTAGTGGAAATTTGGGTTTTATTCTGTTAGAAAGCTTGCATTTACACTATTGGTTCTAGAATAAATTAAGTGAAAGCTGTAGAAAAACTTCAGAGATGATGATTATTATTATTATTATTATTATTATTGTTATGGTGCTCCCTAGGGAGTATTAATCCTTTTATTGTTTATCTCTTGCTTTGGAGGAATTTCCATCTAGAAACTTTTATTCAGTTATTTTGTGCAATGTGAAGTATTCCAACCTGCTTTGTGAATGTACCTCTATTTAAAGTGCAGATTGACACCAAGTTATACAGGTTTATGAAGGAAAGTGAAAAAGAACAGAATTTTCTTTGAAACTATATAGAGGAAATTGTCGTACAGTGATATGAGATGTGCCCCTCAAACTGCCTTAAAATGCAGACTGACCCTTGTCCTAATTTGCTTGGAGTGGAAACTTGGGTAGATATTCTACAAACAAAAGGAAGCCAGCAATCTGGAAATAGATAAAACTTGAGTAATGCACTGATGGAAATCTAGATGTAGGAATCTTCTTGTCTTGGTTAGCTAAATAACTCTTCCTAGGAACATTCTGTATGCACCAAGAAGTTCCTCAATTTACAGAAGCTAATGTAAATATTACCTCAGTCTTTCCTGGTAATCTTTTTTAAATCAGGGCTTTTCATAAGACTTCATTTCTGATAATCCTATAGGCACTGCCTGTACCATAACATGCAGTAGTGTGTGTGTGATTTCTGTTTGTTTCAGAAGATTTTTTAATCCTCACTGTCATGGTATACTAATCAGGGTCTTCAGAGATCTGCACTGTATTTTGTTAGTTATTGCAGCAGGTTAAAAATTAAAAGGAAGTGCCAAGGAAAATTAATTTAATCGGGAGTACTTTCTGCAGACTCAGTACTGAGAGTCTGGTTTATCAGGGCTTCGTAATAAGAACAGCAATATTAAGTAAAGAGGGATTCAGTGTTTATCTAAGATACTGTTAAGATGAGAGATTTCTGGAGCTTTTCCAGGGTGCATTTTTGAAGGCTGTTAGCATTTTTGTAGTACTTGTAGTTTGTTTTTTTTATGTACTCCCTTGACTGTGTCACATGGACTGAACAGTAGGTCGGACTTGAACAAAATATATCTCTACAGGATTTTGCAATCGGATGTAATGAAGTTAAACTTTTGGAAAGTTTGTTTCCCCCCCCCCCCCCCCCCAAAAAAAAAAAAAATTGGTCTTCCTTTAATGGATTATATATTAATATTGCAAATAGTTTTTTTAAAATAGCCTGCTACTGAAATAATGCCTTAATGTGTAAACTTGTAAATTATTTTCATTAGCAGCGTAGTGTCTTTCCATTATTTAGATGTGAAAATCTGGACAAGATTTATTCCTCCCCCCAGCCACTAACCTTTGTTTCTCTTTAGGCTGCTTCTGACATTGTTTTAAGCCCACATTTCCAGGGTGGGGATGTGTGGGTGTATTAGGCAAAATAAAAGACTTTACCTGGAGTATGTACCAATCCAAAATGAACCTTGAGGTATCTGGTATCTGAGGTGCTAGGCTTTTGTAGTAACTATTTTAGTCAAGCCAGTTTGTGGGCAATGAAATTTAGATCTCTGGACTTACAGGTTGACCACCCAGTGCTTAACACAGGCCTCTTGCTCAGCAAAGCATTGATATTTGAGAGTATATGCTTCCCTCTGCTAACTCAACTTACTAAGAAGTTTGCTGAAATCTCACTGACTTCACTTCTTTGTGAGGACATAATTACTTGTTTCATGACTAAAGATCTGTGGTCACTGGCAAACTCATGACTATTAATGCTTCACAAATGGCTAAAACAAGATATGGGATAGTCAGAGTTGCCCATTTAGTTCTCTGAATGCTTTAACAGTCCGGTCTGACTTTTCATAGTTGAAGGTCAAGACCTGATGTGAGCAGCCCCAGTTCTCACACGTGCAGGGTCCCTTCCACATAATCCTTATGCACATAGGTTGGCATAAGAGCAATACTTGCATAAGAACAATACTTTGATTCTTGAAGTGGGCGTACCATACTGATGTGAGAGTACAAAACTTGCATCTTCTTACATCAGTGGGCATCAAAGGAATCTTTCTAGTTAATAGTAAAAGATGCTATGAGAAGGAGAGAGTGGGGTCTTTGTCGTCTTGTTACGCAGAGTAGAATATCGTATACAGAATAGACTATTGTAAAGGTTGGGCTACAATAGTGAGTGCCTAAGAGAAGTCTGAATTGTTGAAACGCATTGCCATAGTGCAAAGCTAGGGTAGGATTCAGTCAAAAAAAACCCAATTCCAGCAAAGGAAGTTGGAATGCATTTTTATTGCATTCTTTGCTTCAAGAGTAGCTTTCTGAATTCAATTCCTAGTGAGAATTTGTGAAAATTTTATGCATAAGTAACAAAGATTCATGACAATTTATTTTAATTTGATTTTTCCTGATCTATGCATGAGTTTATTGGCTTTAGGCAGGCCCATAAGGATTAAAACAGCTTTTTTTTTTCCCTAAAATTCAACTTGTAGTACTATCAAATTTTGTTTCCTTTTAACAAGCAGAGACCTTACTCAGCAGAGATTGCTAGGGAGCCGCAGCTCCACACATCTGTAATTCATGCCTGTTCTCATCCAAACATGTCTGTTGTTAGATTTCAGTGGACTTGAGGTCAGACCTGCTGCAAATTTGGTAGTTTGAAGAGACTTAATCTGGTGGAAAGAAATGTGTGAAAAGACTTTGAGTGTTTTGTACTGCTGTTTTGACTAATGCAGACTTGACTAATACAAGTTAGTTGTGTCCTTTTTGTTTCCCCCTCCACTTACATCACATGACATGCTTTGACTGGAACAAGTGGTCACTAACAGAGGTAAATTAATGTTAATCAGCTTGTAGAATGAGTCTAGTTTGAGAGGTGAATGAAAAAATGTAAAACCCCAAACCCAGAAAACCCTGTTTATATAGTAGTTTATAATAATATATTTATATATTACTGAAATACAGTTTCTCCAACCTAGCTCCAAGTTAATTGAAAAAATATTTTACTAGAATCGGAATTAAAATACCAAGAGCAGAGCTAATATTTTATCTGAGTAGAAGTTTTATAACTCTGCAAATTCTGTATGGTCAAACTAGCATGACATCTACATAAAGTAAAGCAGGATCGATGCCATGCAGCTGTTATTCCTTACCTGCTGGAGCTACCCAGGATGCTGCTTGATGCTCTGAGGCTGCAAGAGGCGTGGAGTTCCCCGTGTTCCCTGCGTGCTGATTTCGTGGTGTTGCTGGATGTGTTAATGGCACCGGGAGTTGTTAAAAGCCGCCTTCCATGGGTTATAAGCCGGAAACAGAAAACTATTAGCTATGCCGAAGCTGGGGATGGGCTCTTGGGGAGCTTCTCAGCTGACATACTCTGTTGTTCTCTAGACAGCGTGGCTGTCATCAGCCACACATTGGAACAGCCACACAATGTCTCTAGACATTGGAAATGTCATCATGGACTTTAAGAAAATTGTCTTAACCCCTTTTTTTAAGAACTGATTTTTTTCCTTTTTTTTGAAAATATCCTCTGTTCACAAGGAAAATGTTCAGAAAATGAATATCTAACTAAACACAAGAGGGAATGAACTTGGATTTGGAAGACTTGGTCAATATTGAAGTGCAGCCACTGTTCCCGTGTATGGCCTTGGCCAAGGCTGCTTTTCTTTCCTGTGCTTTCAATTCCCTGTCTATAAAATGAGTGATGTTATGCTGTCTTTCTAATGAAATTTCAGAAATTGCAATAAAAAGCAGTGAATTAGGTCTAAGCATTACAGCTTTGTATAGTCATATGACTTTAGAAACCTTATTATGTCACTCTAGTTATCAGTCAAAAATTGTAATCTCATTGGAAGAATGATAAAGCTTATTCTCAATGGCAATCAATGTATCAAGAGTGAAATATATGGCAAGACAGTTGCTAGGATAATAAATACTTGAAAATACAATTAAAAAAGACAAAGCAAATGCAATATAAATAAATGTGACCTTGTTTCTTTGTGCACTCGGGTCAATGATTGCAACAGACCTATGCTGCTTTGTACTGAATATTCATGGTTTGAACAGGAAGGCTAAAAATGAATAATTATGGAGGCAATGACGTGTTTTGTCAGGCTGTGTTAATATCCTTTGGGCTGTAACTTAATGCTGATCTAGTAGTAACAACATCATAGTGTCTCCAGCTTCATGTGAGCTGTAGTTTCTGATCGATGATAATGCATTCCACCGTGACTTAATGCTTCTCGTATACCAGGCTTTAATGTGTTCTTTGACTTCCCCTCGCAATGTATCTTCTAGCATAAGCTCTAACTAGAATAATAGTAATAGAAAAAAATCTTTTTTCTATATATAATGAGGAAAGCTCTGCAAATATTCACTGCATATCACATACAATGCCTGCGTCAGGGTTGCTTGGGGGACAGGTATTTTTAATCAAAGATAAATGTCACAAAATGGATCTTCTGGTAGAAGGATGCTTTGGTTCATCACCAGAGGCAGAACAACTTAAATGAAATCTCATTTTTGGATCTGTGTTTGGTTAGATATTTGTATTCTGGATATTTTCCTTGTGAACAGAGGATATTTGGGGTAAAAAAAAAAAACAACAACCAAACCCTCAAACACTTAAGAAATAGGAAGTGTTGTTCTGGAACGGATCATTGGGAGGAGCTGTTTATTACAGCTTTTATACATTAAATCAGTACTAAAGGAATGATGAGAGAATGGGAAGGTGATGTGGAGCCAAACATACTTTGTCATGACTGGGGAATACTCTCCTTTAGTAGAAAGTGATCAACGGCTTTTAAAAAAAAAAAAAAGGAAGGAGTGGTCATTTCAAGGGAAAGGACTGATTCACTAAAATTGTAAAACATTTATTGTATATTAACTGTAAAATGGAAGTGCAGTTAGGCCACATCATGTCTGATGGGAATGCACTAAACAGGTAGTAGTTGTACAACTGTCCATTAACACACTGGAGAGCTCATGGGTTCCAAATAAGATGAGAACTGTTCCTACCATTGGAGTACTGAAAGGATCTTTTTTAACAGTAATCCTACTATACCTAGAAGGTAACCCACCTCATAAAGACGATTTGTATTTGTATCCTGATATGATAGAGTGAAAGGGGAAAAAAAAAAATCTTTGTAAAAATTCTCCACCACTATCTCCATAATCTCTACTTGAGTGAGCATCAGCCAAGTGAGAAAATGAAAAATTATAACCTGCCAAGCATCAGTGGCAGACTGAAATGAAAAAATTGCAAGTTAATAACACTGATGCCTCAGAAAAAATTGCTGGCCAATTTAACATTGCTTTATCCAAGGTCATATTTTGCAGCTGATTATTTTTAGTAATTTGCAGATGAGGACTTTCTACCTTTCTTACGGCAAATGAAGATCAGGGAAATGTCAGGTACAGTTTAAAACTCAAGGTTATCAATCTCTTCAGATCAAAAGTAAATCATGTTCCCTGCTTATTTGCTTAAGACCGGGCACAGAAATTATTTCCATTGTAGTGAAGTGGGATGTCTGTGCTATCCTTTATGGCAGCAATAAAGTCAATGTAACATGAAAACTCACGGTAGGGTGAGGTTGGTGAACGGGTGGAAGGTAGGAGAAACTAAAACTTGGCAGAGTTTCTTCTGGAGCAGACTCTTGCTAATGTTCATGTGATGGTTTTTATGTAATAGTGTTAAAAGAGATTATATTGCACGTTTTTGAGGTTTCTTAAGGAATGTGAACCTATTGCAAGTGGAGTCCTGTGGAATAACCAAAGCATTTTACTGGAATCCAAGGTGTGAAAATCATTAGTGAACTGTAGCAGCACTTAATTTCCTCCAGCACAATCTACACAATCATCTTAACATTACAGAGTGAACCTTGCTTACAGCATTTGCAAAGCATTGGCACACTGTCACTTATTTAAAATAGACCATACTTCAACAAATGGAACGTATCATTAGTTTGTGGAAACTCCCGCTCTAGGCCCTCAGTGCGAAGGGCTGTGCAAGGGGAAACCCTCCGTGCTGTTGTTGTAGTGTGGTTCTGTGGTCCTTTTAATGAAGGATATGCAATATCCTGATATGCTGAGTGTCCACAGTGGTTCTAGGGAGATTTTGTGGTCTGGTGGTTCAAAATCTTGCCTGTGGGTAATTGTTTTTCAGCCACTGAGTTGTTGCTGCACAGAAAAGAGTGCAGCGCTTCTGTCTGGCATGGAAAGTGAAGGGCACTTCTTACTGGAAGATTGATGGAGTACCCTATTTGTAACTGCCCTGTTTTCTAACCATATAAGTCTTCTCTGTCATTAAAATAATAAAAATACTTGAGCAGCTCTAGTCAAGGACTCTCCAAAAGCATTCATTTTTATTCCTGTATGCGTGAGCTTTGTAAGCTAGGGCTATTCTGTGTTGAGATGGCCAAAAGTGTCACTGGAGTGTTTTTCAGGAACAAGAGGTTTAACTTGCAAAAGGTGTTACTGGCAGTCGGTAATGATCCCTGTGGTCAGAAGCCTGGGTTGAAGTCTCAGCCTTTAGAACTAAGTCTGCTGGGTGTTTGCTCGATAGGAAAGGGAGCTGAATTCCCAGCTGTATTTCTCAGCTTTCTATGGAAGTTCCCTATCAGATCACTCATGTCCTGTCTGGCTTCTGACAGGTCTGACAAGATCGCAGCTTGAACTGTTTAATTTTTCTTGCTGTCATGCAATGCATCATATTGAGTTAGTTCAATAGCCCTAATCTAATGCTTGCTGCCATGGAACTGTGAATGTATCAATCAATACTTATTTCAGTAAACGTGAAGCAAAGTGAAAATTCTTTTGACAACTTCTGTCCATTCCATTATCTCTTTTTTAATCACAAAACTGTCTCTTAAAGTTTCCAAACTTCCTTAAACTTTGTAGCCTGTCTTCTTTCATATACATCAGGCTGATGCCAGCAGCTCTCTCCTCTCCCAAACAAGGTCCCATCTAATGCATTAGGTTAATCTGCTGCATCCCTGCAGCAGAAGGAAGCTGAATCTTTCCTGACATATCCAGGCAGCTGTGGCAGGCAGACCTAGGAGCAAAAATTTCAGGGAATATGAGACTTCAAACTTGATGTTTTATTGCCTTTTTATTTTTCTTCCTCAAAAGTAGTCTTGCTTTAGGATATTTGCAATGCAAGCAAAGCAAATAAGCTTTAGTATTGCCATTCTCTAGCATCACTCAGTCTTATCATCTAGTGTTACGTGATGTCTAATACCCAGATTCTAGCAGGGTGTGCTCTGTTCCAAGCCAGACAGAGCTGCAGTTGTTGGATTATGTTCACATGCAAAGTAGAATTTCTTCACTGAACTAGGTGATGTTTTTTTCCCATTTACACTAAGGCTGCTTTCTGTTTATGCAGGAAAGCGTGTATCTGTATGTAATATTTCTAAGTATATGTGCTTTCAT